>NC_069500.1:1000046305-1000411330 GCF_027579735.1 Bombina bombina | reverse complement strand
ACTCTCTCTCCCCTCTCTCTTCCGCACTCTCTCCCCCTCTCTCTTCCGCACTCTCTCCCCCTCTCTCTTCCCCGCACTCTCCTCCCCCTACTCTCTTCCCCGCACTGACTCTCTCCCCTCTCCTCTTCCGCACTCTCTGCCCACCCTCTCTCTTCCCGCACTCCTCTCCCCCCTCTCTCCTTCCGCACTCTCTCCCCCTCTCTCTTCCGCACTCTCTCTCCCCCTCTCTCTTCCGCACTCTCTCCCCCTCTCTCTTCCGCACTCTCTACCCCTCTCTCTTCCGCACTCTCTCCCCCTCTCTTCCGCACTCTCTCCCCCCTCTCTCTTCCGCACTCTCTCCCCCTCTCTCTTCCGCACTCTCTCCCCCCCTCTCTCTTCCGCACCTCTCTCCCCCTCTCTCTTCCGCACTCTCTCCCCCTCTCTCTTCCGCACTCTCTCCCCCTCTCTCTTCCGCACTCTCTCCCCCTCTCTCTTCCGCACTCTCTCCCCCCTCTCTCTCTTCCGCACTCTCTCCCCCTCTCTCTTCCGCACTCTCTCCCCCCTCTCTCTTCCGCACTCTCTCCCCCTCTCTCTTCCGCACTCTCTCCCCCTCTCTCTTCCGCACTCTCTCCCCCTCTCTCTTCCGCACTCTCTCCCCCTCTCTCTTCCGCACTCTCTCCCCCTCTCTCTTCCGCACTCTCTCCCCCTCTCTCTTCCGCACTCTCTCCCCCCTCTCTCTTCCGCACTCTCTCCCCCTCTCTCTTCCGCACTCTCTCCCCCCTCTCTCTTCCGCACTCTCTCCCCCTCTCTCTTCCGCACTCTCTCCCCCTCTCTCTTCCGCACTCTCTCCCCCCTCTCTCTTCCGCACTCTCTCCCCCTCTCTCTTCCGCACTCTCTCCCCCTCTCTCTTCCGCACTCTCTCCCCCCTCTCTCTTCCGCACTCTCTCCCCCTCTCTCTTCCGCTCTCTCTCCCCCTCTCTCTCTTCCGCACTCTCTCCCCCTCTCTCTTCCGCACTCTCTCCCCCTCTCTCTTCCGCACTCTCTCCCCCTCTCTCTTCCGCACTCTCTCCCCCTCTCTCTTCCGCACTCTCTCCCCCCTCTCTTTTGCACTCTCTCCCCCCTCTCTTTTGCACTCTCTTCCCCCTCTCTTTTGCACTCTCTTCCCCCTCTCTTTTGCACTCTCTTCCCCCTCTCTTTTGCACTCTCTTCCCCCTCTATTTTGCTCTCTCCCCCTCTATTTTGCACTCTCTTCCCCCTCTCTTTTGCACTCTCTTCCCCCTCTCTTTTGCACTCTCTTCCCCCTCTCTTTTGCACTCTCCTCCCCCTCTCTTTTGCACTCTCTTCCCCCTCTCTTTTGCACTCTCTTCCCCCTCTCTTTTGCACTCTCTTCCCCCTCTCTTCCCCCCCTCTTTTGCACTCTCTTCCCCCCCCTCTTTTGCACTCTCTTCCCCCCCCCCTCTTTTGCACTCTCTTCCCCCCCCTCTTTTGCACTCTCTTCCCCCCCCCCCCCTCTTTTGCACTCTCTCCCCCCCCCCCCTCTTTTGCACTCTCTTCCCCCCCCTCTTTTGCACTCTCTTCCCCTTCTCTTTTGCACTCTCTTCCCCTTCTCTTTTGCACTCTCTTCCCCTTCTCTTTTGCACTCTCTTCCCCTTCTCTTTTGCACTCTCTTCCCCTTCTCTTTTGCACTCTCTTCCCCTTCTCTTTTGCACTCTCTTCCCCTTCTCTTTTGCACTCTCTTCCCCTTCTCTTTTGCACTCTCTTCCCCTTCTCTTTTGCACTCTCTTCCCCTTCTCTTTTGCACTCTCTTCCCCTTCTCTTTTGCACTCTCTTCCCCTTCTCTTTTGCACTCTCTTCCCCTTCTCTTTTGCACTCTCTTCCCCTTCTCTTTTGCACTCTCTTCCCCTTCTCTTTTGCACTCTCTTCCCCTTCTCTTTTGCACTCTCTTCCCCTTCTCTTTTGCACTCTCTTCCCCTTCTCTTTTGCACTCTCTTCCCCTTCTCTTTTGCACTCTCTTCCCCTTCTCTTTTGCACTCTCTTCCCCTTCTCTTTTGCACTCTCTTCCCCTTCTCTTTTGCACTCTCTTCCCCTTCTCTTTTGCACTCTCTTCCCCTTCTCTTTTGCACTCTCTTCCCCTTCTCTTTTGCACTCTCTTCCCCTTCTCTTTTGCACTCTCTTCCCCTTCTCTTTTGCACTCTCTTCCCCTTCTCTTTTGCACTCTCTTCCCCTTCTCTTTTGCTCTCTCCCCTTCTCTTTTGCGCTCTCTCTCCCCTTCTCTTTTGCGCTCTCTCTCCCCCCCTCTCTTTTAAACTCTCTCTCCCCCCCTCTCTTTTGAGCTCTCTCTCCCCCCCCCTCTCTTTTGAGCTCTCTCTCTCCCCCCCTCTCTTTTGAGCTCTCTCTCTCCCCCCTCTTTTTTGAGCTCTCTCTCTCCCCCCTCTTTTGTGCGCTCTCTCTCCCCCCTCTTTTGCGCTCTCTCTCTCCCCTCTTTTGCGCTCTCTCTCTCCCCTCTCTTTTAAGCTCGCTCTCCCCCCTCTCTTTTGCGCTCTCTGTCTCCCCCTCTCTCTTTTGAGCTCTCTCTCCCCCTCTTTCTCTCCCACTCTCTTGCGCTCTCTCTCCCTCTTTTGCTCTTCCCCCCTCTTCTGCTCGCTTTCTTTCCTTCCTTCCTCTGTTTTGGTCTCTCCCGCCGGCCACGCCCCTCCCGCACGCTACCGCGAGGCCACGCCCCCTCGTCACGCCCGCCGGCCACACCACCTCTTCATGCCTCCCACGCCCGTCGGCCACGCCCGACGCCGGTCACGCCCCCACCAGGCAGCTTCCGCAGTGCGCACTACTCTGCAGCTGAAGGCCAGGTGTGTTTGTCCGCGCGCAGTCTCTACTGCGCATGACGGCTTCAGACAAACACACTTGGCCTTGGCCTTTTATAATATAGGATGCTATTCTACCGTGTTTAGTGGTCCTTAAAAAGGGACACGAGACACAAATATTTTCTTTCAGGATTCAGATAGAACATACACTTTTAAACAACTTTCCAGTCTACTTATATTATCAAATTTGCTTCATTATCTTAATATCCTTTGCTGAAGGAGAATCAATGTACTACTGGGGGCAAGCCAAACACATCTTATCAGCCAATCACAAGAGACAAATGTGTGCAGGCACCAATCACCAGCTAGCTCCCACTAGTGTAGGATATGTACAAATGATTTTTCAACAACTGATACCAAGAGAACAAAGTACATTTGAAAACAGAAGTGTATTTAAAAGTATTGCAATTACATGCTCTGGGCTCCATGTGCGAAGCAGCCCTTACGGGGCAGGTTCACTCATGCAAGCCTGCTTAAAGGGACATTAAACCCAACATTTTTCTTTCATGAGTCAGGCAGAGAATACAATTTTAAACAACATCCCAATTTACTACTATTATCTAATTTGCTTCATTCTTTAGATATCTTTTGTTAAAGAAATAGCAATGCACATTGGTGAGCCAATAACATGAGGCAAATACGTGCAGCCACCAATCAGAAACTACTGAGCATATCTAGATATGCTTTTCAGAAAAGAATATCAAGAGTATGAAGCAAATTAGATTATATAAGTAAATTAGAAAGTAGTTTAAAATGGTAGGCGATTTCCTTTCCAAAGGTGGGTAGCTGCTTAAGATACAGGCTTCTAAGCAGCAAGCCCCAATTTCCCTATATGGTCCATTGTTAATTTTAAATAAAGTTGCATGATGACATCATCAGATCATTGCGCGTGACGTCACCGCGCAAATCATGAAGCCCCGCCGATGCCTCTCACGATTCAGGCCAGATCGCCGGGGTGGGAGTAGATGGGAGCCCCCAGATTCCTCTCAAGGTGGGTGAGTGCTAGCGACGGCTCTGAGCCGTCGTCAGCACCTGACGGGGACAATTTGCGATGGCTCAGAGCCGTCGTTAGCACTCAAAGGGCTCAATTTATCAAGCCTCTACTGCAGCAAGTTCTCTCAAGAATTTGCTCGCCATGATTTATCAAGCAGCGGTCACCAGATCGCTGCTTCCCTAACATCTACGCCACCTCTATTGTGGCGAAATTCAATCTCCTCGGTCGAGTCCAACCGAGGAGATTGACAGCTCCTGCCCGCGCGTGATTGGCTGTGCGCGGGCAGGGGGCGGGATTGCACGCAAGCGCAAAATTGCGCCCGTGTGCAATGGCGAATACCTGCGGGTAATTTCGCCCCGCCACAGGCGAACTGAGGCATACAAGGGCGCGTATTCGCGCCCCTGTACGCCTCAGCGTTAATAAATCTAGCCCAAAGGGTTAATACAAATTATACTTTTAAGATTCAGAGCATGTAAATTTATCTTATCTAATTTGCTTCATGTTCTAAGTATCCTTTGTTAAAAAAGGATACCTAGGTACGCTAAGGAGCAGCATTGCACAACTGAAAGATAGCTACCGATTGGTGGCTGCACATATGTGCCTCTTGACTTTTGTAGTCAAGTAGTAGTAGCGCATTGCTGCTCCTTCAACAAAGGCTAAATTGGGCCGGCTCCTAAGCTTCGCATTTCTGCTGTTCAAATAAAGATACCAAGAGAACAAAGTAAAACTGATAATAGGAGTAAATTAGAAAGTTTCTTATAATTGCATGCTCTATCTGGTTCATGAAAGAAACAATTTGGGTTTAATATCTCTTACTTCAGCGCTTTTCTTTTGTTTGCTGTAAATTTGGCTTTGCAATAACTTGATTTTCCAAAACCCCCCTCATTATATGAATCCTATAGTTGGTATAGTACACGCAATAGCCAACGTCACAGCTTCAGTGTAGTGAAGAGGGCGAGACCTGCTTAAAGGGACAGTCCAGTCCAAAACAAACTTTCATTATTCAGATAGGGCATGTAATTTTAAACAATTTTCCAATTTACTTCTATCACCTATTTTGCTTTGTTTCATTTGATATTCTTAGTTGAAAGCTAAATCTAGGGGGTTCATATGCTAATTTCTAAGCCCTTGAAGGCCGCCTCTTAGCTCAGGGCATTTTGACTGTTTTTTTACCACTAGAGGGTGTTAGTTCATGTGTTTCATATAGATGACACTGTGCTCACGCACATGGAGTTCCTAGGAGCCCGCACTGATTGGCTAAAATGCAAGTCTGTGAAAAGAACTGAAATAAGGAGCAGTTTGCAGAGGCTTAGATACAAGATAATCACAGAGGTAAAAAGTGTATTAAAGGAATACTGAACCCAAATTGTTTATTTCATGATTCCGATAGAGCATGCAATTTTAAGCAACTTTCTAATTTACTCCTATTATCACATTTTCTTCGTTCTCTTGCCATCTTTATTTGAAAAAAAAAAAAAAAAAAAAAAGGCATCTAAGCTAAGGAGCCAGACAATTTTTGGTTCAGTACCCTGGACAACACTTGTTTATTGGTGGGTGAATTTATCCACCAATCAGCAAGAACAACCCAGGTTGTTCACCAAAAATGGGCCGGCTTCTAAACTTACATTCTTGCTTTTCAAATAAAGATACCAAGAGAATCCAATCAACAAGCGCTACCCAGGTGCTGAACCAAAAACAGACTGGCTCCTAAGCTTACTTTGCAGCTTTTTTAAAATAAAAGATACCAAAAGAATGAAGAAAATTTGATAATAGGAGTAAATTAGAAAGTTGCCTAACATTGCATGCTCTATCTGAATCACGAAAGAAAAAATGTGGGTTCATTATAACTGTGTTGGTTATGTAAAACTAGGGAATGGGTAATAAAGGGATTATCCATCTATTAAAACAATACATATTCTGGTGTAGACTGTCCCTTTAATCTATCGCAGATATTTTAACAGAGTGGCTCTGCAGTAGGTAAGTATAGTTGATGTGTGTTGCATACACATATCAGATTGCACTTGACCTCTTCTGTGAATACAAATGACTACATACAATCTGAATATTTCATAGGAATTTTCAATGCAGTCTGTTTTGTAGCTGTATAGCCCAGAAAAAGTGTACAAAGCAAAAATCCTTTAAAAAAATTTTTTAAAAAATTAAGTTGCGTAGTCTGAGACCGATAGCATAGCTTGACTGACAGGTGTATGTGACTGTTGATGCTCCGCTTCAGTCTTGCGGACCCTTAAAGGGACAGTCTACCATAGAATTGTTATTGTTTTCAAAGATAGATAATCCCTTTATTACCCATTCCCCGGTTTTGCATAACCAACACAGTTATATTAATATACTTTTTACCTCTGTGATTACCTTGTATCTAGGAACCTTCTTCCAGCCCCTGATCACATGACTGTGACTGTTTATTATCTATTGTCTTAAATTTAGCATTGTATTGTGCTAGATCTTAAATAAAACCCCCTGTGCCTGAACACAGTGTTATCTATATGGCCCATGTGTACTTTCTGTCTCTTTGTGTTGAAAAGAGATTTAAAAAGCATGTGATAAGAGGCAGCCCTCAAAGACTTAGAAATTAGCATATGAGCCTACCTATGTTTAGTTTAAACTAAGAATACCAAGAGAAAAAAACAAATTTGATGATAAAATTAAATTGGAAAGTTGATTAAAATTAAAAGTTCTATCTGAATAATGAAAGTTTAATTTATACTAGACTGTCCCTTTAAGGGGACCTTTTTATCAGTCAAGTAAGTTAAAGGGACAGTAAAGTCAAAATTAAACTTAAATGATTCTGATAGAGTGCAATATTAAACAATTTTCTAATTTGTTTCTATTATGAAATTAACTTTGTTCTATTTATTGAAAAGCATACCTAGGTAGGTTATGTGTAAGAGCTGTCCCTAATTGGCAATTACAAAAGAAATAAGATTAAAAAAATATAACTCAATAAGCTCTTCAAGGGGTGTGTCACTGGACTGAAAAACAATTAATTATGATACATTTAGTGCAAAAGTGACGGTTGATTGTTTTAGTAGATACTTATCTCAATAATTACAAAATTGCTCTATCACGTAGACTGATTAAATCCAAAGAAATTAAGGGTAAAAAATAATAGTAGTATATTGCTAACCGGTCAGCCAACTCTAGACGCTGCAGAAAGTACATTTACCAAACATGCTGACAAAAAACAGGTTTACTACAGACATTTTCCACAGATCAATTCAATCAAATGTAATCTAAGGCTGGAGAATTTATTTGGCCATACCCTATTACTGTAAATTCCTGGCACTAGTACACTGAAACACTTAGCGGAAAGCAGTTGTCTCCAATCACTTAAAAAAGGCATTTGTGGAGATGGCATCTCTTACTAACTAGGGTGACCATAGTGCCGCTTTAAAAAGGGACACATATGAAAAATACATATGTCAGGGTTCTTATACAAAACATTTGTTTAAACAGCCCTGACATATGAATTTTTCATATGTGTCCCTTTTTAAAGCGGCAATATGGTCACCCTATTGCTAACCTATAGTGCTGTACAGGGAAGATGCTTCTTAACGACATGCCAGGCAGTTGCCTTAGGGCACGGATGTCAAACTGGCGTTATTTGCAAAGAACTGATTAGTGTTGCCAAAGAACATAACATTAAAAAGACACTCAATACAATTCACAAACAACAAACATAGCAATTGCACAATATGTAGGTAGTGTGCAGCCCACGTGAGTTGCACGAGTTGATGTGGAAAATGGCCCACGACTCAAATTAATTTGCCACCTCTGTTCCTTATTGGTATGGGGGGGGGGGTTTGTAGCCGAACGTGTGGTAATTTCCTCTAAAGGGATCCCAGGGGTCTGGCCCTCAGAAATAGACAAGGGTTCACCCTCAGAGGAATCACCACCACTGCTGACAACTGTATCCAAATTCTGTTTAAACCTAGGTTGCCTCTTACATCTGAAAAAAAAGTATTAGAGTCATCTTTGCCATAGAGCCATTGATATATACATTTTTCACGCTAGTCGGTTTCAACAATGGCTATTTTTTTATTTTTGAAATTAAGCAAGTCAGACCTATATTTAGCAAATTGAGATTCTAACTTTTTGACAAAATCTTCTGTAGAATCACTAGTTCATACATAATAACTTTGTTGTTTCAATTCATTGATCTCAACTTTAATTAAGCTACAGAGTCTGTTGGTTTCCTCTATTACTAATAGGATAAGGTCATATGAACATTTGTTCAGTATTGAACACCACTTTCTGCAAAACTCTGGATTTGATCTCCCTACAGTGGGATTGGCTATGCAAATTAGCCATGCAGTGTCTTGTTTACCTATTGTCAGGACTCAAATCGTGTGATGTCATTGATTGCAACACAGCGTGATCATGTGACTGTCAATATGTGTATATATAGCCGTTACAAGTTGTACATGTTACACCGCTGTTTTTACTTGTTTCTTATCCATTGACAAAGGTTTTAGTATGGACATCGAAATCTTTGGACTACATGAATTTTAAAGGGATAGTCTAGTCAAAAATAAAACTTTCATGATTCAGATAGAGCATGCAATATTAAGCAACTTTTTAATTTACTCCCGCTATCAATTTTTCTTCATTCTTTTGGTATCTTTATTTTAAAAAAGCTGCAAAGTAAGCTTAGGAGCCGGTCTATTTTTGGTTCAGCACCTGGGTAGCGCTTGTTGATTGGATGGCTACATTTAGACACAGAAGGGACCGGAATGTCCCTTAAATCTTGTTTGTGTAATCTGTGTTTTCATATGCAGGGGAGGGTCTGCTTTACCTGTATTCTCTAACTTCATCAACAGTGCTAAATTGGAAGTAAGTTTTAAAAAAGTTTTATACTGGATTTTACCATCAGTAGCTTTGCATTATCTTCTTTATAATAGTGTATTTTACATGCAGTTAAATGAAAATTGGTGTATAATGTCCCTTTAAGTATTCTTGCACTCTGTAACAGAATAGTGAGCATCCACAGATCAATGACATCAGCTTTTTGACAGCTATATGGTATGGGGTTAGCGTACACAATACAGAGTAAGAGCTTTACATTTTGAAGTAGCTGTATTGTTCTATATATTTCATGTGGCTGTGCGTGTAGATATATTTTATTTAACTTATAAACTTTGTATAAAAAAATCCATACCTCTATTTTGTGTGTAATAACCTAAAGTGCAATGCAGCTGTGAAAAAGCCGGCAATATCACTGATCTTTGAATGTGCACCACTTGGGTCACACAATATTGAAAATACCTAAGCTACTAATGGCAGCACTAAGTATGAAAATGCAGAGCTTCACCAACCGCAAAAAGTTAAATAAAAGAACAGCTATGTAGACACCAGCAAGCCGAAGGAAAGACAATAGCATGGTGAGTACTAAGCATTTTTGGTGATGTGTTTACCAATTTATGGTCCATGTAAAACTATGAAGTAATCACATTTAGAACATTTAAAAATATGAAATCACATTTATATGTATAGTAATAATAAAATCAGATGAATGGTCAAGGTTTTTTTTTTTGTTTGTTTTTTTAAATTAACTGTTTTTATTATTGTTTTAACAGGTGTACAGAAAACACAATACATATCATTTTTCAACCAACCAAGACCAATTAAGAGAGGAACCAAAATTCAGCAAAATACATAGCAATATTTGTTAGAATGATTAATGGTCAAGGTTTTTATGTAGTAATGGCAATCTATATTTTCTACTGCTGAATTAAAATGGAAAAAAAGCAAAATCTCTAAAACATTTTACTAAGAAGTAGTAAGGGTAAGGTGCAGATGGCAGAGCAATACGTATCTCTGCCTAGGTAGCAAAGCATCCACGCACATGCTCTGGTAATGAAAGTCAGGGCTAAGCAAAGCCCAGGAGCCAGGGAATCATGGGTCTTGCAATTTAAAGGGACAGTATACACCAATTCCCATACAACTGCATGTAATAGACACTACTATAAAGAAGAATATGCACAGATACTGATATAAACATCCAGTATAAAAAAAAGTTACTTAGAAGCTCCCAGTTTAGTACTGTTGATGTGGTTAGGCTGGGACACCTGGTGAAAGGGGCTGGGAAAACAAGAAGTGCAGACAATCCCCCCTTCCCCGCATTTTAAAAGGCAGATAAACAGGAGCCAGCAGGAGTCTAAACGCGTGTATACATCTGACACTGTGGGGTTTGGTTAGGAGTCTAAAAATCACCACAATGTTCTTAAAAAAAAACCAGCAAAACTATACATTGTTACAAAAACACTACTATATGGTTATATAAATGGATCATCTACAAAAAATGTATGCAAAGAAAAATCTAGTGTACAATGTCCCTTTAACTTCTGGCTCCTCACAAATTAGATTTTACATATTTTTAAATTTCACATAAAAGTAATAAAAACTACTGAAAGTAATATGCCATTTAATTAAAAAAGGGTGTTAAATTAGCACTCCAAGGCAGAACATACAGTGATCTGAGATTTAATCGCAGAAAATGCAGCATGTCTGCAGAAAGAACAAGACACATGCAGGAACTGTTACTGATCTAACTTTGCAGCACTGCTCCACATCAGGCTGTTCTCTTCAAACAGTACTGTGCTGTTGCTGCACAGTGTAAGTTTTCCTTATCACAGTGCATCCAGAGCAAAGTGTTGTTTGAATATGCAGTAGATTTATATATTAGACCAAGAGTATAGAATTCTTTTTATTCAAGAGACAATTTATTTTTTTGGCTGCATCTAATTTGCAATCCAATTTTCAACTACTGCACTATATTATAAAACTTTTAAAATTGCTTTATTCTCCAGTTAATCAACACATTGCAATTAAACGTATGCTTAAGTGTAACTGCCTAATTTAACATTTTATTTTATTTAAATATGAGCTGCAGAAAATTTTTCACTTAAAAAAATCTCATCGCAGAAAGTGAAAAAAAGTTCTGCCTCTGGGTTAGCACTTATGAACCTCATAAATAAGCACTGTAACATTGTATGTGTGACAAACCTGTTATGGCTTGGTAGGGGTTAAAAATATACATTTCAACAGACACTTGTGCTAAAATAAAATGCTCCAGCAAATAAAAGCATTTTATTTTAGACTGCCCCTTTTAACACTTGGTTGCTAAGGAAAACATTGCTACACATCTATCTCCCAATGCCCGTGTGCGTCACTGTTGCCCTCACATATGTCTGTACACTAAACTTTTTTCTCAATACATTTTGTGTGAAGGAAGCTATGGTACCACACTCTGCTTTCCATCCTGTGTGTACAGAGCTTACAAGCCACAAATGCTTTTAGAAAGAATAAGTTTTTCAATAACTCTTACTGTATGTTTGAGTCAACCAAATATCATGGATGGTGTTTTAGTAGCATAGTATTTTTCAAATATATAAGCAAATCTACAGCATGCTCAGATAAGCAGCTAGAGCAAATATGTCACATCTAATAGGATTATCTTATTAAAAAAAATGTTGATAGCATAGCTAGCCAGAGTGCATAAAAAGGCTTAAAAAAAATCAACACTTGAAATACACAGCAACTACTATAAATTTACATTTAGATTAATTTGTAATACTACTTTAACACGTTACAAAATATATGAAAAAATAGAAACATAATGGGCAACTATTAAATGCAGCACCCCTTTTCCAACAATTTAAATGAAAAATTTAAATTTAATGAATCAGATAGTGAATGCAATTTTAACACTTTCATGAGAGGGTTATAAAGTCTACATCAGAACAACGTTCCGATATGGGATCGGGTCTGGGGGGCGTCCCTATGACGCTAGGAACACCCTCCAGACCGCGATCAAATCCTGCAAGTCTAGTAGGCTTCAGGACAGCCGTTTGCGAGGACATTGTATTCCGTTGTAACGGCTTTAAAGCCCAGTGCCGTTGTGACGGAATAACACGGCATTAAAAGGTTAAGCAACTTTTCAGTTTAATTATATTATCAATTTTGCTTTGTTGCTGTGGTAGCCCTTGTTACAAAGCATACCTAGGTAGGTTGATAGGACCTCATGAATATGTGTTTTTAGCACTCTAGTAGCAGTGCTTGTAACTTTGTATAAGATTACTACAAACATTGCTGCCATAGAACGCTAAAGACACATGCACACTCCTGAGGTTATATGAGGCTACCTAGGTTTACACAAGATACCAAGTAAATGAAGCAATTTTGATAATAGAAGTAAACTGGAAAGTGATTTAAAATTGCATGCTCGATCTAGAAGACCATGAAAAATAATTTTGACTTGACTGGCCCTTATATATATATATATATATATATATATATATATATATATATATATATATATATATATATATATATATATAATCAGCAATGTTCTATATAATCCCTACAACAAATATACCTGGATTATTTCACCATAGGTACAGGTGTTATGTACAGTAATCCTCTACCTGGAAATATGACATTTCAATACATTGCAGACAGAAAAGGAAACGATAACAATGTGTTTAAAAAACCAACCCACAGTCAGTGGCACAGTGTCCTGCAGGCAGTAAAGACAATGACCTCAGACAAGACAAACTAAACTCAATATTTTTGTTCACATGAGCATTTGAACTTTATTCTTCAGTGATGAAAATAAACAATTTAATGCAACAGTAACCTATATTATTGATATTAATGAATGCACTTTAGTTATAGAAGCCCACTGGGATGTGCAGTAACTACAAGCAGACCATCTGAACTCTCAAGCTGTCACTAGTGCTGAAGCCCAGTCAGTGAGCCCCAGCAGTATTATGCGGCAGCAGCAGAACAAAGGATGCAGCAACCAAATCAACCTGTGGAGATCCTTCTGGGTCACCACCACCCGGATTAACCCATGCATTGCTGCACACTTTCACTCCATTACAGGCAAATAAAACTGCAACCTCTCCTGCTTACCCTCCTCCGGCTCGCTGAAGGCGACTGCTCTCTCTTCTGAAGAGGTTGCAGCACCGAGTCCAGCAGATCCCCATGGCATACTGACACCAGCGCGCTCCCACTTAGTGCGGGGCTGCGGCAAAAGCGCGTTTGTTCACAAGCAGTAACGAAATCGGGGACGCGCACAACCTCACACCGGCATTTTCCCAAGGTCTTGACAGTCTGTTAGCGAAAGGAAACTTCCCACCCACTACACATGGGTAAGTCTTCCGGACGGATTCGCCCTTGACAAAGATGGCCACAGGAGTATAGTTTATCTCTGGGCGCTTATTGGGTCTGCCAGGAGGACTTACTGAAAGGCGGAAGCATCTTGATGACGTTTTTTAGTAATAGCCCTAAAGATTCAAGCAGGCAAAGTTTCTTCGTTGTGTACTATTGATACCAACTATTCAGTCTTTGTAAAATATTGGCCGAGAAAATAATTTAGAACGCTAGACTCATATTTTACCTCAGTCTTTGCGGGATAATTGGTTCTTGTACTTCGTTTTTCTTTAGTCGTGTTTCTGATATTAAAGAGACATTCTACTCCAGAATTTGCATTGTTTAAGATAGATAATCCCATTATTACCCATCCCCCAGTTTTGCACAACCAACACGGTTGTATTAACCTTAGTGACCAGACCATTTTTTCCATTTCCTTACCGTTAAAGGGCCATTAAACCCCAAAAAATTATTTCATGATTCAGATAGAGAATACAATTTGAAACAACATTCCAATTTACTTCTATTATCTAATTTGGTGCAATCTTTAGATATCCTTTGTTTAAAAAATAGCAATGCACATTGGTGAGCCAATCACATGAGGCATCTATGTGCAGCCACCAATCAGAAGCAACTGAGCCTATCTAGATATGCTTTTTAGGAAAGAATATTAAGAGAATAAAGCAAATTATATAATTGAAGTAAATTAGAAAGATGTTTAAAATGGTATTCTCTATCTGAATCATGAAAGAAAAAAATTTGGGTTTAATGTCCCTTTAACCCCTTAAGGACCAAGGACGTACGCCACACGTCCTCAAAAAAAATACAGTTAATGACCGAGAACGTGTGGCGTACGTCCTTGGTCTGGAAAGCAGCTGGAAGCGATCCTGCTCGCTTCCAGCTGCTTTCCGGTTATTGCAGTGATGCCTTGATATGGAGGCATCCTGCAATAACCCCCCTTGGCCATCCGATGCAGAGAGAGCCACTCTGTGGCCCTCTCTGTACCGGACATCGGTGGCCGGTATCGGTGGGTGGGAGCAAGTCTGGGAGGCGGGTGGGCGGCCATCGATGTGCCCAGTGGAGGGGGGCGGGAGCGCGCGCGTGCACGGGGGGCGGCGGGCGGGCACGGGGCGGGAGTGGGAGGGAAACGCTACACTACAGAAAAATAAAGTTTAAAAAGTACAACAAAATAACTTTTTGAAAGCTGTAAATAAACAGCTAAGAGATGTGGAAGGGGTGGGGGGGTTGATCTTGGGGGGGGGGAAGCTACACTGCAGAAAAGGGTTTTTTTTTTTAAAAAAGGCACATTTTTTCACTAAACTGGGTACTGGCAGACAGCTGCCAGTACCCAAGATGGCGCCCATTAAGGCAGAGGGGGAGGGTTAGAGAGCTCTTTGGTGGGGGATCAGTAAGGCTGGGGGCTAAGGGGGGATCCTACACAGCAGCATATGTAAATATGCTAAAAAAAACACAAAAAAAGCCCAAATATAGCTTTTATTTTAGTACTGGCAGAGTTTCTGCCAGTACTTAAGATGGCGGGGACAATTGGGGGGTGGGGGAGGGAAGAGAGCTGTTTGGGAGGGATCAGGGGGTCTCATGTTTCAGGTGGGAGGCTGAGCTCTACACTAAAGCTAAAATTAACCCTGCAAGCTCCCTACAAGCTACATAATTAACCCCTTCACTGCTAGCCATAATACACATGTGAAATGCAGCGGCATTTGGCGGCCTTCTAATTACCAAAAAGCAACGCCAAAGCCATATATGTCTGCTATTTCTGAACAAAGGGGATCCCAGAGAAGCATTTACAACCATTTGTGCCATAATTGCACAAGCTGTTTGTAAATGATTTCAGTGAGAAACCTAAAATTGTGAAAAATTTAACGTTTTTTTTAATTTGATCGCATTTGGCGGTGAAATGGTGGCATGAAATATACCAAAGTGGGCCTAGATCAATACTTGGGGTTGTCTACTACACTACACTAAAGCTAAAATTAACCCTAGAAGCTCCCTACATGCTCCATAATTAACCCCTTCACTGCTGGGCATAATACACGTGTAGTGCGCAGTGGCATTTAGCAGCCTTCTAATTACTAAAAAGCAACGCCAAAGCCATATATGTCTGCTATTTCTTAACAAAGGGGATCCCAGAGAAGAATTTACAACCATTTAAGCCATAATTGCACAAGCTGTTTGTAAATAATTTCAGTGAGAAACCAAAAGTTTGTGAAAAAATTTGTAAAAAAGTGAACGATTTTTTGTATTTAATCGCATTTGGCGGTGAAATGGTGGCATGAAATATACCAAAATGGGCCTAGATCAATACTTTGGGATGTCTACTAAAAAAAAATATATACATGTCAATGGATATTCAGAGATTCCTGAAAGATATTAGTGTTCTAATGTAACTAGCGCTAATTTTGAAAAATAATGGTTTGGAAATAGCAAAGTGCTACTTGTATTTATGGCCCTATAACTTACAAAAAAAGCAAAGAAGATGTAAACATTGGGTATTTCTAAACTCAGGACAAAATTTAGAAACTATTTAGCACGGGTGTTTTTTGGTGGTTGTAGATGTGTAACAGATTTTGGGGGTCAAAGTTAGAAAAAGTGTGTTTTTTTCAATTTTTTCCTCATATTTTATAAATTTTTTTATAGTAAATTATAAGATATGATGAAAATAATGGTATCTTTAGAAAGTCCATTAAATGGCGAGAAAAACGGTATATAATATGTGTGGGTACAGTAAATGAGTAAGATGAAAATTACAGCTAAACACAAACACCGCAAAAATGTAAAAATAGCCTTGGTCCCAAACGGACAGAAAATGGAAAAGTGCTGTGGTCATTAAGGGGTTAAGGATTAGTGTTGTTTTACATTTCTGCAGTGTTTGTGTTTAGCTGTAATTTTCCTCTTACTCATTTACTGTACCCACACGTATATATTGTTTTTCTCGCCATTAAATTGACTTTTTAAAGATACCATTATTTTTCATCATATCATATAATTTACTATAATTTTTTTTATAAAATATGACCCCCAAAATCTCTTACGCATCTACAACCACCAAAAAATACCCATGCTAAATAGTTTCTAAATTTTGTCCTGAGTTTGGAAATACATGTTTACATGCTCTTTTCTTTTTTTGCAAGTTATAGGGCAATAAGTACAAGTAGCACTATTTCCAAACCATTTTTCCCCCCAAAAATAGCAAGTTACATTGTAACACTGATATCTGTCAGGAATCCTTGAATAACCCTTCACGTGTACAGTATATATTTTTCTTAGTAGACAACCCAAAGTATTGATCTAGGCCCATTATGGTATATTTCATGTCACCATTTTACCGCCAAATGCGACCAAATAAAAACAATTGTTAACTTTTTCACAAACTTTAGGTTTCTCGCTGAAATTATTTACAAACAGCTTGTGCAATTATGGCACAAATGGTTGTAAATGCTTCTCTGTGATCAACTTTGTTCAGAAATAGCAGACATATATGGCTTTGGCATTGCTTTTTGGTAATTAGAAGGCTGCTAAATTCCGTTGCACACCACACTTGTATTATGCCCAGCATTGAAGGGGTTAATTAGGTAGCTTGTAGGGTTGATTTTAGTTTTAGTGTAGAGATTAGCCTCCCATCTGACACATCCCACCCCGACCCCTCTCAAACAGCTCTATTCCCTCCCCCACCTAACAATTGTCACCACCATCTTAAGTCTGCCAGTATGAAAATAAAAGCCTTTTTTTTTTTATATAATTTTTTTTTTAATTTTAACATATTATCAATCTCAACATAAACAGCATAAGATAAATCAATGAAAATAAATCAGAATATGCATTACAACACATGCATTGTTTACAAAAAAGAAAAAAAAATCACAATAATGCAATATTGTTTATGAGGCTAATGCAAAATACAGAGAGAAAAAAATAAATAAATCAGACAATGTTTATTAGCCTATTCTTCAGGCTACATGGGGGGGGGGGAATCACCAAATTCCCAATAAGACTATTTTGCTATGTTTAAAAGGGTAAATAAGATATTCTATTTCATTTGACGGAAAACTTTTAACAAATGAGGACCATTTCTTAAAAAATATGAATATATCTGTCATTATTCATATCTACATTGTATTGTTCTAGTATATATTGCTTTTTCATATAATTCTTAATTTTTAAGATATTAGGAGTGTTTGTTTCTTTCCATTTACTGAAGATGAAATATCTGACCGCTAAAATAATCATATTAATCAATTTTTTATGTTGACAATTTTGCGTCCCCTCCCATAAAAATATTATTTGTATGAGATGGATGTCTTGCATGGGCAGATTGAGTGTATTAGATGCCCAGTAGGTTATTTTCTGCCGAAGTTAACAGATTTTAGGACACTCCCATATCATATTCACTAGATTGGTCCTTGGGTATGAACATTTTGGACAGGAAATGAAAGAGGTATTTCCCCATCTAAATCCCTTCACTGGTGTATAATAAGTCCTATATAATAACTTCACATGGGATTCTGTCCAAGTCGAGGACAATGTAGTCTGAGATACCAAACATAAAGACCTTTGAACAAGACATATGTTTATATTTTCTGGGGAGATTAAATTACTCCATTGTTCAGATATTTCTCTCAGATTTATTTCACCTTTTTGGGAAATAAGCAATTGATATCCTGTAGAAATAGATAAAAAATAAATTTTTAGCCAGTGTAAGACAGTCTTTAATTTTACCCCAGTGCCATCTCCAACCATAGTCCGCAACTATCTTGGAAACATAATGTCTGACTTGTAAGTATGCAAAAAACTCTCTATTTGGAAGGTTAAATTCATGACTCAAAGTATTAAATGTTTTAACTGCTTGAGTCTCTGTTTCTAATAACTGAAAGATCCTACTTAACCCTGAGTCATTCCATCTCTGAAATACAGCTGACTGAGTACCTTGTTGAAATTCTGGGTATCCAAGAATAGTTTGAAATTTGGAAATATTAGCCTTAATTGCTAAAATTGTAAGGATCTTGCGCCAAGCTAATAGTGTATATATGGATTTAAGTTGTTTTATATTCTTAGGTATAATATTAGGTCGACGGTGTATCAGAGATACCGGGGAGTATGGATAGATCATGTTATATTCAAGAACATTATTAGTAAAACAATCTAGGTTCAAGATGTAATCCACCGCTATTTGGGCTAGAAATACTAAATTATATAATCGAATATCAGGTAATGCTAAGCCTCCAAATTTTTTAGGAAGATAAAGTTTTTTAAGTGAGATTCTGTTTCTTATTTTGCCAAATGAACCTTCACAGTGAAGCATTTAAAACTCTTAGATCCTTCCCCTTATAAAAACTGGAGTATTCTGCAAAGCATATACATTTTTTGGTAAAAGAACCATTTTAAATAAAGCTATTTGTCCAGAGATGGACAGTGGGAAATGTTGCCAATTTTTCATATATTCTTTAACTCTATCAAGAACGGGGAGTATATTAAGGTTATACCAATTCTCTGGATGAAGAGATATAAAAATGCCAAAAGACTTAGTAACTACTTTAAAGGGGGTTACAACAGTTGATTCCCTATTTTTCCTAATCCATAAGATCTCAGATTTTGAAGCATTTACTATATAGCCCAAGAAGGATCCAAACAACTCAATAATTGATACGACTTTTGGGATATTTATCTTAGTATTGGATATGTATAGCAAAATGTCACCGCATACAGAGTGATCTTTAATTCCTTATGTCTAATTTTAATACCTTTCTGGTGTTGTCAAATCATAATAGCAAGGGGTTCAATTGAAAGATTAAAGAGAAAAGGAGATAAGGGACATCCTTTACACGTACCTCTGTTAAGAGTTATATCTGGTAATACATTATTATTCACTATTAATTTTGTAATGGGAGTGCTATATAAATTGTGAATAAATCTAACAAAGTTTTCTTTAAATCCAAATTTAAGTAAATAAATGAACAGAATCAAATGCTTTTTCAGCATCGATCGATATGATCGATAAGTCTGGGAAAATTATTTATACTTACCCAGGAAGTCCCTTTAGAAGATTATAATAATCAATGGTTAAAAAAGTCTCTCTAATCTTAGCAGCAGAATTTATTTTATACATAAGCCCTGCCTGATCTTTATGAATAATATTTGGCAGTATAGTTTGAAGGCGACTGGCCAGAATAAAGGTAAGTAATTTATAATCGGAGTTAGAAGTGCTATAGGTCTATAAGATTTTTTTTTTTTGTAGAATCCTTTCCTTGTTTCAGAATTAACGTGGTCATAGACGTAGAAAAATTAGGAGGGATAGGTTTATTCTCAATGTAAAAATAATTGAAAAGATTTTCCAGGTAAGGAGTAATATTTTGAACTAAGATTTTATAAAATTCATTAGGGGTTGCATCACGCCCAGGTGCTTTATCTATTGATAGATTTGTAATAGCTTTTTTGATTTCCTTTTCAGTAATAGGGGCATTGATATTTGTAACTAATTCAGGGATTCTTGACCTTTCCCCCAAATGCATCTCTGTGTTGCACGTTAGATTCCTGTAAAGAATAACAATTATTATAATATTTGGTTAAGACTTGCATCACCTCTTCTGGAGTTGTAGCAAATGTCCGTTCATTTTGAATTCTATCAATTACTGGGGGTTTATTAATATTCTTAACTAAAGCTGCTAATAATTTTCCAGATTTATTTCCATACTTGTAGAACTTATCTTGTAATCTTATTTCAGATTGTGTTGCTTTATGAATTAAATAGGTATCCCTTTCTTTTTTTGCTCGGCTATAGGTATGACAATTTTCTGTAGATCTCTCTAACAAGTATCGATTATATGACTTGGTTAAAAATTTAACACTTCATACACATGCTAGAGTGTATGTTTATAATTTCCCCCCTTAGCACTGCCTTAGCCATTTCCCCAAATCTGCTTTAATTTGTAATTTGGCTGTTTTATCGTCTACTAGAAATAGATCAATCCTAAAAAGAGATTTATATACTTTGGACAAGCACGTAAATTCTCTGATATCCAGATTCTGTGTTCTCCAGATATCCATAACTGCCAAGTTCAGACAAATCTTTCTAAGCAGTTTAGTCTCTAGGCCATCCCTTTTAGTTTTAGTTAAAGGGACTTTTTTCCTATGCCTGTCCAAAGGGTTGTCAGGGCACAGGTAAATACATATATATATATATATATATATATATATATATATATATATATATATATATATATATATGTATGTATGTATGTCAATAGGACAGGGAAATATGTTTATGTATGAAACCATATTTGTATCAGATATTACTGGAATAAGGTTTAAATTCTGATGTCAGGATTTGACTCAGAAACCTTCACAAATTGAATATACATCTCCAGGCTGAGCTACAGACAATAGGTCCCAAGAAACAAAAACATAATTTATGTAAGAACTTACCTGATAAATTCATTTCTTTCATATTAGCAAGAGTCCATGAGCTAGTGACGTATGGGATATACATTCCTACCAGGAGGGGCAAAGTTTCCCAAACCTCAAAATGCCTATAAATACACCCCTCACCACACCCACAATTCAGTTTAACGAATAGCCAAGAAGTGGGGTGATAAAAAAAGTGCGAAAGCATATAAAATAAGGAATTGGAATAATTGTGCTTTATACAAAAATCATAACCACCACAAAAAAAGGGCGGGCCTCATGGACTCTTGCTAATATGAAAGAAATGAATTTATCAGGTAAGTTCTTACATAAATTATGTTTTCTTTCATGTAATTAGCAAGAGTCCATGAGCTAGTGATGTATGGGATAATGATTACCCAAGATGTGGATCTTTCCACGCAAGAGTCACTAGAGAGGGAGGGATAAAATAAAGACAGCCAATTCCTGCAGAAAATAATCCACACCCAAAATAAAGTTTAATGAAAAACATAAGCAGAAGATTCAAACTGAAACCGCTGCCTGAAGTACTTTTCTACCAAAAACTGCTTCAGAAGAAGAAAATACATCAAAATGGTAGAATTTAGTAAAAGTATGCAAAGAGGACTAAGTTGCTGCTTTGCAAATCTGATCAATCGAAGCTTCATTCCTAAACGCCCAGGAAGTAGAAACTGACCTAGTAGAATGAGCTGTAATCCTTTGAGGCGGAGTTTTACCCGACTCAATATAGGCAAGATGAATTAAAGATTTCAACCAAGATGCCAAAGAAATGGCAGAAGCTTTCTGGCCTTTTCTAGAACCGGAAAAGATAACAAATAAACTAGAAGTCTTTCGGAAAGACTTAGTAGCTTCAACATAATATTTCAAAGCTCTAACAACATCCAAAGAATGCAACGATTTCTCCTTAGAATTCTTAGGATTAGGACATAATGAAGGAACCACAATTTCTCTACTAATGTTGTTGGAATTCACAACTTTAGGTAAAAATTCAAAAGAAGTTCGCAACACCGCCTTATCCTGATGAAAAATCAGAAAAGGAGACTCACAAGAAAGAGCAGATAATTCAGAAACTCTTCTGGCAGAAGAGATTGCCAAAAGGAACAAAACTTTCCAAGAAAGTAATTTAATGTCCAATGAATGCATAGGTTCAAACGGAGGAGCTTGAAGAGCCCCCAGAACCAAATTCAAACTCCAAGGAGGAGAAATTGACTTAATGACAGGTTTTATACGAACCAAAGCTTGTACAAAACAATGAATATCAGGAAGATTAGCAATTTTTCTGTGAAAAAGAACAGAAAGAACAGAGATTTGTCCTTTCAAAGAACTTGCGGATAAACCTTTATCTAAACCATCCTGAAGAAACTGTAAAATTCTCGGAATTCTAAAAGAATGCCAAGAAAAATGATGAGAAAGACACCAAGAAATATAAGTCTTCCAGACTCTATAATATATCTCTCTGGATACAGATTTACGAGCCTGTAACATAGTATTAATCACAGAGTCAGAGAAACCTCTTTGACCAAGAATCAAGCGTTCCATCTCCATACCTTTAAATTTAAGGATTTGAGATCCTGATGGAAAAAAGGACCTTGCGACAGAAGGTCTGGTCGTAGCGGAAGAGTCCACGGATGGCAAGAGGCCATCTGGACAAGATCCGCATACCAAAACCTGTGAGGCCATGCCGGAGCTACCAGCAGAACAAACGAGCATTCCTTCAGAATCTTGGAGATTACTCTTGGAAGAAGAACTAGAGGCGGAAAGATATAAGCAGGATGATACTTTCAAGGAAGTGATAATGCATCCACTGCTTCCGCCTGAGGATCCCGGGATCTGGACAGATACCTGGGAAGTTTCTTGTTTAGATGAGACGCCATCAGATCTATTTCTGGAAGCTCCCACATTTGAACAATCTGAAGAAATACCTCTGGGTGAAGAGACCATTCGCCCGGATGCAACGTTTGGCGACTGAGATAATCCGCTTCCCAATTGTCTATACCTGGGATATGAACCGCAGAGATTAGACAGGAGCTGGATTCCGCCCAAACCAGAATTCAAGATACTTCTTTCATAGCCAGAGGACTGTGAGTCCCTCCTTGATGATTGATGTATGCCACAGTTGTGACATTGTCTGTCTGAAAACAAATGAACGATTGTCTCTTCAGAAGAGGCCAAGACTGAAGAGCTCTGAAAATTGCACGGAGTTCCAAAATATTGATCGGTAATCTCACCTCCTGAGATTCCCAAACTCCTTGTGCCGTCAGAGATCCCCACACAGCTCCCCAACCTGTGAGACTTGCATCTGTTGAAATTACAGTCCAGGTCGGAAGCACAAAAGAAGCCCCCTGAATTAAACGATGGTGATCTGTCCACCACGTTAGAGAGTGTCGTACAATCGGTTTTAAAGATATTAATTGAGATATCTTTGTGTAATCCTTGCACCATTGATTCAGCATACAGAGCTGAAGAGGTTGCATGTGAAAACGAGCAAAGGGGATCGCGTCCGATGCAGCAGTCATAAGACCTAGAATTTCCATGCATAAGGCTACCGAAGGGAATGATTGTGACTGAAGGTTTCGACAAGCTGAAATCAATTTTAGACGTCTCTTGTCTGTTAAAGACAGAGTCATGGACACTGAATCTATCTGGAAACCCAGAAAGGTTACCTTTGTCTGAGGAATCAATGAACTTTTTAGTGAATTGATCCTCCAACCATGATCTTGAAGAAACAACACAAGTCGATTCGTATGAGATTCTGCTAAATGTAAAGACTGAGCAAGTACCAAGATATCGTCCAAATAAGGAAATACCACAATACCCTGTTCTCTGATTACAGACAGAAGGGCACCGAGAACCTTTGTAAAAATTCTTGGAGCTGTAGCTAGGCCAAACGGCAGAGCCACAAACTGGTAATGCTTGTCCAGAAAAGATAATCTCAGGAACTGATAATGATCTGGATGAATCGGAATATGCAGATATGCATCCTGTAAATCTATTGTGGACATATAATGCCCTTGCTGAACAAAAGGCAAGATAGTCCTTACAGTTACCATTTTGAACGTTGGTATCCTTACATAACGATTCAATATTTTTTGATCCAGAACTGGTCTGAAGGAATTTTCCTTCTTTGGTACAATGAAGAGATTTGAATAAAACCCCATCCCCTGCTCCAGAACTGGAACTGGCATAATTACTCCAGCCAACTCTAGATCTGAAACACAATTCAGAAATGCTTGAGCTTTCACTGGATTTACTGGGACACGGGAAAGAAAAAATCTCTTTGCAGGAGGTCTCATCTTGAAACTAATTCTGTACCCTTCTGAAACAATGTTCTGAATCCAAAGATTGTGAACAGAATTGATCCAAATTTCTTTGAAAAAACGTAACCTGCCCCCTACCAGCTGAGCTGGAATGAGGGCCGCACCTTCATGTGGACTTAGAAGCAGGCTTTGCCTTTCTAGAAGGCTTGGATTTATTCCAGACTGGAGATGGTTTCCAAACTGAAACTGCTCCTGAGGATGAAGGATCAGGCTTTTGTTCTTTGTTGAAATGAAAGGAACGAAAACGATTATTAGCCCTGTTTTTACCCTTAGATTTTTTATCCTGTGGTAAAAAAGTTCCTTTCCCACCAGTAACAGTTGAGATAATAGAATCCAACTGAGAACCAAATAATTTGTTACCCTGGAAAGAAATGGAAAGTAGAGTTGATTTAGAAGCCATATCAGCATTCCAAGTTTTAAGCCATAAAGCTCTTCTAGCTAAAATAGCTAGAGACATAAACCTGACATCAACTCTGATAATATCAAAAATGGCATCACAGATAAAATTATTAGCATGCTGAAGAAGAATAATAATATTATGAGAATCATGATCTGTTACTTGTTGCGCTAAAGTCTCCAACCAAAAAGTTGAAGCTGCAGCAACATCAGCCAATGATATAGCAGGTCTAAGAAGATTACCTGAACACAGATAAGCTTTTCTTAGAAAGGATTCAATTTTCCTATCTAAAGGATCCTTAAACGAAGTACCATCTGACGTAGGAATAGTAGTACGTTTAGCAAGGGTAGAAATAGCCCCATCAACTCTAGGGATTTTGTCCCAAAATTCTAATCTGTCAGACGGCACAGGATATAATTGCTTAAAACGTTTAGAAGGAGTAAATGAATTACCCAATTTATCCCATTCTCTGGAAATTACTTCAGAAATAGCATTAGTACCAGGAAAAACTTCTGGAATAACCACAGGAGATTTAAATACCTTATCTAAACGTTTAGAATTAGTATCAAGAGGACCAGAATCCTCTATTTCTAAAGCAATTAGTACTTCTTTAAGTAAAGAACGAATAAATTCCATTTTAAATAAATATGAAGATTTATCAGCATCAATCTCTGAGACAGAATCCTCTGAACCAGAAGAGTCATCAGAATCAGAATGATGATGTTCATTTAAAAATTCATCTGTAGAGAGAGAAGTTTTAAAAGATTTTTTATGTTTACTAGAAGGAGGAATAACAGACATAGCCTTCTTGATGGATTCAGAAACAAAATCTCTTATGTTATCAGGAACATTCTGCACCTTAGATGTTGAAGGAACTGCAACAGGCAATGGTACATTACTAAAGGAAATATTATCTGCATTAACAAGTTTGTCATGACAATTAATACAAACAACAGCCGGAGGAATAGCTACCAAAAGTTTACAGCAGATACACTTAGCTTTGGTAGTTCCAGCACTAGACAGCGATTTTCCTGAAGTATCTTCTGACTCAGATGCAACGTGAGACATCTTGCAATATGTAAGAGAAAAAACAACATATAAAGCAAAATTGATCAAATTCCTTAAATGACAGTTTCAGGAATGGGAAAAAATGCCAATAAACAAGCTTCTAGTAACCAGAAGCAAAGAAAAAATGAGACTGAAATAATGTGGAGACAAAAGCGACGCCCATATTTTTTAGCGCCAAATAAGACGCCCACATTATTTGGCGCCTAAATGCTTTTTGGCGCCAAAAATGACGCCACATCCGGAACGCCGACATTTTTGGCGCAAAAGGACGTCAAAAAATGACGCAACTTCCGGCGACACGTATGACGCCGGAAACAGAAAAGATTTTTTGCGCCAAAAAAGTCCGCGCCAAGAATGACGCAATAAAATGAAGCATTTTCAGCCCCCGTGAGCCTAACAGCCCACAGGGAAAAAAGAGTCAAATTTTTTAAGGTAAGAAAAAATGATTGATTCAAATGCATTATCCCAAATATGAAACTGACTGTCTGAAAATAAGGAATGTTGAACATCCTGAGTCAAGGCAAATAAATGTTTGAATACATATATTTAGAACTTTATAAATAAAGTGCCCAACCATAGCTTAGAGTGTCACAGAAAATAAGATTTACTTACCCCAGGACACTCATCTACATGTTTGTAGAAAGCCAAACCAGTACTGAAACGAAAATCAGCAGAGGTAATGGTATATAAATAAGAGTATATCGTCGATCTGAAAAGGGAGGTAAGAGATGAATCTCTACGACCGATAACAGAGAACCTATGAAATAGACCCCGTAGAAGGAGATCACTGCATTCAAAATAGGCAATACTCTCCTCACATCCCTCTGACATTCACTGCACGCTGAGAGGAAAACCGGGCTCCAACTTGCTGCAGAGCGCATATCAACGTAGAATCTAGCACAAACTTACTTCACCACCTCCATAGGAGGCAAAGTTTGTAAAACTGAATTGTGGGTGTGGTGAGGGGTGTATTTATAGGCATTTTGAGGTTTGGGAAACTTTGCCCCTCCTGGTAGGAATGTATATCCCATACGTCACTAGCTCATGGACTCTTGCTAATTACATGAAAGAAAGGAAAACATTTGCTTCTTAATTAGGAAGTGCAAATTTCATAGCACTCTGTACCCCATGTGGTGAGCAAGAGACGAAGAGCCTGGATACACACTCATATATGGACTTCCTGCCAACAAAGGAGCTGAAAATTGACAGCTGCCTGTTAAGTGACTCAGGCTGTGTGGCTGATAACACCAGAATACACGTGACACAGACATTGTGTCTAGGGAAGGATAGCATACAGTGAAGGCACATGGCTTACATTATGATTTCAAAGCAACTGTACTCAGATTTTAAATAAAAATAAATACATTTTTGCAAAGGGAACAACACTAGTTTCATATGTGTTTGGAAAAATTCAAATAACCCAGATATGTATATATATATGGGACTGAGACATTTGATATTAAATGAATGATTGCTATGTTGAGTAATGACTACATCAAATACATATGAATGCTTGGATCATTTCTAATAATTATTTCTATTTTTATTGCAGACAACCATTGGTCATGGGCATCAATCTATGCACTTAGAAAGAGATGGAATGCCTGCATGAAATGAAATAAGTCATATCATATGAATGTGCAATAAATGTTTATAAAGTTTTAAATACATCTCTTAAAATATAGTGAGATGAAGATATGGAAGTTACTTTGATGTGATATGACTATGAAATATAAACTTTCTGTTAGGCTAAATGAAATATAAATTATTTTAATATAATGTTAGATGTATTTGATGTTTCATATCAAAATGATCAGAAAATTCATTAAGATATAACTTATCCAAAACAAATATTATGAATAATTGCTATAAAAAGTTATGGTCTGATTAAATAATCATTTTATAAAAGTAATTAAGTTGTTTAAAAATGTTTAGAAATTTTAAAGGTGAATTTGTTTTGTTTGTATGTCTGCTGCCACCTAGTGTTATGATGCGAAATTGCAGCCATGAGATGATTGGTTGTTGCAAAGAATGCATTTCCTTGACAACACATTTACCAAATAAACCAATCCATGTTCAGTTGCAAAGAACCAATCCAAGACAAGGCCGTGGGTGTTTCCAATATTCACCAATGACTGATAATAATCAAAAACAGGGAGGGGTGAGATCAGATGATTTAAACCCCAGCATAGAGACTAAAAGGAGGTTTTGGCTGACTCCTGAAGGAATAACTACAGCAGTTATTATTAAAGCACACACCTACTATTGGACTCCATATGCATTATCCCCAAATTTTGAATTTCTGAGGTGAAATTGGATCTGTTAAGAAACATTGGAAACTGGATTGCTGTTTATTTGGTGATGTATACAAAGTTTTATTGTAAGATAAGTTATAAGTTAATAGATTTAAAGAGCAGATTATACTTTAAACTGTGTGTCATTATTTTAGATAGCTCTTAGCCTGCCTATTTGTATGCAAGCATTTAAAGTAAGCATTTACTATTACTGTATGTAGCAGAGTTAAAGAAATAGTTTGGATTTTAAGTTAGCATTTCCCAGCCTATATATTGTTTAAATCTGTATTTGATTGACTAAGTAACTCATCTGTGCAAGTTATGATATTGTAAGTTAATTTTGTATTAGGATAAATTGCAGTTAAATAGCAGAATATATATATTACCCTATTGATTATAAGCACTGTTGCTTGGATGTTAAAGGATATTTATAAATAAGGTTGGTTTTAAAGGTAAGCGTGTATGAACTTTGCATAGCATATTTAAATAGTTTTCAAGCGCATATAATATTATTTCATATTCCTTTATTGCAAATATATTTCAAAAATGCTCATGGATATTAACTAAATAAAAGAATTCAGATATTAATTGTTTGTTGTATTAGTAGAAGTATATTGATTGTGGGTTCAGTCTAAAGGAAGATTGTTAAATATATTCCCTGCCATATACTCACACATTGTTTGGAGAATACTGCTAAGATTTTCATAAATATACTGACAGGGTATTGAGGGGCCATATTGAAGTCTCCTCCAACGATAAGGTATCCCTCTGAGCATTGAAATATCTTCACCTGGACAGAATCCCAGAAACCAGGGCTAATAACATTTGGGGCATAAATATTACACAGTGTATAGATAAAATTGGCTATCTTTAATTTTAGGAGAAGATACCTACCCTCTGGGTCTGTATAAACCTGTAGAATATGATAGTTAATCTTCTTCCCTATTAAAATGGCTACTCCTCTTTTCCTCTTAATGCCTGGAGAAGCAAAAACCTCTCCAACCCAAGAAGATTTTAGTTTTGCAACTTCAGCTAAATCTAAGTGGGTTTCCTGTAAGAAGGCTATGTCACATTTTAATCTTTTGAGGCGCACAAGAACTGTCTTCAGTTTGATGGGAGAAGTAATACCCCCTATGTTCATCGACACTATGTTTAGAGTATCCATTTCCTAACCTTTATACACAGAAGAAAAAAAGAGAAAGGAGAGAAGAGAGAAAAAAAAATTCCAACCCACCCTGCCATGAAGCCAAACATGTGGCTTCTTTATCATTCTTTTGTATATACACAACAAAGGGGGAACCCGTTCTCCCTTTACTAAATTTTGAGGAAATACCAGGCCTAAAACATTATAAAAAAAAAAAAAACATTTCTTATTTTTGTACGTTTATACTAATTAATTTTCTGTCAAAACTTTTTCAGCATCCTTAGGGTTATCAAAAAAGCAGATATGACCATTCAATGTAATTTTTAGTCTAGCTGGGTAAATTACAGTGACCTGGATTCCCTGATTGATAAGCCTAGTACAGATAGGGGACATTTCTTTTTAAGGATGTCTCAGATGAAAAATCCTGGAAAAGAAATATTTGAATGGGTTGGAATTTCCGATAGTATTGCATCAAAGTAATTTTATCTTGAAAATTGAGAAGTTTGGCGATGACCGGTCTCGCTCTCTATTCCCTGTTGCTATTGACTGAGTGCCCCCCATTCTGTGTGCCCGCTCTACTATAATAGGAGGATATGTGTAGGGGATGCCTAGGAGTTTAACCAATGTAGTAGATATAAATTCTGTCAAATTTTCTTATAGTTTATTCTCAGGAAGGCCAATTATCCTGATATTATTCCTTCTAGAATGGTTCTCCAGGTCTTCTATTTTAAGTTGCAATTTTAAGAGAGTAGAACTAATGGTTTCAAGTTTAGATTTAAGTGTCTCATTATTATCCTCTAAATTAGATATCCTTAGTTCAGCCTCTTGAAGTCTATTAGAAAATTGCCTAACTTCATTAGTTAGTATTAGTATATCTTGTTTGATTTCTGATTTAAGGATATCAAATTTAGGTGTCAATGCACTTGCAATACTCCAGAGTTTGCATATCAATATGTTCATTACAGCATATGGGATTAGTATTTGCAGAGATAATCTCTGCAGCTGTTTCTAGAGTATTTCTGTTTTCCCTCTCTTTAAGTTTACCTGCCATAGCTGGAGAAGTGGTTTTAGAATAGGTGGGTGATTTAATAAATGTATCCATATAATGTGTTTAAATAATAAAATAAAAAAAATGTGCTCTAATACAAAACTTAGTGTATATAAGACCAGCTATTCAATTTAAGAGAGCACACAAGAAATGGGTCCAATCTCAAGATGCTGCCTAGGTTGATTACTTTAAGATATTGTTAAAAAACCTATTTAACTATTTTACTTACGGCTAGATTTAGAGTTCTGCGGCCAAAGGGGTGCGTTAGCTACGCGTGTATTTTTCCCCCGCACCTTTTAAATACCGCTGGTATTTAGACTTCACAGAAGGGCTGCGTTAGGCTCCAAAAAGGGAGCGTACAGGCATATTTACTGCCACTTCAACTCTCAATATCAGCGGTGCTTACGGACGCGGCCAGCTTAAAAAACGTGCTCGTGCACGATTCCCCCATAGGAAACAATGGGGCAGTTTGAGCTGAAAAAAAACCTAACACCTGCAAAAAAGCAGCGTTCAGCTCCTAACGCAGCCCCATTGTTTCCTATGGGGAAACACTTCCTATGTCTGCACCTAACACCCTAACATGTACCCCGAGTCTAAACACCCCTAACCTTACACTTATTAACCCCTTATCTGCCGCCCCCACTATCGCTGACCCCTGCATGTTATTATTAACCCCTAATCTGCCGCTCCGTACACCGCCGCAACCTACGTTATCCCTATGTACCCCTAATCTGCTGCCCCTAACACCGCCGACCCCTATATTATATTTATTAACCCCTAATCTGCCGCCCTCAACGTCGCCACCACCTACCTACAATTATTAACCCCTAATCTGCCGACCGGACCTCACCGCTATAATAAAGTTATTAACCCCTAATCTGCCTCACTCCCACGTCAAAAACCCTATAATAAATAGTATTAACCCCTAATCTGCCCTCCCTAACATCGCCGACACCTAACTTCAAGTATTAACCCCTAATCTGCCGACCGGACCTTGCCGCTACTCTAATAAATGTATTAACCCCTAAAGCTAAGTCTAACCCTAACCCTAACACCCCCCTAAGTTAAATATAATTTTTATCTAACTAAATAAAATAAATCTTATTAAATAAATTATTCCTATTTAAAGCTAAATACTTACCTGTAAAATAAACCCTAATATAGCTACAATATAAATTATAATTATATTGTAGCTATTTTAGGATTAATATTGATTTTACAGGCAACTTTGTATTTATTTTAACCAGGTACAATAGCTATTAAATAGTTAATAACTATTTAATAGCTACCTAGTTAAAATAAATACAAAATTACCTGTAAAATAAATCCTAACCTAAGTTCCTAACCTAAGTTACAATTAAACCTAACACTACACTATCAATAAATTAATTACATACAAATACCTACAAATAAATACAATTAAATAAACTAAAGTACAAAAAATAAAAAAAGAACTATTTTAAGCTAATTACACCTACTCTAAGCCCCCTAATAAAATAACAAAGCCCCCCAAAATAAAAAAATGCCCTACCCTATTCTAAAATAAAAATTGAAAAGCTCTTTTACCTTACCAGCCCTTAAAAGGGCTTTTTGCGGGGCATGCCCCAAAGAATTCTGCTCTTTTGCCTGTAAAAAAAAACATACAATACCCCCCCCAACATTACAACCCACCGCCCACATACCCCTAATCTAACCCAAACCCCCCTTAAATAAACCTAACACTAAGCCCCTGAAGATCTTCCTACCTTATCTTCACCACGCCGGGTATCACCGATCCGTCCAGAAGAGGGTCCGAAGTCTTCATCCTATCTGGGCGATGTCTTCATCCAAGCGGGGGCTGAAGAGGTCCATCATCCGGCTGAAGTCTTCATCCAAGCGGGGGCTGAAGAGTTCCATCATCCGGCTGAAGTCTTCTATCAAGCGGCATCTTCAATCTTCTTTCTTCCGGCTCCATCTTCATCCCGCCGACACGGAACATCCATCCTGGCCGACGACTTCCCGATGAATGATGGTTCCTTTAAGGGACGTCATCCAAGATGGCGTCCCTCGAATTTTGATTGGCTGATAGGATTCTATCAGCCAATCGGAATTAAGGTAGAAAAATTCTGATTGGCTGATGGAATCAGCCAATCAGATTCAAGTTCAATCCGATTGGCTGATCCAATCAGCCAATCAGATTGAGCTTGCATTCTATTGGCTGTTCCGATCAACCAATAGAGTGCGAGCTCAATCTGATTGGCTGATCCAATCAGCCAATCGGATTGAACTTGAATCTGATTGGCTGATTCAATCAGCCAATCAGAATTTTCCTACCTTAATTCCGATTGGCTGATAGAATCCTATCAGCCAATCGGAATTTGAGGGACGCCATCTTGGATGACGTCCCTTAAAGGAACCGTCATTCGTCGGGAAGTCGTCGGCCAGGATGGATGTTCCGCGTCGGCGGGATGAAGATGGAGCCGGAAGAAAGAAGATTGAAGATGCCGCTTGATAGAAGACTTCAGCCGGATGATGGACCTCTTCAGCCCCCGCTTGGATGAAGACTTCAGCCGGATGATGGACCTCTTCAGCCCCCGCTTGGATGAAGACATTGCCCGGATAGGATGAAGACTTCGGACCCTCTTCTGGACGGATCGGTGATACCCGGCGTGGTGAAGATAAGGTAGGAAGATCTTCAGGGGCTTAGTGCTAGGTTTATTTAAGGGGGTTTTGGGTTAGATTAGGGGTATGTGGGTGGTGGGTTGTAATGTTGTGGGTGGGGTATTGTATGTTTTTTTTTTACAGGCAAAAGAGCAGAATTCTTTGGGGCATGCCCCGCAAAAGACCCTTTTAAGGGCTGGTAAGGTAAAAGAGCTTTTCAATTTTTATTTTAGAATAGGGTTGGGTATTTTTTTTTATTTTGGGGGGCTTTGTTATTTTATTAGGGGGCTTAGAGTAGGTGTAATTAGCTTAAAATTGTTGTAATATTTTTATAATGTTTGTAAATTATTTTTTTATTTTTTGTAACAGTTCTTTTTTTATTTTTTGTACTTTAATTAGTTTATTTAATTGTATTTATTTGTAGGTATTTGTATGTAATTAATTTATTGATAGTGTAGTGTTAGGTTTAATTGTAACTTAGGTTAGGATTTATTTTACAGGTAATTTTGTATTTATTTTAACTAGGTAGCTATTAAATAGTTATTAACTATTTAATAGCTATTGTACCTGGTTAAAATAAATACAAAGTTGCCTGTAAAATAAATATTAATCCTAAAATAGCTACAATATAATTATTAGTTATATTGTAGCTATATTAGGGTTTATTTTACAGGTAAGTATTTAGCTTTAAATAGGAATAATTTATTTAATAAGATTTATTTTATTTTGTTAGATTAAAATTATATTTAATTTAGGGGGGTGTTAGGGTTAGGGTTAGACTTAGCTTTAGGGGTTAATACATTTATTAGAGTAGCGGTGAGGTCCGGTCGGCAGATTAGGGGTTAATAATTGTAGGTAAGGTAGCGGCGACGTTGGGGGGGCAGATTAGGGGTTAATAAATATTATGTAGGGGTCGGCGGTGTTAGGGGCAGCAGATTAGGGGTACATAGGGATAATGTAGGTTGCGGCGGTGTGCGGTCGGCGGATTAGGGGCTAAAAAAATTTATTAGAGTGGCGGCGATGTGGGGGGGCCTCGGTTTAGGGGTACATAGGTAGTTTATGGGTGTTAGTGTACTTTAGAGCACAGTAGTTAAGAGCTTTATGAACCGGCGTTAGCCCAGAAAGCTCTTAACTCCTGGCTTTTCTCTGCAGCTGGAGTTTTGTCGTTAGATTTCTAACGCTCACTTCAGCCAAGACTCTAAATACCGGCGTTAGGAAGATCCCATTGAAAAGATAGGCTACGCAATTGGCGTAGGGGGATCTGCAGTATGGAAAAGTCGCGGCTGGAAAGTGAGCGTTAGACCCTTTCCTGACTGACTCTAAATACCAGCGGGCGGCCAAAACCAGCGTTAGGACCCCCTAACGCTGGTTTTGACGGCTAACGCAGAACTCTAAATCTAGGCGTTAGTGACTAGCTTATCCAAGAGAACATCTTAACTACTACAAAAAGCGATAGCTTAACTCAATCAGTCTTTTAGTATAATAATACAAGGAAAAGGGTTTAACTTACGACTCTATTGTTCTATTAAGATCTATCAAAAGTGCCCGATAAGGCCACCTCAAAAAAAAGAACAATACCTATCTAGAATGAACAATGTAGTAAGCATACGTATCTCGCCACCTTCAGGCAGAAAAATGATATTGGCGTAGGGGGATCTGCAGTATGGAAAAGTCGCGGCTGGAAAGTGAGCGTTAGACCCTTTCCTGACTGACTCTAAATACCAGCGGGCGGCCAAAACCAGCGTTAGGACCCCCTAACGCTGGTTTTGACGGCTAACGCAGAACTCTAAATCTAGGCGTTAGTGACTAGCTTATCCAAGAGAACATCTTAACTACTACAAAAAGCGATAGCTTAACTCAATCAGTCTTTTAGTATAATAATACAAGGAAAAGGGTTTAACTTACGACTCTATTGTTCTATTAAGATCTATCAAAAGTGCCCGATAAGGCCACCTCAAAAAAAAGAACAATACCTATCTAGAATGAACAATGTAGTAAGCATACGTATCTCGCCACCTTCAGGCAGAAAAATGATATATTTAATCAAATTCTTATTAAACTTTGTGTTTTAAGGTAGACTAAAATCTAAATATTCAGAAAATGTGTTTCACATGCTTTTGTAACCAGAATATATAAACAATTTTATCATGGTAGAATATTATACATTTTTCACCAAAAAGAGAGCATATACTGTATATATCAGGTTTATATGAACCAGCTGTTTCTTAATCCACAATACTAATCAATAACAATTTTTAGAAAAATAGCTATATTATAGATTTTAGTAGGTTAGAGAGCAGATTGACCAACAGAATCAGACTAGGCAGTAACCCCTGAACAAGTTTAAGCCTTTTATCAGCCAGAAACATTAACTTTCATAAAGATTTTAGGTAACATTTATTACAGCCTTATTAGGTTGGGTGTAAATTGTGGGGTGGACAATATTTGAGAGCAACAATTTCTGAAAGTTTTGATCTTAGTAGAAGGTATTTTCAAAGGGCCTTAAATATAAGAAAGTTACATGAGTCTCATAATTTCTAGAAAAGGCCGTCAGCGTCTGTTCAGAAAGTAGATAGATGGCGCCACATGGTGCAGATCATATGAGATAAAAGCAAAGCAACAGTATGATCAAAAGAATCCTACTCACAAGTTTTGGCGCACATAAGAGTGCAGTGATCTGTTGTTCCTGTGGAGGGGAGACGTTTTATCTGCTGAATCTAATAGGATGGGCCTTACTTTCTCCAGTAATATTGAACATCAATCAGTGGTATTTTTGGATCTATGTCTATCTTTTTCTAATGAAAATAAAATTATCACGACTACACATTTTAAAACTGTAGACTGTAATAGTTACCTCCACTACAGAAGTAACCATTATAATCCCTGGCTTAACAATATCCCATATGGGCAGTTCAAAAGAATACGTAGAAACTGTAGCCATATTGAGGACTTTGAACAACAAAGTATCATTTTGAAAACTAGATTTAAAGAAAAAGGTTATCCCCAACAAATAATTGATATTGGGTATGAAAGAGCTAAATTTGACAACAGAGATTCTTACTTTGCACATAAACCAAAAAACAATAAAAAAGACCATAATACTAATACTATAACTGTTAATAATTCTAACCCACTATTCATTACCCAATATAGTGTGAACCATACAAAGATAAAACGTAGTATCAAAAAACATTGGGATTTGGTAAAAAAGGACCCAATTCTAGGAAAGCTAGTAGATTCCGAACCTAAGTGTGTGTTCAGACGAGCCCCTACACTTAAAAGTGTTTTAGCACCGAGTAAAGTTGTAGTTCATAAACTTAACAGAAAAGGAAATTAATGTACACTAACTAAAAAGAATGGAATAGGGAAGTGTCCATTGAAAAATTGTAATATGTGCAAACATATTACACCTGGGAGTAAAACCTTCTCATCCAGTGTCACAAAGAAATCATATAATATTCATCAATATCTTACATGCACTTCTATGTAATTTACTTGCTGACCTGCAATCTTTGTGGGATCCAATATGTGGGTCGCACTTGCAGGCTAATAAGGAACAGATGGAATGAACATCTAAGAAATATTAAATATTAATTTCGAAACCATAGCGTTCCCAGACACTGCAACAATACTCACAATAGGATTACTAATACATTCAGCATCTGTCCACTTGAGATGATTCTTCACTCCCATCTGTACAACAGATTTAATAGGTTGAGACAGAGGGAAACCTATTGGATATATAAATTAAAGTGAAGGTAAAGTTTTTCACATACAAATTGATATGTATTTTCCTTTTCCAACGTACAACGTAGTCGCTATGTTTATTTTTTCAATAATCTTATATTTGACCGTATTTGCCTACCTTTATTTTTCTAATTATTGCGATCCTAACTCCTCCCATCCAGCATTTCCGTGTTTGCTATACATTGACGTATAGAGCGGTCACACCCGCTCTATACGTTTGAACTACGCTCGTTCACATCGAGCCTCTAATTACCGCGCATGCGCCCAAAAATTATCTCTCGCTATTGCGCATGAGTTAATCGCGGTCATAGAACTCCTCAGCGCATGCGTCCAAAATCTGCAACATAGTATTGAATGAGTTGCGAGACTCATTCAATACTATGGGCCCGATCCGATATGCAGCGTCGCCCGCAAATGCCGGCGACGCTGAATTTTGCGCTGGTTTGGTATCCTATATACGGCGTAACCTAGAAGTTACGCTCATATATTTCTGCCGTCGCCCGTAGTTTTTTGGGCCATAGGCAGGTATACCAAACTAGCGCAGTTTGGTATCCAATATACAGCGTAAGGACTTACGTGGCGAAAATGGAGAAATCTTACTCCATTTTCACCTCGCCACAAAAAGCAGCCGTAGTAAGCCTTACGCTGTCTATTGGAGCGCCGTAACTCCCTAAACTACCTGCTAAATAAACCTAACACCTAACGCATGCGCAATGTCTGTCTACCTGTCAACCGCGATCCCCGCTGCAATCCCTAATAAAGTTATTAACCCCTAAACTGCCGCTCCCGGACACCGCCGCCACCTACATTAACTACCCCCTAATGTGATCCCCCTACACCGTCGCCAACTATATTAAACTACCCCCTAAAGTGAGCCCCTTACACCGCCGCCATCTACCTTACCTACCCCCTAAAGTGAGCTCCTACCCCGCCGCCATCTACCTTACCTACCCCCTAAAGTGAGCTCCTACCCCGCCGCCATCTATTTTAAAATGATTACCCCTAATTTAATCCCCCTATCCCGCCGCCAGTTATGTTCAATTATTTAACCCCTAAAATACTAAACTATCCCTACACTAAACCTAAGTCTAACCCTACAAATAGCCCTGAAAAGGGCTTTTTGCGTGGCATTACCCCAAAGTAAACTGCTCTTTTGCCAGCCCTTAAAAGGGCTTTTGGCGGGGCTTTGTCACAAAGTAATCAGCTCTTTTGCTACAATCTAAATCCCCCCTACACCGCTGCCACCTATAATAAATGTATTAACCCCTAATCTAATCCCCCTACACCGCCGCCACCTATATTAAACACATTAACCCCTAAGCTAATCCCTATATGGGATAGCTCGAGTTGCGAGCTGAAACTTCGGGCGGAGGGGGGGGGGGACGCTGCATATTGGATCGCGCCCTATATTTGTGAAGCGACAGTATAGGTGTGTGAATATGGCTCAAACAGCTTATAGGAATAGATGCAGCAATTGAAATGTAACAAAATTGTTGCAATATGAGATCCGATGCGGTTGAGACTTGGCAAACAAATGAACCGCTTAATGCGCATGCGCACAATTAAGCATCCCCTTCTGTCAATTGATGGCCGCCTAACGGCCAAAAAATCAATTGGCTGTCTAAACAACGTGATCGTTGTTTAGAAAAAAAAAACTGGTTGTTTTATTCGAAGCAAAATCGGAGCACATTATAATAGATAACAAAGGTAAAATTGAAAAATATAAGAATTGATGAATGAACATGCTATTATTTTTGAGTGATATATTGATTTTTTTGTGGCAGACAGATTAACTTTACCTTCACTTTAAACACCCTATTTCCCTCTGGTCTCAACCTTAAAGGGACACTGTAACCAAAATTTTTCTTTCGTGATTCAGATTGAGCATGAAATTTTAAGCAACTTTCTAATTTACTCCTATTATCAAATTTTCTTCATTCTCTTGGTATCTTTATTTGAAATGCAAAAATGTAAGTTTAGATGCTGGCCCATTTTTGGTGAACAACCTGGGTTGTCCTTGCTGATTGGTGGATAAATTCATCCACCAATAAAAAAGTGCTGTCCAGAGTACTAAAACCAAAAAAAAGCTTAGATGCCTTCTTTTTCAAATAATGATAGCAAGAGAACGAAGAAAAATTGAAAATAGGAGTAAATTAGAAAGTTGCTTAAAATTGCATGCTCTGTCTGAATTACAAAAGAAAAAATTTGGGTTCAGTGTCCCTTTAACATGGACTTAGCAGCATTTTGATTTTTCTTTTGTTAGTAGGTACCTATAGGTATGCTAGTATGAATCCTTATTGTTAGTTGAACACCCCTAGACCTTGTTTTTCACTTTCTCTCTTTGATGCTATTATTGGTCCATACCCCATCCGCGCCCCCTTCTTCACTCATTTGCTCATTTGGCACCTTATACACATCTATATACGTGTTCTTTTTGCACAAGTGTACATATGTACATCCTATTATCACATCCCCATCTTCACTCATGCATTATTAGATGGTGGGCAGTTTATTGTGCTCGTCACTTATTTGTTAGATCTGTCCCTTCCATCCATTACCCTTATTATGTTTTTTTTTTGTAACATCCCTATATCCTATTGCCCTATATGTGAATTTTATTTCTTTTTTTTAGTCAGTCAGTACCTACCATCCCCATCCATTACAATGGTCTTTGTCCCAATTTCAAGCCTCCGCTTGACGTGTTGGCATACATCTCTTCCTATTATCACAATATTAATACACATGACGGCATTAAAAAGCAATTATGTTATTCATCACTATCTCGCAAATTCCATTATCATTTAGATAGCGTGTATTACACTTTCTTACATCAGACCCATTCCATCACACCTCCATCGATTATCCAGATTGGGTACACCACTTTATCTCACCCTCATCTTGTCTTCTCCCATTACCATCCCTTTTTTATGTAATTAATCTTTCTCCCACTGTGTAATTAGTTCTTACACAGCATATTTTATATTTTATATTTTCCTGGTCCTTATTCCCTGGACCGGCCACTGCATTATACGGACTATTCCTGTGTTTTCCCTCTAGCATCCCACTTTGTATTATACAGACTGACTATAGTGAGTAATTGACGTATAGTGCATCCACGCCCCTTGTCCACTTTGTGCACATCTCCGATATTTGATCATTATTATCTGATGATTGGGATGAATATTCTCCCCTTGCCATACTGTCACATATTGCTATTTCATTCTATAGTTAAGTCATTTAGCAGTTCGTTATGTATATTATGTTATTCCCCGCATGTCTTGACATAACGTCAAGTCACTGATTGTCTATCATGCCCCCTGTTTACACTCCAGCCATATGCTATTGGCTGACCATTTAACACTCACCATCACATTGTCTCATTCCTCCCTCTACACTTACGATTCCAATCGCTACTGTCATTGATAGTATTGCCCACTCTGGTCCTTATTCCTGGTCCTTATTTCCTGGACCGGCCACTGTATTATACGGACTATTCCTGTGTTTTCCCTTTAGCTTCCCACTCTGTATTATACAGACTGACTATAGTGAGTAATTGACGTTTAGTGCATCCGCGTCCCCTGCACACCTCCAATATTTGATCATTATTATCTGATGATTGGGACGAATATTCTCCCCCTGCCAGACTGTCACATATTGTTATTTCATTCTATAGTTAAGTCATTTAGCAGTTCGTTATGTATATGATGTTATTCCCCGCATATAACGCAGCTAGTCACGCCCATCTTGACATAACGTCAAGTCACTGATTGTCAATCACGCCCCCTGTTTACACTCCAGCCATATGCTATTGGCTGACCCTATAACATTCACCTATCACATTGTCTCATTCCTCCCTCTACACTTACGATTCCAATCGCTACTGTCATTGATAGTATTGCCCACTCTGAACCACGCCACGTTCTAGACTGTGATTTACGCCCCTTTGTTATTATATTAGTCACACGCGATTGGCTGATCATGCTACACACCCCATTCTCCCGGATCAAGCCTTCCTGTCTATTTATGACACCGATCGCAATTATTAATGATACTTGTGACGGCTTATCTTGCACCACTGCAATTTTAGTCATCTTGCAGTCTTTTTCTATAATGTCATTTCGTAGTTAGGTTTCCTATTGATTTCATCTTATGTGTATTTCCATATGCAGCGTAGTCAGTTACGCCCCTCTCTGACACCATTGCACTTACGAAACCAATATAAAAATGTCATTTATGCTATATAGGCATTTCATTATTAATGTTATTAATATCTTTAAAACTTCTGTTGACAATAGCTTTTTAGTTTTTTAGTCAATGGCCATACATATAAACTATACCAACATTGTAGAATAGAAACAGCTTATTGCCCAAGAGAGGCTTATACCATTCAGTCTCTGCCTTGGGGCTCAGTGTAGTATTACATATTTTTGCACAGCTTAACTAAATTATGTAATGCTTTATAATACATTATTTTAAATATTTGTATATCAATGATATGTTGTTTTTGGCAAGTGATTGTTTGCATGACCTATATTATTGTATACTTATTGTATTTTTAATTAACTTTTGTATTACTGACTTCACTATTTGTATATTGGTATGCCTCATAAGGGGTGTGTGATTTTTTATGATCATTGATTGGTTCTCATTTATTTTAAATATGGCAGCTCAGAGAAATGTTTGTATAGCCTGATGAAAGTGTGTTACACTGAGAAACGCGTTGCTATTGTTTTTATTGTTATTAAACTTTTATACATTTTTAATTCTCTATCTGCTGCCGACTACACTTTTTCTTTTTTGAATTTTGGCCTAATATATCCATTTCGCACCTTCCTAAGCATCTTGTCAGATTCCCTGTTGGATCTTTGGAGCACTGATCCACACCTACTATATTTCTTGGGTATCCCTGGACTCTCCCTCCCTGGTGAGACGAGGACCTCCATCGGTGAAATCTACCTATTGTGGTCTACCGGACGACGTGTGGTTCCGGACTGCGATTACTGCACTCTTATGTGCGCCAAAACTTGTGAGTAGGATTTTTTTGATCATACTGTTGTTTTGTTTTTATCTCATATGATCTGCACCATGTGGCACCCTCTATTTTCTCCTAGATTTTCTACCTGTGTTCCTGGCATAACACTCTGGAGGATATATATCCTTTGGGTATTAATAATTGGACTTTGCTGGACTTGACAAACTAACCATTTATACTGGACTAATATAGTTCCTATATATTCATATAATTATAATCCTCTGATCCATGTCTATCTTTGGAATTGTCCTTTGTAATTTTGCATCTAACTTTTAGGATTTAGGATCCCTGTATTGATCACCTAGTATTGCTGCTTTATCTATCTTTGTACAGCATCCTTACCATTCACAGCATCTATGGTAATTTTTGTCTAAATTGTATTATATTGAAGATTTTATATTGTGTCATATCTGCCCTAGGCACCTCTTAGTAGTACTCTGGTGACGTTGGTGTCACCTGACGTACTAATTGTTGTCTGTTCAGAAAGTGACTGAAAGAAAAATACAGGCTCTTTGACTTTTATTACTTTAAATTTGCAAAGGAAGACACTAAAGATATGTAAGTCTTAGTGTAAAAGAAAGGGAATTCAGCACTCTTTTCAAATATATAATCAAGTTTATTATATTTTTATATTATATTAAATGAGGAATATCCTGTAATCATAGCAAATATACACACATCTTATCACCTGTAAAGTGCAGCTATAGAAAAAGTGCTAAACCATTTATAAGCACATATACATACATTTTATGTTTATGTACATGTGTTTATAAATGTTTTAGCACTTTTTCTATAGCTGCACTTTACAGGTGATAAGATGTGTGTATATTTGCTATGATGACAAGATATTCCTCATTTAATATAAGAATACTAGTCCTAAAGCCCGTTCACACGCGGCCATTTTTTGCAGTACAGTGGTCCCACCCCTTGCGTTCTCTCCCTCCCCCCTCTCTTTTGCTCTCTCTCTCTCCCCCTCTCTTTTGCGCTCTCTCTCTTTTGAGCTCTCTCTCTCCCCCCTCTCTTTTGTGAACTCTCTCCCCCCCTCTCTTTTGCGCTCTCTCTCTCCCCCTCTCTTTTGCACTCTCTATCTCCCCCCTCTCTTTTGCGCTCTCTCTCTCCCCCCTCTCTTTTGCGCTCTCTCTCTTCCCCCTCTCTTTTGTGCTCTCTCCCCCTCTCTTTTGCGCTCTCTCCCCCTCTCTTTTACGCTCTCTCTCTCCCCCTCTCTTTTGCACTCTCTCCCCCTCTCTCTCTCCCCCTCTCTTTTGCGCTCTCTCACTCCCTCTCTTTTGCGCCTTTGCCCTCTCTCCCCCTCCTTCTCCCCCCTCCCCTCTTCCCCTCTCTTTTCCCCTCTTATTTTCTCTCTCCCCCTCTATTTTGCTCTCTTTCCCCCCTCTTATCCTATCTTTAGCTCTTTCCCATCTCTTTTGTTCTCTCCCCCTCTTTCTATCTCTCCCCTCTTTCTATTTCTCCCCCCCTCTCTATCTCTCTCCCCCTCTATCTCGCGATGTGCGCGACTGCGCCCACCCTCTTCACGCCCACTTCTGCCCGCACGCAGATCAGGTAGGGACTCTAAGGCCAGGTGTGTTTGTCCTTGTGCTGTCTACAGCGCAATGACAGCTTCAAAATAAACACACTTGGCCTTTTATATTATAGGATAATAAACATGATTATATATTTGAAATGAGTGCTGAATTCCCTTTCCTTTACACTAAGACTTTCATATCTTTAGTGTCTACCTAATATAGTATTTTGGGTCTGCACCATTACTTTTGAGAGATTTTTTCCTGAGCTAACTAAGGTACATATTTTATGGTTTAAGCTTGCTTATCATTTAATGTATATCTGCCCTTTGACTTTTACTTGAATTTGTCAGGTTTACAAGAGCGAGCTAATATTCAGACCAAATTTATTGATCAATGAAAATGTTGCCACAGGCTGTAACAAAGCTTCAGTAAGCAAGCAAGCTAATTCACACAGCCAGCATAAGCAATGCGATTCTAAGCAAAAATAAATGCAAAGACAGCCAAGTAGCCAAGCAGGTTTAACGTTCATAAGAGCAATAAGCAACACTTGTAAAAAGGCTTTATTAGCTTAGGAGTAAGAATAGTGCAAGCAGAGTTCAGAAACAACAGTTTCTGGGGGAGACATATATGAATAGCAAGTAACAGAGCATAACACGTGCCAGTATTACTCAGCTGAAGGAACTCTTAAGATAATACTTGCTGTTTATCCTTCCCGGTTGCAGGGTGACAAACTATCCTCCAAGAGGATAGACCCCAGTAGAGTAACAGCCAGCCAGTCACAGCTTGTCAAGGATCAGAGCTCCAGCTTTTCAAAGGGCCAGGCGTTCCTTCCGCTGCAATTAAAAAAGGAGAGAGCACCTATGGCCTCATATCCAACCACCATCACATCCTTTCCTCAGCTGTTCTTTCAGCAAGAAGTGACCCCTATGTGACACAAGTCGCTCCTGGCAGATCACTGATGCTAAGTTTGTCGGCCCCCCTCACGCAGCACCGGTGGGAGGGAGGATTATCCGGAACACACCAGTTGATTCCCAGCGTCGATCGTTCTCAACTTGGCTCTTCCTCGACCGCCATTGACTATGGCGGATAGCGCCGTTACTTTGCACCAGCTACTTCCACTACTAGGTGATCTATACCACCGCACTGCAGCCCCAGTCACTCGGGCACCAGGCGAGTCCTCCGCCTAAGGTAGCAGGTGCAGGAGTTTTGGAGAGTAGCGCTATATGACTTGCGCTTAGCTCCTACCCCAGAAGTTCCCAGAAGTCTTTTTTTTTTTCTTTTTGCTATTCAAATCAACCAATAGAATTTCAGTAGCCCTCATCCTATTGGCTGATTTGAACAGCCAATAGGATTTCAGTAGCTTTCATCCTATTGGCTAATTTGAATTTCAAAAATCAATCAGCCATTTTGAAAAGGCTCCCCTTGCATTGAAGATGGATTTTTTAACCAGAAAGTGCGCCAGACGGGTTGCAGAATCTGTAAACCACCACACAATGTCTGCAACAACTTGCACAGCTATTAACCCCTTATACTAAGTCAACAAGTTCAGCCACAGTCCCCTTCACTGTGTAACAATCTTGGGGGGGGGGAGTATTTGAAACAAGTTATTTCTTTTTGTGAGTCTCAGTCACCTCTGTCAATCATCTTTTCTTATTCGCAAGAATAGATAACCTTGTTTCAAATACTCCCCCCTCAGATTGTTACACAGTGAAGGGACTGGTGAACTTGTTGACTGAGTATAAGGGGTTAATAGCTGTGCAAGTCGTTTGTGTGGTGGTGTACAGATTCTACGACCCGTCTGCCACACTTTCTGGTTACAAAATCGATGACAGACAGCTTGTTCTGTCTGATATTGCACACAGTAAACGAGCGGCGCTCAGGAATGTGGTGCCATATATTTCCTCGACCCGTGTAAATCAGCTGTTTTAAAGAGGTTGCGCCTCTAGCGCATGCGCAGTGAGCACCACAACCTCAAGCAGCTGATTCACGTCCCCCGGAGTGACTTGGTAGACACATTCCTACACGGTAGACAACTTATTTTAGAACACTGGTGTTCTGTCGAGAACTCCAATTTGTCAAAAACTCCAATCTGAGGTCATGGACCTCCCATAACCCTGCACCTCTACATAATTCTGCCCACAAACCTCTATCCTCTTACATCCCGGAAATAATCTGGCAGATGTTGGGTGGTATGAGAGTCTGATCCTTCTGAATAGCCAGTAAGAGAGCCCCTGGAGTCAGCTTTTAAAAGGGCATATTATCTCTCACTGGAAAGAAGTTTTAGAGTAATACATGTGGGAGGGGCTCTGGAGCTTGTGTCTTCTATCTCAGCTAAAAAGAAATCCATAAGCCCACAAGGAAGTTTATTAACCCCTTAATGACCACAGCACTTTTCCATTTTCTGTCCGTTTGGGACCAAGGCTATTTTTAAATTTTTGCTGTGTTTGTGTTTAGCTGTAATTTTCCTCTTACTTATTTATTGTACCCACACATATTATATACAGTTTTTCTCGCCATTAAATGGACTTTCTAGAGATACCATTATTTTCATCATATCTTATAATTTACTATAAAAATTTTTATAAAATATGAGAAAAAAAATGGAAAAAAACACACTTTTTCTAACTTTGACCCCAAAATCTGTTACACATCTACAACCACCAAAAAACACTCATGCTAAATAGTTTCTAAATTTTGTCCTGAGTTTAGAAATACCCAATGTTTACATGTTCTTTGCTTTTTTTGCAAGTTATAGGGCCATAAATACAAGTAGCACTTTGCTATTTTCAAAATTAGCGCTAGTTACATTAGAACACTAATATCTTTCAGGAATCCCTGAATATCCATTGACATGTATATATTTTTTTTTAGTAGACATCCCAAAGTATTGATCTAGGCCAATTTTGGTATATTTCATGCCACCATTTCACCGCCAAATGCGATCAAATACAAAAAAATAGTTCACTGTTTCACAAATTTTTTCACAAACTTTTGGTTTCTCACTGATATTATTTACAAACAGCTTGTGCAATTATGGCATAAATGGTTGTAAATTTTTCTCTGGGATCCCCTTTGTTCAGAAATAGCAGACATATATGGCTTTGGCGTTGCTTTTTGGTAAATAGAAGGCCGCTAAATGCCACTGTGCACCACACGTGTATTATGCCCAGCAGTGAAGGGGTTAATTAGGGAGCATGTAGGGAGCTTTTTGGGGTAATTTTAGCTTTAGTGTAGTGTAGTAGACAACCCCAAGTATTGATCTAAGCCCATTTTGGTATATTTCATGCCACCATTTCACCGCCAAATGCGATCAAATTAAAAAAAAACTTTAAATTTTTCACAATTTTAGGTTTCTCACTGAAATCATTTACAAATAGCTTGTGCAATTATGGCACAAATGGTTGTAAATGCTTCTCTGGGATCCCCTTTGTTCAGAAATAGCAGACATATATGGCTTTGGCATTGCTTTTTGGTACTTAGAAGGCCGCTAAATGCCGCTGCGCATCACACGTGTATTATGGCTAGCAGTGAAGGGGTTAATTATGTAGCTTGTAGGGAGTTTGCAGGGTTAATTTTAGCTTTAGTGTAGAGCTCAGCCTCCCACCTGAAACATCAGACCCCTTGATCCCTCCCAAACAGCTCTCTTCCCGCCCCCACCCCACAATTGTCCCCGCCATCTTTAGTACTGGCAGCAACTCTGCCAGTACTAAAATAAAAGGTATATTTAGGCTTTTTTTTTTTAAAGCATATTTACATATGCTGATGTGTAGGACCCCCCCTTAGCCCCCAACCTGACTGATCCCCTACCAAACAGCTCTCTAACCCTCCCCCTCTGCCTTAATGGGCGCCATCTTGGGTACTGGCAGCTGTCTGCCAGTACCCAGTTTAGAATAAAATTGTAGTTTTTTTTAAAAATGTTCCCATTTTCTGTAGTGTAGCTCCCCCCCCCCCACCAAAGACCAACCCCCCCACCCCCTCCTAGATACCTTCAATTGTTTTTTTAAAAACATTAAAATACCCCTTTCTCCCACTTATACAAACAAAACTTTTCTGTAGTGTAGCGGTTCCCACCCGCTCCCCGCCCCGTGCACGCGCCTGCCCGCCGCCCCCCCGTGCACGCCCCCATCTGCCACGCCCCCCCTCTACATTACCACCGCCCATCGATGGCCGCCCACCCGCCTCCCAAGTCGGCACCCACCCACCGACGATACCGGCCATCGATGTCCGGTGCAGAGAGGGCCACAGAGTGGCTCTCTCTGCTTCGGATGGCCCAGGGGTGTTATTGCAGGATGCCTTGATATCGAGGCATCCCCCTGCAATAACCTAAAACGGCTGGAAGCGAGCAGGATCGCTTCCAGCCGCTCTTAACCCCTAATGTCGCTACTGGGTACGTTGCTGGTCTTTTAAGACCCAGGTTGTGTGCGACGTACCCTGAAATGACATGCGTCGTTAAGGGGTTAAATAAAAATAATTTCTTTCAAAGTAAAAATGTGCAATTGAATATAACCATTTAGACAATTAAAAGGGGACGTTGCTTCCATACATCCATGGGAACTCCTTATTTGAAACAGAAAGAAATCCTGTTACAAATGAGAGGGTTGCATACACCCTCTAGACTGTTATGCATAAAGGGACATGAAACCCAATTTTTTTCTCTTTCACAATTCAGATAGAAGCATGGGTTTTTAAACAGCTTTCTAATTTACTTCTATTATCTAATTTGTTTCATTCTTTTGGTATACTTTGCTAAAAAGAATACCTAAGGTAGGCTCAGGAGCTGCTGATTGGCAGCTGCACATATATGCTTCTTGTCACTGGTTTACCTCCCAGTAGTGCATTGTTGCTTCTTCAACAAAGGATACCAGGAGAATAAAGCAAATTAGATAATAGAAGTAAATTGGAAAGATGTTTAAAACTGTATATGCTCGGCTCTGAATCATGAAAGAAAAATTTGTGGTTTCCTTTCTCTTTAAGGTTTATGAAAATGGAAAAAAAATTCAATCATCTCGTATGCAGCACCCTCTCCTAGGTTTCTTCAAATCATGGGTCACGTGAGCATCTAGTTTATATATGACGATGTAAAAATAACCTAATTTTGCTAGAGATTTTCAGGATTACCTTGGATAGAGCGAGGTAAAATAATCCATGTTAATAATCAGCTGATTATTTCACCTGTGCTCCAGTTCTGATATCCTCAAAATCTGGCCTCGTTAGGGAGGGCCTATGGTACAGGTTTGAAAAACAGTGCATTTAGAGTAAAAAGTAAATGCTTTTAATTGGTATTTTAAGATAAATTTTAATGTAGTGCCTACTTCTAGAGTTTCAGTTCAGTCAATGACTTACGTGTGATGGACAAAACAATCCTATTACTATTTTTCTATGCGTATTACGTTATCCTTTTTTTCCCTTTCATGCACACACTATACACTAAAAAAATTGTTTCTGAAAGATCTATTAAAGGGCCATAATACCCAAATGTTTAAACACTTGAAAGTGATGCAGCATAGCTGTAAAAAGCTGACAGGAATATATCACCTGAACATCTCTATGTAAAAAAGAAAGATATTTTACCTCAAAAATTCCTCAGTAGCCACATCCCATCTGTAAAGGACTTCTAATCAGCAAAATCAGTACTGTCTGTCGGGACAGCGGAAGAAGGCGTGCATTCGTGCACACTCATCTTATTACCTATTCAGTGTAAGGAAGTTTACAATGAAATCCCCCATGAGAGTTAAGTGAAATCTCATGAGATCACAGTTAAAAGAGTTCATGACCTCAGCACACTGCTGATGCTGATTGGCTGCTGTTTCATTTTCTTCATTTATTTATTTTTTACCTGCTGCTGGCGCAGTAACTGAGATATAACTTTTTACACAGAACTTAACTCTGCTGAGCTGAGGAGATTGTGAGGTAAAATATCTTCCTTTTTTACATAGAGATTCCTCAGGTGATATTTTTCCTGTCAGCTTTTCTACAGTTATACAGCATCAGTTTTCAAGTGATTTAGCATATGAGTATTATGTCCCTTTAATACACTAATGGTTGTGCATGGGTCTGTACACCAAATAGTAGTAGAGTGCCATGGTACTTCTACTATACTCATACCATAGTTTTATTTCAAAAACAAATGTTATTGCATACAGAATTAAGGGACACCTAAACCCAAATTTTTTCTTTCATGATTAAGATAGCACATGCAATTTTAAGCAATGAGCGGATAGCGCTCGATTATTGGTGGCTACATTTAGCACCAATAAGCAAGCGTAACCCAGGTTTCTGAACCCAAAAATGGGCCGGCTCCTAAGCTTCACATTCCTGCTTTTTTAAAATAAGATATCAAGAGAAAAAAGAAAAATTGAATAAAAAGAGTATAATTAGAAAGTTGCATAAAATTATCTGAATCATTAAAGAAAAAAAAAAATAGGTTTATTATTACTTGAAACCAAATCTTTCTTAGCCCTGAACACATATTTATCTACAGAAAGGGATTTTGATCAGTCAACATAACGTTTATCCTCTCATTGCAGAAAGCGCTAATATTATATTCCCTAGCTCAGGTAGGAGGCTGTGCAGGACCTATTATTTATTGTGGCCTGACTGTTAGCCAACGGATATTTGGCCGACGGACATTTGGCCGACGAATAATAGTCTGACACACAAGTGGCTGTCAGATAACAGTCTGGCCACAAGATAGATTTGATAGATAGATTAGATAGATAAATAAATAGATTTGATAGATACATTCAATAGATAGATAGATAGATAATTTCCCAAACAGACAATTACAAAACGTGCGGGCTGGGACCCATGGCTAGGTTCCCAGAGGCGGTTGCGGCGCCCGAGGCTCTGATTAGAACAGAACACTCTGGAGCGTATTTGCCCTCGGCCAAACTCAGAACATGCTTGGGCATTCTGTCCATTGGCCAAATGTCCGTTGGATAGAATGCTGTCGGCCCGAGGCTCTGATTAGAACAGAACACTCTGGAGCGTATTTGCCCTCGGCCAAACTCAGAACATGCTTGGGCATTCTGTCCATTGGCCAAATGTCCGTTGGATAGAATGCTGTCGGCCAAATGTCCTTCTGCATTTTGTCAGAGCACCATTATTTATGTACTGACTACAATCATTTCTGTGAAATACAGTGCTTGTCCCGGATAATGAAAATATTAATCACCTATTTGGGATAATAAAAACAGTGTTTCATTATTTTTTTACTATATCTCGACAGTCATATACTCCAAAAAAAATCCTAAAACAAAAAGCAGTTATTCAAAAAATTTATTAGTGCACTGAGAAATAAAAATACATTTTCTGCTCTAAAAAAATATGTATTTGACTAATGTAAACTTGCAGATATCAGTTTTAGAAAAGTAAAAAAAAAGTACAATCAGTAGAAATATATATCCCTAGAATAGCTCACAGGAACAGTTATTTTACAAAGAATCAGGAATGGTAAGAAGAAAAATTAATTGCCGGTAATGGATTATTTGTTCCCTTTTTCAAAAAACATTACATAAAATACATTTAGGATAAGGCAAAGCAAGTTCACAAAAATACCCTTAAAGGGATAGGAAAGTGAAATTTAAACTAGCATGATTCATATAGAGCATGTCAATTTAAGACACTTTCAAATTCACTTCTATTTTCAAATGTGCTTCATTTTCTTGGTATTCTTTGTTGAATAAGAATACGCACATATCATACACTAGTGGGAGCTAGCTGTTGATTGGTGCCTGCACACATTTGTCTCTTGTGATTGGCTAACTAGATGTGTTCAGCTAGCTGCCAGTAGTGCAATGTTGTTCCTTCAGCAAAGGAAAACAAGAGAATGAAGCAAATTTGATAATAGAAGTAAATTGGAAAGTTGTTTAAAACCGTTTGTTCTATCCAAATCATGAAAGTAAATATTGACGTTTCCTGTCCCTTGAAGGATTCTATAGGATCAATCTGAACAGAATGAAATATGAAAATAGTTTCCCCTTAAAAAAAAATCAACAGAAATTGAAAACTATTCAATACAAGACTGTTTTAACTTTGGTTTTAAGTAAAGCTTTTTCGTTAACATAGAAGCAAAACATGGGACTTGTTTTTTTCCAATTGCGTTACGATCCAAACAGTTGCCAACTGAGCGCATTGACACTTTTCTGTTGACCAGTGTGAGCAGCTCTGTAAATTCCAGGGCTGTTCCATACGTTTTAAGTAATTCACAGAGATCCTGAATGTACCAAGAGCCAAATATAGTTTCACGATGAGAATAGTACCCTGTAAGAAAAGTGGAAGCAAACGGTTAAAAAAAGAGGTAATTTGTTCTAGACAAGAAAAGACACAAACATTTATGAAATAAATTCTTACACCAGAATAAATAAAGTACCCTATACCCTTGATGAGACAGATCAGTCACCAAGACTGAACTGCCACTATGATTGGATGGCTACTATTCCGTAATGTCAACCTGAGAAGGAAGTTTCAGATTTCAAACTAGTTTAAAAAGTTAAACCAGTGTGTCAGGATAGAATGGTGTGACTTAGATTGACTATGCATCGAGGCAGGGGACATAGTGAAGACCACTATGCAACCCTAAAACATTTGCCATCACAACCATGTATCTACAATTCAGATTCAATAATTGTGTGTGATTGTCTTGTTATTTTGTTCAGAATGTTGTTGTTTTCCCTCTCCTCCTGAGAGAGGCAAAGTTCATCATATAAACTTCATAACTGACTGTTCAGTAAAACATAATGCATTAAGTATTAGGTTTTACTGAACATTGTTAATAAAAGAAGAATGTTTTAACATGAAAGCAGGATGTGTGCTGTAGATTCTGATTTTCTACAGTTAGATCAGTGCAGCATCTCATTTTTATTTGTCCCTAACTGGCTACAGCAAAGGAGAGAAGATAAACACAATGGAAAGGCTATATATAGGTTGGTCCTTGACATGCAAAAAATAAATAAAAATAATAATAATGAAAAAAAATGCAGTGAACAGAAGAAAAATCTAAATCAAATCAATATTTTGTGTCAGCACCCTTTGCCTTCAAAACAGCACACATTCTTCTAAGTACATTTGCACACAGTTTAAGTAACTTGGCAGGTAGGTTGTTCCCAACATCTTGAATAACGAAGCACAGTTCTGTGAATTTAGGCAGCCTCAGTTGCTTCTGTCTCTTCATGCAATCCCTGACAGACTCGATGTTGAGACCAGGGCTCTGTGAAGGCCATACCATCACTCTTTGTTCTTCTTTATGCTGAAAATACTTCTTAACCCCTTAACGACCAAGGACGTACGCCACACGTCCTCCAAAAAAATACAGTTAATGACCGAGGACGTGTGGCGTACGTCCTTGGTCTGGAAAGCAGCTGGAAGCGATCCTGCTCGCTTCCAGCTGCTTTCCGGTTATTGCAGTGATGCCTCGATATGGAGGCATCCTGCAATAACCCCCCTTGGCCATCCGATGCAGAGAGAGCCACTCTGTGGCCCTCTCTGCACCGGACATCGATGGCCGGTATCGTTGGTGGGTGGGAGCTTACGTGGGAGGCGGGTGGGCGGCCATCGGTGCTCAGTTTGAAGTGGAGGGGGGCGGGATCTACGGGGGCACGCACGGGAGCGCGCGCGTGCACGGGGGGTGGCGGGCGCGTGCACGGGGCGGGAGCGGGTGGGAACTGCTACACTACAGAAAAAAAAAAAGTTAAAAGCTTAAAAAAATAAATAAATCTAAATATTAAAAATGTATTCTAAGGGACCTGGAAGGGGTTGGGGGTTGGTCTTGGTGTGGGGGGGGGAAGCTACACTACAGAAAAGGGCATTTTTTAAAACAAAAGGCACATTTTTTTACAAAACTGGGTACTGGCAGACAGCTGCCAGTACCCAAGATGGCGCCCATTAAGGCAGAGGGGAAGGGTTAGAGAGCTGTTTGGTGGGGGATCAGTGAGGTTGGGGTCTAAGGGGGGATCCTACACATCAGCATATGTAAATATGCTTTTTTTTTTTTTTTTTTTTTAAAGGGCCAAATACCTTTTATTTTAGTACTGGCAGAGTTTCTGCCAGTACTGAAGATGGCGGGGACAATTGTGGGGTGGGGGAGGGAAGAGAGCTGTTTGGGAGGGATCAGGGGGTCTGATGTTTCAGGTGGGAGGCTGAGCTCTACACTAAAGCTAAAATTAACCCTGCAAGCTCCCTACAAGCTACATAATTAACCCCTTCACTGCTAGCCATAATACACGTGTGATGCGCAGCGGCATTTAGAGGCCTTCTAATTACCAAAAAGCAATGCCAAAGCCATATATGTCTGCTATTTCTGAACAAAGGGGATCCCAGAGAAGCATTTACAACCATTTGTGCCATAATTGCACAAGCTGTTTGTAAATAATTTCAGTGAGAAACCTAAAATTGAGAAAAAATTTACGTTTTTTTTAATTTGATCGCATTTGGCGGTGAAATGGTGGCATGAAATATACCAAAATTGGCCTAGATCAATACTTGGGGTTGTCTACTACACTACACTAAAGCTAAAACTACCCCAAAAAGCTCCCTACATGCTCCCTAATTAACCCCTTCACTGCTGGGCATAATACACGTGTGGTGCGCAGTGGCATTTAGCGGCCTTCTAATTACCAAAAAGCAACGCCAAAGTCATATATGTCTGCTATTTCTGAACAAAGGGGATCCCAGAGAAGAATTTACAACCATTTATGCCATAATTTGCACAAGCTGTTTGTAAATAATTTAAGTTAGAAACCAAAAGTTTGTGAAAAAATTTGTGAAAAGTGAACGATTTTTTGTATTTGATCTCATTTGGCGGTGAAATGGTGGCATGAAATATACCAAAATGGGCCTAGATCAATACTTTGGGATGTCTACTAAAAAAAAAATATATACATGTCAATGGATATTCAGGGATTCCTGAAAGATATTAGTGTTCTAATGTAACTAGCGCTAATTTTGAAAAGAAATGGTTTGGAAATAGCAAACTGCTACTTAGATTTATGGCCCTATAGTTTACAAAAAAAGCAAAGAAGATGTAAACATTGGGTATTTCTAAACTCAGGACAAAATTTATAAGCTATTTAGCATGGGTGTTTTTTGGTGGTTGTAGATGTGTAACAGATTTAGGGGGACAAAGTTAGAAAAAGTGTGTTTTTTTTCCATTTTTTCCTCATATTTTATAATTTTTTTTTATAGTAAATTATAAGATATGATGAAAATAATGGTATCTTTAGGAAGTCCATTTAATGGAGAGAAAAACGGTATATAATATGTGTGGGTACAGTAAAGGAGTAAGAGGAAAATTACAGCTAAACACAAACACCTCAAAAATGTAAAAATAGCCTTGGTCCCAAACGGACAGAAAATGGAAAAGTGCTGTGGTCATTAAGGGGTTAAAGGGACACTACACCCAAAAAATTTCTTTCATGATTCAAGTAGAGAATACAATTTTAAACATCATTCCAATTTACTTCTATTATCTAGTTTGCTTCATTATTTAGCTATCCTCTGTTGAAGAAATAGCAATGCACATGGGTGAGCCAATCATATGAGGCATATATGTACAGCAACCAATCAGCAGCTACTGAGCATATCTAGATATGCTTTTCAGCACAGTATATCAAGAGAATAAAGCAAATTAGATAATAGAAGTAAATTAGAAGGATATTACAAATTGCATGCTCTTTCTAAATCATAAAAGAAAAAAATTGGGTTTCATGTCCCTTTAATGACTTTGAATGTATGTTTGGGATTGTTGTCATGCTGCAGAATAAGTTTGGGTCAATTAGATGGCCTCCCTGATGGTATTGCATGATGGATAAATATCTGCCTGTACTTCTCCGCATTGAGGAGACCATTCAATCTGTCCAAATCCCTTCACTCCATTTGCAGAAATGCTTTCCCAAACTTGCAAGGAACCTCCACCATGCTTCACTGCTGCCTGCAGACACTCATTCTTGCACCGCCTTCCAGCCCTTCAACAAACAAACTGCACCTGCTGCCATTTTTCTGCACCCCAGTTCCTGTGTTTTCAAGAATACTTAAGTCTCTTGTCCTTGTTTTTTGGCCGCAAGTCTTCCATTAAGACCACTTCTGACAAGACTTCTCTGGACCGTAGATAGGTGTACAAGGGTCCCACTGGTTTCCGCCAGTTCTGAGCTGATGGCACTGCTGGACATCTTCTGATTGTGAAGGGAAATAAGCATGATGTGTGTTTCATCTGCTGCACTAAGTTTCCTTGGTTGACTACTGTATCTACAGTCCTGAGCGTTGCCCGTTTCTTTGTGCTTCTTCAGAAGAGCTTGGACAGCACATCTGGAAACCCCTTTCTGCCTTGAAATGTGTGCCTGGGAGAGATCTTGGTGATGCAATGTAATTACCTTGTTTCTTGTTGCTGTGCTCAGTCTTTACTTGGTGTATGACTTGACATTAAACAGTTTTCAGCAACCTCACCTTGAGTTTGGTTCTCCCTCACCAACTTTTATTCCTGCTACACAGCTGTTTATGTTTAAGTTTATGACTGTGTTTCAAACTATTAAATTGATTATCATTTGCATGTTTGGTATAATTGTGTAACTATGCACTCAACCAGGGGCTAGATTATATAAGCAATATCGCAACCACACTAAATTCTGAGTGTATTACAAGTTGAAAATAAACGAGTTCGCTCAAACTAAATTTGTTCTCGTCAGGTTCACGCAAGTGAAGACCATGGGGCCTATCTATCAAGCTCTGAAAGGAGCTTGACGGCTCTTTCACAAAGACCGCTGCTCCATAACCTGTCTGCCTGCTCTGAGCAGGCGGACAGACATCGCCGGAGATCAACCCGATCGAGTACGATCGGGTTGATTGACACCCCCCTGCTGGCGGCCCATTGGCCACGAGTCTGCAGGGGGCGGCGTTGCACCAGCAGCTCTTGTGAGCTGCTGGTGCAATGCTGAATACAGAGAGCGTATTGCTCGCCGTATTCAGCGAGGTCTGGTGGACCTGATCCGCACTGTCAGATCAGGTCCACCAGACCTTGTTGAATAGAGGCCCTTGTGTAATGGTTAAAAAAAATGCTCCAAACACAACATACATTAACCCCTTGTGCCATTCGGACGTAGATCTACATCATGCGGTACATAGCCCATCATACCGCATAACGTTGATCTGCGTCTGACATGCTTGAAGCCCAAGCAGTCTCGGTTGTCAAGTGACAACTGAGACATGCTGCTTGTGGGCTTCCAGCATCTGCCTTCATATGGTAATGGAACACAATCGGTGCTCCAATACCATATGAAAGTAGATTGCTAGATTGTTACAGACAGTGACACAGTCTGTGTCATGGTCTGTAACAATATCCGTTGGTGCCGGCGAGAGTTGTGGAATAGAAGGCAGGAGGTCGTCCCAGCAGTGGAAAGGGAGGGAGTGGGAGGGATCCTACATGGGGGTCTTGTTGCTGTGCTCCGTCTTTACATGGAGTATGACTTTTGACACTAAACTGTTTTCAGCAACCTCACCTTGTTAACAGAGTTTGGCTCCTCCTCACCAACTTTTATTCCTCCTACACAGTTGTTTCTTTTTCCGTTTATGATTTTGTTTCAAACTATTAAATTGATTATCATTTGCACGTTTGGTATAATTGTTTAACCATGTACCCAACCATGGGCTAGATTAGATAAGCAATATCGCAACTAACTTCCAAGTGTGAAAATAAACGCGTTCGCTCAAACGCAAACTAAATTTCCTCTCGTTGGGTTTGCGCATCGTAAAGTGTAAGGGTTAAAAAAAAAATGCACCAAACACATCATACATTAACCCATTGCGCGATTCGGACGTAGATCTACATCATGCGGTACATAGCCCATCGTACCGCATAACGTTGATCTGTGTCCAACATGCTTGAAGCCCAAGCAGTCTCGTTTGTCAAGTGACAACTGAGACATGCTGCTTGTGGGCTTCCAGCATCTGCCTTCATGAGGTAACGGAGCACAATCGGTGCTCCAATACCATATGAAAGCAAATTGCCAGATTGTTACAGACAGTGACACTTAAATAAATCACTTAGGCAAAAAAAGCAAACTGAGACAACTGCCTGAAGAATCTATCTACCAAAGGCTGCTTCAGAAGAAGCAAAAACATCAAAATGGTAGGATTTAGTAAAAGTATGCAAAGATGACCAAGTAGCTGCCTTGCAAACCTGATCAACTAAAGACTCATTCTTGAAAGCCCAAGACGTGGCAATTGACCTACAACCCCTATTCCAAAAAAGTTGGGACAGTATGGAAAATGCAAAAAACAAACAAAAAGAGTCATTTGGAAATTCAATTCACCCTGTACTATATTGAAAACACATTATTAGCACATTATTTGATGTTTTACTCTGTGAATTTAATGTATTTTTGAAAATATACACTCATTTCACATCTGATGACTGCAACACCTTCCAAAAAAGTTGGGAGAGGGGCAATTTAGGACTAATAGTGATGTGACACGTTGAAATAAGAAGGTGATGTGAAACAGGTGAGGCAATCGTGTAATCACATAAGGAGCCTCCAAAAAAGGTCTAGTCCGTCAAGAGCAAGGAAGGGTCGAGGCCAAGATCATGCTTAAACTTACGAAACCAGGCCCTTAAACCATAAAAAAAAAATTATGATGCCCCTCAGGGATTGTTCTAAAAGTAGTTTTTACCTAGAGAACTGTGTGTCACAATAATGGGAGTTCATGTATATTTTTATGTGACGGAGAGGCACTTACTTTACAATATAGTAATCAGCAAAATAAGCAGATTTAGAATAGACTTTTGGTTCTTTTTTTTTCTCTTTCTTTAAAACAAGAAAAAACAACAACAACAACAACAACAACCTGCAATAACTAATAAAAATTATCATAGAAAGGAAGAACAGAAGTACCTTGGGCAACAGAATAGCACATAAGGAAATCAGCACCAGCAGGCAGGGTATATACTGAAGCAGCATCCACTTCAACTTGATTAACATCGGGAGCTGGTGTAGAGCCGTCAGTGGCATCAGTTTCAACTGGGTCATCATGTTTGTCTCCTCGACATGCCTATAAGACAGTAAAACTATTGATGTGATTGATTTTCCAAAATGTATTTTTACCTAAACCTGGGAACACAATATTAGATTGCATGTATAACTGAAGAATAATACCAGGTTTTAGAATAATATACAACACAGATTGTAACCACTAACATCTAAAATACCTAACCCCCTAAACAAACACCCCCTAAGTTACCCCAAGAAAAAACAAACCTTATTTGAAAAAAAAAAAACCCTAACAGTACCTTCATAAAAACACCTAACAGTACCATTGCACCCCCTTAACCACCACACCCTCATATCGCAAACTATCCCACTACACTATTAGCCCCCCGCAACCTAACACACCCTAAGTTACCTCAAGAAAAAACTAACCTTACCTGAAAACCCCCCAACTAACAGTACCTTAAAAAAACAAAACAAAAAAACAACATTACAGATAAAACAAACAAATTAGCAAAAAGAAAATGCCTATTTTTGAATGTGAGATACCCCCTTTATATAGGGGTACCCTTGCATTTCTATTGGCTGATTTTCAAATTCAAATCAGCCAATAGAATGAAAGCTTTTTCTATTGGTTAATTTGAATAAGAAAATCAGCCAATAGGATTGCAAGGGTACCCCTATATAAAGGGAGTACCTTGAATTCAAAATTCAGTATGCGGCGGGTGACTGCATGAAGAGGGAATGTCGGCAACCGAACATAAGATTGATAAAGATAGAAGACTGCCGCCAGGATGAAGATGGAGCACCGCTGCTCGGATTCAACTTTGGTGAGTACCATCATTGGGGTTTAGTGATAGGGTAAGTTTAATTTTTTTAGATTAGGGTTTTGTATTTTACTCTTTAGGCAGCAAAAGAGCCAAATGCCCTTCTAAGGGCAATGCTTAGCCAAATGCATTTTTAGAGTGTTTTTCTTTAGATAGCCTTTTTTTTTTGGGGGGGGGGGTTACTTGTAGAATGGTGTTGGGGTTTTATTTGTTTGAAAAAGAGTTGTCACTTCAGGGCAATGCACTACAAAAATCATTTTTAAGGGCTATCGCTATATTTTAATGTTAGTATGTTGTTGTTTTTTGGGGGTGGGTTTATTGTTTTTGTTTTTAAGTGGGGCTTTAGTTTTAGAATATTGCTAATTTATTTTGGTTTTTTTCTGTAATGGTATTTTTTTTTTTTTTTAACCCCTTAATGACAACTGACGTACCAGGTACGTCATGCATTAACAAGTAGTTAATGACAATGGACGTACCTGGTACGTCAGTTGTCTAAGAGAGTGCTGGAAGCGATCGCAATCGCTTCCAGCAGCTCTCAGGGTATTGCAGTGATGCCTCCATATGGAGGCATCCTGCAATACCTTTTTAGAAGACTCCGATGCAGAGAGAGCCACTCTGTGGCCCTCTCTGCACCGGTAGCGATGGTGCCGATTCGTTGGTGGGTGGGAGCGTAACAGGGAGGCGGGTGGGCGGCTCATCGCTACCCGGCATCCGGTTCCTAGAAGTGCAATGTGCACGCCGGGTGCCGGGAGCGTGCGTGCGCGTGCATGTGCGCGCGCAATACCTGGCACTGACACTGACACCAATGAGGAGGGAAGAGGGGGGGGGGGGGGGGAAGATGTTTTAATAAAATAATATAAAAGGATCTGAGAAGGGGAGGGGGATAGGGGTATTGTGGGGTATTGGGGGGGCTGCTACACTACAGAAAACATAAAAAAAAACAAAAGAACAAAAAACACTTTTGTTTTTGGGGCAAATTGGGTACTGGCAGACAGCTGCCAGTACCCAAGATGGCCGCAATTAGATAGGGGAGAGGGTTAGAGAGCTGGGGGGGGGGGGATCATGGAGGTTGGGGCTAAGGCAGGAGTCCATCACAGCTAAAATATTTTATTTTTTTTATTAAAAAAAAAAAAAAAAACTCCTTTTATTTAGTACTGGCAGACTTTCTGCCAGTACTTAAGATGGCGGGGACATTTGTGGGGTGGGGGAGGGAAGAGAGCTGTTTTTTTTTATTTGCTCGCATTTGGCGGTGAAATGGTGGCATAAAATATACCAAAATGTGCCTAGATCAATACTTTGGGTTGTCTTCTAACAAAAAATATATACATGTCAAGGGATATTCAGGTATTCCTGACAGATATCAGGGTTCCAATGTAACTAGTGCTAATTTTGAAAAAAAGTGGTTTGGAAATAGCGAAGTGCTACTTGTATTTATGGCCCTATAACTTGCAAAAAAAAGCAAAAAACATGTAAACATTGGGTATTTCTAAACTCAGGACAAAATTTAGAAACTATTTAGCATGGGTGTTTTTTGGTGATTGTAGATGTGTAACAGATTTTGGGGGTCAAAGTTAGAAAAAGTGTGTTTTTTTCCATTTTTTCCTCATATTTTATTATTTTTTTGTAGTAAATTATAAGACATGATGAAAATAATGGTATCTTTAGAAAGTCCATTTAATGGCGAGAAAAACGGTATATAATATGTGTGGGTACAGTAAATGAGTAAGAGGAAAATTACAGCTAAACACAAACACCGCAGAAATGTAAAAATAGCCATTGTCATTAAGGGTAAGAAATTTGAAAAATGGTCCGGTCATTAAGGGGTTAAGGTACCGTCAACTTGTAATACGAGTGGACATTGCCGCTCAATGACACCCATAAAAAATATGGGAAGTGTAAATTACCGTAAGTTCTCGCAAACAAATTTGAAGTAATTTAAACAGCGCACCACTTGTAATATGGATTAGATTGTAAAGAACACCGCAATCTCGCGATTGTGTTTATGCTCCTCGCACTAACAATAGCGCTCCACTTGTAATCTGGCCCTTTGTGTTTTTAGGAAGGTAACTAATGCTGCATGTGAAATATTGACTCCTTTGCTGTTGTTTACCATATAAACTATAGACAATAATACTTTTCTTTCCATACAGCATAATTTTGTCATTTTGGGATACTTTAGTAAACTCTGGGTATTTTATAAAAGTGTTTTACCATGCGGAACCCCAAATGATTTGTGTGAATGATTCAAAAAGCACTGAAACAGTTTAAAAAAAAAAAGTTACCTGTATAATAAATATCTTTGGTTTTCCTACTAAGCTCGGACATTTGTCCCCCTTGAATAAGTGAGTCAGCTTCTCAATTTCAATTTTAGCATCATATGTGAAAATGTGATTATCTTCCCCATGGCTCAAGAAAACACAGATGAAAAAGAGTCAGCATCACTATGGTCTCTTGTTGATGCTACGAAACAGAATTGTGAGTCCATAAATATACAACATCGGTGTTTAGTTATGCATAATGAAACAATTTTGAAATATGTTGTTTTCATGATTTATTTTGCCTCCTTTTCATGTAATTTAGCTCTAAAAATTGAGCAATTTCTAATTCTCAGAACATGAAAAGCACCCTGCTTACTTCTCAAAGCTAACTCGGTTACATATCTGTTTCTAATTGGCTTTAACTGATAACAACTGCAAAACAGAGTACTTTATACTAACTTTATGACTGTGGTTAGCCTTGTTGTCTGAAGACTAAAGCCCAGATTGGCTCCTCTAAATAAAGCAAATGGTGGGTGGAGTTTAGCTATTGAAAAATAATTGTAGGAAAAAGGATGTTAATTTGTTTTAAAATGTTAAGATTTGGCTGATATGTTATTCTATAGCAACACAACAGAAATACAAGGAGTTTACCCTTTAAGAGTATGACATTTTAATTAACTTTCCAATTTACTTCTATTATCAAACGTTATGCTACTTTCACATTAGGAAGAACAGTTTCCGTTTTCTATAATATATTTCCCCTGCAACAGACTTATATGGTAATACATGACCACTAACTTACCGTCATGAATCTTTTGGAATACCTCCTCTGTTTTGAGGTTATTATAGCTTTGAACTTCAAATCCAAGCTCAGTTAACCTAAAAGAAAATAATTTAATTTACAGTTTTTCCAAAAAGGATAAGAAAATTAAAGAGACATCGTCATCACAATTCCTTTAATGGGCCGGCAACAGACACTGGTGAATTGTAACAAATATCTTGCATGTCAACTCTCCCACTCCCTCAAAAAAATAAAGGAGAACCAATTAATTGCAGAAAAACTGGAACAAGAGATAAGCTTTACAGAATCACTTGTCAGTATAATTTATAATATCTCTAAAATAAATTACTAATTAGTGGGGAAAAGAAATATTAAAAATGAAAGGCATAAAATTAGAAAAAATAAAAAGTGCACAAGACAAGGGCTTTATATAAAATGGTATAATAATAGTAAGTACACCTATTCTGTTTGTTTCTTTTTTTTAATCTTTTCTCCTTGTTCATGTTATTATTACGCTGTTTTGTTATGGAACAATATCATTGGATAACACTCATTTATTTTGTGAAGATTGTATTACACCTTCCCAGCAAAAATAAAGAAATAAAGAAAAAACAAAAAAATTAAAAGAAAAAATAGATTACTAATTAGAAAAGGACTGTTTCATTATGTCAGGTGACTATTGGAAAACTGCCTGATAATTAGTAGAAATATGTGCCTGTATTGCTTTTTCAAAGACTGGAGGAACATCAGGGCCTCTATCTACCCATAAATTGCAACACAGCCACCTCTTTAACAAGCAGGATCATGTTCCACAGGTCAAAAGTGTTTATTAACAATATTTTAACCTGTTTTTAATAGAGGAGACCATTTTTACTTTTCTCATGTCTTCTAAGTAGAAATAGGTGGATCCTTTTTTTTCTTTCATCATTTTCCTGGGATAAGGACAGCACATCCAGACCAGACCGGACCGGATACACATCCCATGACCCACAAACAGGCTCAGCTTTGGTTGCTATCGCACTCACATAAAGCTCCTCTATCTGCAGAGTCACAGCCAGTTAACCCCGGGCCTGCCAGGGTGCAGGTCCTTAGGGAGAATTACAGAAACAGACAATACAATACAACACAAATTAAGTCCAGCACTCACAAACAAGCTCTCAGCTAGGATCGAAAAGCAAAACCGGAAGAGTTTGTTACCGCATTTGGCCAAATGGGACATGCCCAGGTACCACATCAAGGTCTCTTCCACTTATATAGCACATATATTCATAACTCATTAGAGAATATAGGAATAATGTGGGTCAAGAAAGAAGAAGGGGAAGGACACACATTAAAGGGATACTAAACCCACATTTTTTCTTTACTGATTCAGATAGAGCATGCAATTTTAAGCAACTTTCTAATTTTCTCCTATTATCAATTTTTATCCGTTCTCGTGCTATCTTTATTTGACAAAGTAGAAATGTAAGCTTAAGAGCCGGCCCATTTTTGGTTCAGCACCTGTATAGCGCTTGTTGATTGGTGGATAAATGTAGCAAACTTATCAGCAAGCTCCACCCATGTTCTGAACCAAAAATGGGCCAGCTCCTAACCTTACTTTTCTGCATTTTCAAATAAAGATGGCAAGTGAACGAAGAAAAATTTATAATAGGAGTAAATTAGAAAGTTGCTTAAAATTGCATGCTCTATCTGAACAAGAAAAGAAAAAACATTGGGTTTAGTATCCCTTTAAGATTAAAGAGGAGGAAGAAGGGAAGAAAATGTTAATACTTCTAAAGTAGTTTTAGGGTACAAGCTTCTAGTACCATGAGAAAGTTGTTGTTTTTTTTTTTTAATGTCTCTTAAAGTTGCTTCTTTACAGATCAGTCACAGTCTGTTGTGTCACTAATGTAATTTAGGCCCTGTAAAGTATCCTACAAAAATACCTAAAAAGTACGTAAGTGTGTATATATATATATATATATATATATAGACCCTTGCATCTTTCATCCAGTGCTGCACTGACGATTCTGGATTCTGAGTCATGGGGAAAGCAAAATAATTGTCAAAAGAATCTGTGGGAAAAGGTAGTTGAACTGTATAAAACAGGAAAGGGATATAAAAAGATATCCAAGGAATTGAGAATGCAAATCAGCAGTGTTCAAACTCTAATAAAGAAGTGGAAAATGAGGGGTTCCGTTGAAACCAAACCATGGTCAGGTAGACCAACTAAAAAACACAAATAGGAAACAAATGAAATGAATGAATTTTCATCAACTATTACAAACTAATTTAATGAATTGTTTGAACATAATGTAATTTACAGTAGGAATGATCTACTGACCATTGATTGTTTGATTTACATGACATGAGGACATTGTTTTGTAATATTAAATAGTCCACATATATATTGATTGTAGACACTTACATTCATGGTTTTATTTTTATTATTGTTCATATATGATATATTTTTTATAGTCTGTAATTTTTGTAATTTTTGCAACTCTTGGTAATTTTGGTAGTCTTTGTTATAAGGATTTCAGTAATCTTTGGTAACATCGTAAATTTCATACTGTTTAACTGTGTTTATATTTACCTCTTGGATTACAACATAAAACATGCTCTTTTGATATACTCCACAGAGCTTGTTTGTGTAGCTTTTGATCTAAAACTATAGTTTATTCTAGATTTACAGTTTTTTCCTAAGTACTGCTAGGTAGGCTTGTTTGGTCATTCCTTTATTCCTTATTAACACAGTGCATGTAGTATTGTGTAAATTCACTGTGATGTATACGTATATTTGTATTTTTAAACATTTGTATGTCATTGTATTTTATCACTTTCAGGTGTATCTGTCCCTTTAAATAGGGGCTAACACCTAACTAACTCACCTATGATTAAGTGCTCAATTGAGCACGAAACTAGTCAGGGAGTTTGGAGCTGTGTACGTTTTTAATTATGTTCTAAATAAAGGTAAATTTGTATTTTACCATCTTGCCCTGTGACTCCTTTGCTTAAATGTGCTGCTGTATTTTGGAACTGTGACAACTAAAATTTCAGCCACAACTGCCAGGAAAATTGTTGAGGATGCAAAGACAAACCCACAAATAACTTCAGGTGAAATACAGGACATGTGGTGTGGCTGTTTCAAGATGTACAATATGGAGGCACTTGAAGAAAGATGGGCTGTATGGTCGAGTCGCCAGTAGAAAGCCATTACTACGCAAATGCCACAAAGTATCCCGCTTACAATACGCCAAACAGCACAGAGACCAGCCTCAAACCTTTTGGCACAAAGTCATTTGGAGTGATGAGACCAAAATTGAGCTTTTTGGAGAGGAGTCAACAAGGCCTATGATAAAAGGTATACCATTCCTACTGTGAAACACGGAGGTGGATCGCTGATGTTTTGGGGATGTGTGAGCTACAAAGGCACAGGAAATTTGGTCAGAATTGATGGCAAGATGAATGCAGTATGTCATCGAATAGAACACCTTATTTTCCACTTCTTCATTAGAGTTTGAACACTGCTGATTTGCATTCTCAATTCCTTGGATATCTTTTTATATCCGTTTCCTGTTTCATACAGTTATACTAGCTTTTCCCACAGATCCTTTGACAATTATTTTTCTTTCCCCATGACTAAGAATCCAGAAACGTCAGTGCAACACTGGATGAAAGATGCAAGGGTCTGTCAGGAGTACAGAAACTCATTGACCTTTTATACACACACACTAATTACAAGCAAACAGATCACAGGTGGGGATGGTTACCTTTAATAGCCATTCAAACCCCTTTGTGCCAAATTGTGTGCATGTTATCAGGCCAAAATCACCAGGGTATGTAAACTTTTGATCAGGGTCATTTACGTAGTTTCTGTTGTCATTATGATTCAGCCAAATAATAACCATGAGTGAAAGAAAAGTTTTTTGTTATCATTCATATTCTCTGAAATATATATATATATATATATATATATATATATATATATATATATATATATATATATATATATATATATATATATATATATATATATATATATATATATATATATATATATATATATATATATATATATATATATATACACACACACACACACACACAAACTCACACAAATACATTTCATTTTCTGGCTGCGTCTCTGAGATTTTTGTAAGTGGATGTTGCATTTGTACTCTGAATAATATGGATGTTAGAGAAATATAACAGATCGTTTATAACCTCCATTACATGATGAATGTTTTTCCTTTGCTTTATAACTACTGTATGTTCATGAACTATAATTAAAGGGAAAAATAATAGATGGATATAAAATAAAACCTATAAAGTATTTTTCATGTACTATTACCTATTTTCGAGGTTATCTCTGTCAGCATTAGTACCACGTCTCTCTGTTAGCGTTAATTGCCAATAGAACCATTCATGATTAAATATGAGGGCAAGTCCTCGTCTTTTGTGCTTCATATTATACTCTGCAGCTGGATCCAATCTATGAAAAAATAAATCATTTAAATGGAAAAGAATATAATTTGTGTAATCTAAGCATACTTAAAAAGGCATCAGGGTTAATATTTTACAAGAGTAGACAACAGTTAGTAAAACTATTTCAAATAACACAAAAATCAAAATTTCATTCCACATAAAATCTATTTATGATTGTGGTTATTAGTTTAAAAACTTTGCAATGCACTTTCATTGTTTATTTTGCCTGCTTTTCCTGTAAATTGTATTATTTCTATTCCCCTCCAGAGAGGCTGGAATGCACCCCTGCATGCTGCACTGTGATTGGTTGATATGTGCTGGCCCTTACGTTACTGGCCACGGGAAGGGAAGTAAGATAAAAAATATTAAAGGGATACTAAACCCATTTTTTTCTTTCATGATTCAGATAGACCATGCAATTTTAAGCAACTTTCTAATTTACTCCTACTATCAATTTTTCTTCGTTCTCTTGCTATCTTTATTTAAAAAGAAGGAATTTAAAGCATAGGAGCTAGCCCATTTTAGGTTCAGCGCCCTGGATAGCACTTGCTTATTGGTGACTACATTTAGCCGCCAATAAGCAGGCGTAACTCAGGTTCTGAACCAAAAATGGGCCGACTTTACATTCCTACTTTTTGAAAAACAAGATAGCAAGAGAACAAAGAAAAATGGATAATAGGAGTAAATTAGAAAGTTGCTTAAAAATTGCCTGCTCTATCTGAATCATTAAAGAAAACATTTGGGTTTAGTGTCCCTTTAATGAAGCTTGACAAGGGAAGTGTCCTGGGCCTACCCAACAATGAATATTCTTCTAACAAACAGCCAGATTACGAGTTTTGCGTTATGGCTGCTCGCTAATTACCTGTACGTTATTTTCACTGCTCACCTTTCATAGCGCTGCTATTACAGGTTTGTAAAAAGCAGGCTTGTGCGGGCGATATGGTTGCGTTGAGCTCCATACCTCACCCAAATACAAGTGCTGCTTTGACATGCTCGTGCACGATTTCCCCTTAGACATTAATGGGGAGAGCCGGCAAAAAAAAGCCTAACACCTGCGATCGTGGAAACAAAAGCTCCATAATGCAGTCCCATTGATGTCTATGGGGAAAGAAAAAGTTATGTTTAAACCTAACACCTAACATAAACCCCGAGTCCAAACACCACTAATCTGCTGCCCCTAACATCGCCGCCACATAAATAAAACTATTAACCCCTAATCTGCTGCCCCTAACATCGCCGCCACATACATTAGTTATTAACCCCTAAAACGCCGCCCTCCCGCATCGCAAACACTATTTAAAGATTATTAACCCCTAATCTGCCGTCCGCCCACATTACAATAAAATAAATTAAATTGATATAATACATTTATCTAAATTACAAAAAAATAAACACTAAATTACACAAAATAAAAAACGAAATTATCAAAAATAATCTAATAGCCATATGAAAATAAAAAGCCCCCCAAAATAAAAAAAACCCTAGTCTAAACTAAACTGCCAATGGCCCTTAAAAAGGGCCTTTTGCAGGGCATTGCCCCAAAGAAATCAGCTCTTTTACCTGCAAAAAAAAAAATACAAACAACCCCCCAACAGTAAAACCCACCACCCACACAACCAAACCCCCCCAAATAAAACCTATCTAAATAAACCTAAGCTAACCATTGCCCTGAAAAGGACATTTGGATGGGCATTGCCCTTAAAAGGGCATTTAGCACTTTTACTGCCCAAACCCTAAGCTAAAAAGAAAACCCACCCAATAAACCCTTAAAAAAAACCTAACACTAACCCCCGACGATCCACTTACAGTTTTCGAAGACCGGACATCCATCCTCATCCAAGCGGCAGAAGTCCTCATCCAAGCAAGCAGAATTCTTCATCCAGACGGCATCTTCTATCTTCATCCATCCGACATCTATCTTTATCCATCCGGCGCGAGTCCATCTTCAAGACATCCGGCGCAGAGCATCCTCTTCTTGCGATGGTTAACGAAGAATGAAGTTTCCCTTTAAAGGTATGTCATCCAAGGTGGCGTCCCTTACATTCCGATTGGCTGATAGAATTCTATCAGTTTTCTGAAGACAAGCAGACTAAGGACATGGAACCATGTTCTGTGGTTCGATGAGACCAAGATAAACTTATTTGGTTCAGATGGTGTCAAGCGTGTGTGGCGGCAAACAGGTGAGGAGTACAAAGACAAGTGTGTCTTGCCTACAGTCAAGCATTGTGGTGGGAGTGTCATGGTCTGGGCCTGCATGAGTGCTACCGGCACAGTGGAGCTACAGTTCATTGAGGGAACCATGAATGCCAACATGTACTGTGACATACTGAAGCAGAGCATGATCCCCTCCCTTCCAACATGATAACGACCCCAAACACAACCACACTTTGGGCCCAATTTGGACATTTCCACTTAGTGGTGTACTCAGTTTTGTTGCCAACGGTTTAGACATTAATGGCTGTGTGTTGAGTTATTTTGAGGGGACAGCAAATTTAAACTGTTATACAGGCTGTACACTCACTACTTTACATTGTAGCAAAGTGTCATTTCTTCAGTGTTGTCACATGAAAAGATATAATAAAATATTTACAAAAATGTGAGGGGTGTACTCACATTTGTGAGATACTGTGTATATATATATATGATCCAAAGCGTGTAGTATATGCACTCCCACCAACAGACTTTAACTTGCCAGGGTGCTTTAGCCAGGTATACAAAGTTTCAAAGAATTAAGCACTCACTGGACTGCAGACATCAGTGGTAAATCCAATCTTTATTATGTGACTTTTCGGGACAAACAGCGTCAAAGGAAGAGACGCTGTTTGTCCCGAAACATCACATAATAAAGATTGGATTTACCACTGATGTCTGCAGTCCAGTGAGTGCTTAATTATTTGAAACTTTATATATATATATATATATATATATATATATATATATATATATATATATATATATATATATATATATATATATATCCCCCTTTTGTTCTTTTGTCTTCATTTGCTTTTTTGAGAGCAGTTATATATGTACATTTTGGTATGTGCTATAACATGTGTGCCTTTTTGCCTTTATTTTATTGATTTGACTTGCCTGTATCTAACCTCTTACACATATACAGATATTGGTATTCCCATAACTGAAGAGTTTAAATAAGTGTTATTTTGTTGCATATGACACTTGCGCTGTTTTTTACTTATATATACTTTAAGCCTGGTTATAGGTATGTAAAATATATCTTGCGATTTCTAACTATGAAAATCAAATTGTCAATACTGTTTGTATTTGTTATATATGATATGTTCTAGTAATTCCCTATTTACCCATCATCTAATAATTCTCACTTGTCACTAGTCTGTTTATGGGGTTAATCAGGAGTGGTTTGCATTTTACCAATCACGTATCCGGTCTTTTAAAAGTGTTGGCAACATATGCCGATGATAAGTCTATGATTACAGTCGACAGACCGAAACTGGTCAGACTTTTATACCCCACTCCATGACGTGGCTTTTAATGGACTAACTAATAAAGTATATACATTTTTTATACACTTTCAATTTTTTTCTATTTTTAGTCCAAAATATCGAACATGTGTTACAAAATCTTATTGTTCAATGACATATGACAAGTGCCCAGTCCTTGGGGTGTATTTTAAGAATGAAAAGTCTCTATAAAAACAGCTCAGAAAACAAATTCACTATCACATTAATTAAATAAAAAAATTAGATAAATTGCTCTGATATAACCAAGATTATAACAAAACTGTAATGGATTCAACCAATGAACAGGTGACCAAATAAGAAAATGCAGAGAAAGAAAGAGAAATGAGGAAGATTCAAGTTTTTCATGTAAAGAACTAGAGGACAAAAGGAAGAAAAATACTAAAAAAAAAAAAAAAAAGAGAGAGAGAGATGGCTGGAATAAAGTAATCCACCTTAAGTAAAGAAGCAGAGGTACTCTGATGCAAAATGTCACTCTTTATACCTAGATACAGAGGCATCAGTTTTCTAAACTTACCTGGAGATAAATGCATCAGTTTCGATCATGTTTTCTTCATGATCTAGTATTAAAAAAAAAAATAGCATGTTAAACTTGTTGGTGATATACAAATAAAGATATTTAAATTACACAGGCTGCATACACAAATATGAGTTAACAGATGAGGTTTGAAGGAAAAAAATGTCTGCAAAGTTGTCTTGTTGTTGGTCTAAATAAGAGAATCCTGGGAGTTTAAGCTGTACCTTTGGGTGGCAATTGGGCAAGTCTTGTTGACAAGGGGGTATGTTTGAGTGGAAACAAGGGGCTCATAAATGTTGCCATATGTTCCATCCAAATATATTTTAGAACCTTGCAAAACTCTTTTTTTTGTTGTTGCTAAAAATTTATCTAATTCTCCCTGCCTTTCTTCAATTGGTTAGGATCTATTAATCTGCCTTGGTTGAGATTTGCACTTCTGCATTATAAGAAAGTAGCACTGCAAGGAAATTATTACAGTGAGTTATTGTTCTTCTAGGATATGTACATTTAATATTGATGTCAGTATTACAATACTTTGCATCTATAAAAAGAATAATGTTTATTGTTTTATTTATTTTAATAAGAGATAACACACTCTACTGTTATAGGAATGCAGTGACGTGCAGTAATAGGAGGCAGGGGAGGCAGAGCCTCCCCTGTCAAATCATAAAACAAAAGTTTTTTTAATGATAAATTAAAAAAAAAAGTTGAGTTGTATTCATTGTTAATTTTTTTGACCACGCCCCCCCAGCTACCCCCCACCCCCTCCCTCCGCCAGCGCCACCAGATGTGATCCATATAATCCCATAAATTCATTATCCATGTTGCGCAATTAAAGAGGAGAGGCAGTGAGCCGTTCAGCTGCCCTCCATTGATTGCGCAACATGGATGCTTCCTAGTGTTATTAGCTCACTATGAGCTAGCACCCAGTGGTATCTCACCAGGACCATACCACGCTCCAATAGAGGCGGTTCTTCAAACCGCCTCTATGATGGAGCTAATCTGGACAGCCAATCAGATTTCAGCACTGCCGGGGAGGCGTGCTGGGTTTGGTGAGTGACATCGGATGCGGATTGATACTGGTGTCGGTTGGCGGGAACACTAGTGAAGCAGGAGGGAGCTGCTGCGAGTGTTGAGTACTCATGTGTCACTGTCAGTGTGGCCTGTGTCGTTGTTGGTCAGTAGTGAGTGAGAGAGAGTAGACCCGTCACTGTGTTGTTACAGCAGTGTAGCAACTTGGCAGTACAGCAACAAACCGGAGATTAGTGCTCTGCTATTTTATGTCTGTAATCTAACAGAAAATAAAGATAATTTGAGAAAATAGTGCTGTGAACAAGACTGTTTGTACTGTTGTTACAGCAGGAGAGAGCTGACTGAGAGAGAAAGGAGGGTGCCATTGCCAGTTGCGGACTTGTGGTGTTTAAATGAGTTGTCTCCGGAGCTCAGCTGCCCACTCAGTGCCCAGCCCATTACCAGCAATTTGAGTAACGTATGCTATGCCTGCCTTATTGCCTTTTCATCACTCAGTCTTAACTGTTAGTGATAGCATTAGTAAGCAGATTGCTTAATATTAAAATTATATAAGTAAAGCAGCCACAGGATATCAAAGGCTAATGCTGTGATGTTAGAAGAATATCTCACATGACATCACAGCATGAACCTTTAATATCTATATAATGGTGGTTGATTTACTTATATAATTTTATTAAGCAATCTGCTAATGCTAACAGCTATTATTAGAGACCATAATTTAAATGTTAGAATATCTCACATCACACTACCTAACAGTCCTAACTGATGTATATAAATAGCCTCTATGTGCAAATCCTATTAACTATTTAATATGTAGAACTTTCATGCTTATAACAGCGATCAGCAAAATTAGAATTTCCAATATAGGAAATAATCTAAGATAAGTTACAAACATGCTTTCCTCTCCAGAAATGTGCAGTTATCAAGTAGGTTCGAACTTCAAGTTCATAGTAATGAAATATATCAAAGAAAACCAGTTCAGTAAGACAAGGGCACCGCACATGACATCTCTTGTGAATTATGTAGTATAACAATTATTTACAATATAGGCTGTACTATTAGAGGGCATTAAAGTCATTTTTTTCTGTTATGAATCTTAGAGCGTTTTTTTTTAAATGTAATACGTTTTGTATTTTCTTTCTGTAAGACATGTTTCTATACTGAGGAAATATAAATATATGTTTCTATGGCTGTCTGTATCAACCTATATTTATGCAAAACAATATTTTAAGAAAATTAATTTTTTATATGCATGATAGAAAATTTTAATTTAACCCCTTAATGACCACAGCACTTTTCCATTTTCTGTCCGTTTGGGACCAAAGCTATTTTTACATTTTTGCGGTCTTTGTGTTTAGCTGTAATTTCCCTCTTACTCATTTACTGTACCCACACATATTATATACCGTTTTTCTCGCCATTAAATGGACTTTCTAAAGATACCATTATTTTCATCATATCTTATAATTTACTATAAAAAAAATTATAAAATATGAGGAAAAAATGGAAAAAAAAACACACTTTTTCTAACTTTGACCCCCAAAATCTGTTACACATCTACAACCACCAAAAAACACCCATGCTAAATAGTTTCTAAATTTTGTCCAGAGTTTATAAATACCCAGTGTTTACATGTTCTTTGCTTTTTTTGCAAGTTATAGGGCCATAAATATAAGTAGCACTTTGCTATTTCCAAACCACTTTTTTTCAAAATTAGCGCTAGTTACATTGGAACACTGATATCTTTCAGGAATCCCTGAATATCCCTTGACATGTATATATATTTTTTTAGAAGACATCCCAAAGTATTGATCTAGGCCCATTTTGGTATATTTCATGCCACCATTTCACCGCCAAATGCGATCAAATAAAAAAAAAAAGTAAAATTTTTCCAAATTTTAGGTTTCTCACTGAAATCATTAACAAACATTTTGTGCAATTATGGCACAAATGGTTGTAAATGCTTCTCTGGGATCCCCTTTGTTCAGAAATAGCAGACATATATCGCTTTGGCGTTGTTTTTAAGTAATTAGAAGTCCGCTAAATGCTGCTGCACACCACAAGTGTATTATGCTCAGCAGTGCAGGGGTTAATTAGGGAACTTGTAGGGAGCTTGTAGGGTTAATTTTAGCTTTAGTGTAGTGTAGTAGACAACCCCAAGTATTGATTTAGGCCCATTTTGGTATATTTCAGGCCACCATTTCACCGCCAAATACGATTAAATTAAAAAAAATAGTCAACTTTTTCACAAACTTTAGGTTTCTCACTGAAATTATTTAGAAACAACTTGTGCAATTATGGTACAAATGGTTGTAAATGATTCTCTGGGATCCCCGTTGTTCAGAAATAGCAGACATATATGGCTTTGGTGTTGCTTTTTGGTAATTAAAAGGCCGCTAAATGCCACTGCGCACAAAACGTGAATTATGCCCAGCAGTGAAGGGGTTAATTAGGTAGCTTGTAGGGAGCTTGCAGGGTTAATTTTAGCTTTAGTGTAGAGATCAGCTTCCCACCTGACACATCAGACCCCCTGATCCCTCCCATAGAGCTCTCTTCCCTCCCCCACCCCACAATTGTCCCCGCCATCTTAAGTACTGGCAGAAAGTCTGCCAGTACTAAAATAAAAGGTTTTTTTTTTTACTTTTTTTTTTTTAAGCATATTTACATATGCTGCTATGTAGGATCCCCCCTTAGCCCCCAACCTCTCTGATCCCCCCCAAAACAGCTCTCTACCCCCCCCCCCCCCACTGCCTTATTGGGGGCCATCTTGGGTACTGGCAGCTGTCTGCCAGTACCCAGTTTGCATATAAAAGTGGTTTTTTTTTATTTATTTCAGTTTTTTCTGTAGTGTAGCTCCCCCCCCCGATCAATCCCCCACCCCCTCCCAGATCCCTTCCATTACGTTTTATTTTTATTATTTTGTACAAAAATATGTACAAGTTTCTGTAGTGTAAGCGGTTCCCACCCCGCTCCCTCCCCGTGCACGCGCCCTCCCGCCGCCCCCTGTGCGCGCCCCCCGGCGATCCCGCCCCCGATCCCGCCCCCCTCTCTGACTAAGAAGCCATCGATGGCCGCCCACCCACCTCCCATTTACGCTCCCACCCACCAACGAATGCGGCCATCGATGTCCGGTGCAGAGAGGGCCACAGAGTGGCTCTCTCTGCACCGGAGGGGCAAAAATTGTTATTGCAGGATGCCTCGATATCGAGGCATCCTGCAATAACCGGAAAGCAGCTGGAAGTGATCAGGATCGCTTCCAGCTGCTTTCCAAACCGAGGACGTGCAGGGTACGTTCTCAGGCATTAACTGCCTTTTTTCTGAGGACGTACCCTGCACGTCCTCGGTCGTTAAGGGGTTAAATGTTAAAGTAAATTCAAATATTTTCTTTTATGATTGAGACAGAGCATGGAATTTTAAACAACTTTCCACTTTACTTTTATTATTTAATTTGCTTTGCTCTATTGGAGTCCTTTGTTGAACAGCATCCTAGATAGGTTCAGGAGCAGAAATGCATTACTGGAAGCTAGCTGCTGATTGGTGGTTGAATATATATGCCTCTTGTCATTGGTTCACCACATGTCATCAACAAGATCTCAATGGTGCATTGCTTTTCCTTCAACAAAGGATACCAAAAGAATGTAGCAAATTTAATAAAAGAAGTAAATGTTAAAGTTGCTTAAACGTGTATGCTCTATCAGAATCACAAAAGAAAAATGGTGAGTTTCATGTCCCTTTAAACTTCCCTTTAAATTTCTAGATAACATAAGTAGGCATAGTCTTGTCAAATAATAACAAGAGATGAACAGTCATGTACCTTGTAGTATACATTTCAGAAAATACACAATACAAAATACATTATTAATTACAAACATTAAACAAATAATAATAATAATGCATCTAAAAAAACTTAGGAGGGGTTTGTTGACAAAATTACACATCTTGCCCTTATTGATTCTTATCAAATGACCATAATAATGACAAAAAAGTACATGCTTTCATTTGCATATAACTCCGGCAATGGGGTTAAATACATAATTAAAGTTCTGCTCAAAAGCCGCAGAACACTGCTGGTCTCAAGAAGAAACTTCTGTGTGTATGTAGCATTGAAATCTTAGCATCTTCTAGTCCTTTAATTTAACCTGACCTATGTTTTCAAGTGCACAAACATAAAAATACACAGTAGTTAATACACACTGAACGTAATATCTTTGTGATTTTTACAGTGAGTGTGCTGAACATTTTTCCTCCTAAATGTGTTTCCAATTCATTTTAAAACCAGCTGTAGAGTGTTAACTGTATAGGAAACGTTTTAGGTTTATTTTTGTATATACAATAATGGGTTTTGCTAATCGAAACCACAACCCATTTTAATGGGCTGAATTTGCAAGGAGAGCATAAGGAGATACAGTGTGTGAGAGATAGAGTGTGTGTGTGAGAGAGAGTGTGAGCGAGAGAGTGTGAGAGAGAGTGTGAGAGAGAGAGAGCGTGTGAGAGAGAGCGTGTGAGAGAGAGTGTGTGAGAGAGAGTTTGTGAGTGTAAGAGTACACTGTGAGTGTGAGAGTGTGAGAGAGTGAGTGTGAGAGAGAGAGAGTGTGAGAGAGAGAGTGTGAGAGAGTGTTTGAGAGAGAGTGTGAGAAAGATTGTGTGTGTGTGTGTGAGAGAGAGAGTGTGAGTGAGAGAGAAAGAGTGAGTGTGAGAGAGAGTTAGTGTATATATATATATATATATATATATATATATATATATATATATATATATATATATATATATATATATATATATATATATACATGCATACACACACTATGTGTGTGTGTCTATGTTTCTCGGGCGTATCACAACCAGTGCCTCACCAGCCTCTGACCTCACCGCACGTCACTGTAGGAGTGTCCAGTGTAGGGAAGAGGGAATTTGGTTTAAATAAATACATATTTATAGATAAAATACAGTCAACACATACTTTACCTTTGCCCTCAGAGACATTTCTGCTATCGATTTCAACATGTACTGAAAATGAAAACACAAATTTAGAGGGCTGTAATAGTTTTAGTACTGTTTATTTAATGTTACCATACAATTTATACACACTCTAAATACATTTAAAGGGGCACTTATCATTAGTTTTATATGCAGACCTAAAATCTATGTACTGACTCTAACTACAATTCTCAGTCCTGTTGTTTTGTTGTATGTAGTTGTATGTTAGTTCTAAAATACATTTAAGAAACCCTTAATTAAAGAAATGTATTTGATAGCCACCATAAAAATAATATATTAGCATTACTTGTATGTTAAAAGGGACATTAAAGGCAAAATTAAACTCAAAGAGAATTAAAACCTTATTTATTTTATTTGTGAATCACACAGAGCATATAATTTTAATATAGTTTCCAATTCACTTTTAGTGTCACATTTTCTTCGTTCCCATGGTATTCTTTGTTGAAGAGATACCTAGGTATTTGTCTGAAGAACTACATGGCAGGAAATAGAGCTGCCATCTAGTGCGCTTGCAAATGGATAACATTGTCATATAGTGCTCCAGATATGTGCACGCTCATGAGCTTACATCCCTGCTTTTCAACAAAAGATACCAAGAGAATGAAGAAAATTAGATATTATAAGTAAATTACAAAGTTGTTTAAAAATACATGCTCTATCTGTGTTTCATGTCACTTTAACCCCTTCATTATTGGAGATTTTAGAGAAAAACACCCAAAATACAGAATTTTTAGCATTCTAGCTATCTCTCCATTTAAACAGATAAAAGTGCCTTTGTTTTTAGTTTTTTATTTACCTATGAAAACTATACATATTTGTTCAGCATAAAAAGAGCTTTCAGGGGTTCTAGCTAGCTAGTTATTTACAGAATTAAGAGATTATTGTAAAAAAAAGTGTATAACAAGATTCATTATCACTTGCCGCAAAACATGCAGCTTTCTAATTGTAGAAAAAAAAACCTTCAAAATGTGTTCATTGGCATCTTCTGATTCAGTTAAGAGCAAATATGCATATTTTGTTTTATTAGTTTTGATAATTTTATCTGCAGCTATGTTTATCATGTTCTAAAATGCAATTGGATAACTTTAATTTGGTGTAGCAGAACAATCTCACACTATTAATTTAGCATATTTGCATATTCATGCAACCCAGTTGGCAGTCAGATGTGTGCCAAATGTGATCATACAAAAAGATCATTAACTTTTTCACAAATTTTGGGTTTGTCTCTGAAAATATTTACACACAAATTGTGCAGTCTTAAGACAAATGGTTGCAAAAGCTTCTCTGGGGTCTCCTGTGTTCAGAATTAGCAGATATTTAGCTCATTTGGTATTGCATAATGTCATGAATTCTCAAAATGTACCCCAAAATCTATATTTATTTTTAAAGTAGACAACCCAAGTTAATAATCTAGTCTTAGTTTGGTATATTTCATGACACAATTTGGACGTCTGATGTATGTGATTATATAAAAATAAATGTTAACTTTTGTCACAAACTTTAGGTTTCTCACTGGCATTATTTAAACAGAGATTATGCACCCATAACAAACTTGGTAGTAAAGCTACCCTGGGAGCCCCTTTGTTCAGAAATAGCAGACATGTATGGGCTTGTCATTGGTTTTGGTGATTAGAAGGCTGCTAATTGCAGCTGTGAATCACAGTTCTGGGGATAGACACAAAATGGCAATGGGTCCAGGGCCCATTTGGTATCACAGTTCTGAAAGAGGATTTTTAGATATGTTTTGGGAGAAGGCTGAAAATTATAGCTGTGCATCACAGTTCTGAAAGGGGATTTTTTATGTTTGGGTAAAGGGTTAATGGTTTGTTTGCTATGGCATAATTTATATGCTCGTATTTGTGGCAACCGTGATAATATCTTGCTCTGGGCAATACTGCTGGGAACAGAGGTGTTGAAAATATAGGGTGGGGAGACCAAAACTATTTTGATGCTTGGCTTTTGTATGATGACCATAGTAAGAAAGAGTAAGAAAGTATTAATTTAAAAAGTCATCCAGACAACAGACCTAAATGACCAAGGAACACAATTTGCCCACTACAGACAGTTTCATGCACCTATATACAGAGAGCCCCCTGTGGATCTAGATGTAGTTGCACGTAACCATCTATAGTTTCAGTTACACAATTGTAAATCCACTTCAAACATAACATGCAAGGATAATGTTTATTTCTCTTGTTAAGTGTATCCAGTCCACGGATCATCCATTACTTATGGAATATTCTCCTTCCCAACAGGAAGTTGCAAGAGTCCACCCACAGCAAAGCTGCTATATAGCTCCTCCCCTAACTGCCATATTCAGTCATTCTCTTGCAAGCCTCAACATAGATAGGAGGTCGTGAGAGTCTGTGGTTTTTTATACTTAGTTTATTCTTCAATCAAAAGTTTGTTATTTTTAAATGGCACCGGAGTGTGCTGTTTATCTCAGGCAGTATTTGGAAGAAGAATCTGCCTGCGTTTTTTCTATGATCTTAGCAGACGTAACTAAGATCCATTTGCTGTTCTCACACATTCTGAGGAGTGAGGTACTTCAGAGGGGGAATGGCGTGCAGGTTTTCCTGCAGATAAGGTATGTGCAGTAAAATATTTTTCTAGGAATGGAATTGACTAAGAAAATACTGCTGATACCGAAGTAATGTAAGTAAAGCCTTAAATGCAGCGATAGCGACTGGTATCAGGCTTATTAATAGAGATACATACTCTTATAAAAATGTGTTTTAAAACGTTTGCTCGCATGTTTAATGGTTTTTTAACGTACATTGGTGATAACACTGTAATGTTGGTATAGCCTTAAATGCAGTAAAAGCGACTGATATCAGGCTTATTAATAGAGATACATACTCTTGTAAAAATGTGTTTTAAAACGTTTGCTGGCATGTTTAATCGTTTTTTAACATGTTTGGTGATAAAACTTATTGGGGCCTAAGTTTTTTCCACATGGCTGGCTTAAATTTTGCATAGAAACAGTTATCTGAAGCTTCCCACTGTTGTAATATGAGTGGGAGGGGCCTAATTTAGCGCTTTTTTGCGCAGTTAAAATTACAAAATGAATCATCCAGATTCCCTCAGCAGTCCCATGAATACTACAGGACATTTCTAAAGGGCTAAAAAGACTTCCAAAATCGTTTATAGGGAAGGTAATCCACAGCTCTGCTGTGGCAGTTTTGTTGTGTCTGTTTTTAAAAAACGTCTATGTAGTTTTTTTTTTTTTTATCTGTTTTTTTGCATTAAGGGGTTAATCATCCATTTGCAAGTGGATGCAATGCTCTGTTACCTTATTACATGTACTGTAAAAATTTCGTTTGTTTTAGTGCCTTTTTTCACTTTTTCAAATTTTGACAAAATTTGTTTCTCTTAAAGGCACAGTAACGTTTTATATATTTGCTTGTTAACTTGATTTAAAGTGTTTTCCAAGCTTACTAGTCTCATTATTAGTCTGTTCTAACATGTCTGACATAGAGGAAGCTCTGTGTTCATTATGTTTTAAAGCCATGGTGGAACCCCATCTTAGAATGTGTACCAGATGTACTGATTTCATGTTAAACAATAAAGATCATTTTTTTGTCTTTAAAAACATTATCACCAGAGGATTCTGTCATGGGGGTAGTTATGCCGACTAACTCTCCCCACGTGTCAGACCTTTTGACTCCCGCTTTAGGGACTCACGCTCAAATGGCGCCAAGTACATCAAGGGCACCCATAGCGTTTATTTTACCAGGGGATTCTGTCGAGGGGAAAGTTATGCCGACTAACTCTCCCCACGTGTCAGACCCTTCGACTCCCGCTTCAGGGACTCACGCTCAAAGGGCGCCAAGTACATCAAGGGCGCCCATAGCGTTTATTTTACAAGACATGACAAAGGTGGTGAATAATACTCTGGCAGCAGTATTAGTCAGACTACCTGAAATTAAAGGAAAGCAGATAGCTCTGGGGGTAGATACAGAGCATACAGACGCTTTAAGAACCATGTATGATACTACCTCACAATATGCTTAGTCTGTGGGTGATTTTTTTGACTCAGGGAAGATGATTTAACCTGATTCTGATATTTCTACATTTAAAATTTATGCTTGAGAACCTCCACTTGTTGCTCAGGGAGGCTTTGGCTGCTCTGAATGAATGTGTACAATCGCAGGGCCAGAGAAATTGTGTAGACTGGATAAATAATATGCAGTGCCGGTGTGTACTGATGTTTTTCCAATACCTAAAGAGGTTTACTACAAATTTTTTAATAAGGAATGGGATAGACCAGGTGTGCCGTTCTCTTCCCCTCCTATTTTTTAGAAGAATGTTTTCTAATAGTTACCACCACACGGGACTTCTGGCAGACAGTTCCTAAGGTGGAGAGAAGAGTTTCTACTCTAGCTAAGCGTACCACTACCTCTGGCGAGGACAGTTGTGCTTTTTAGATCCAATGGATAAAAAATATTTATTCAACAGGGTTTTATCCTGCAGCCCCTTGCATACATTGCTTCTGTCACTGCTGCTGCGGCGTTCTGGGTTGAGTCTCTTGATGAGGCTTTACAGTTAGCGACTCCATTGGATGAATATATTTGACAAGCTTATGCTAGCCAAATTCCTTTGTTTTCTGATGCCTTTGTTCATTTGACTAGACTAACGGCTAAGAATTCTGTTTTTTACTATACTGGCGCGCAGAGCGCTATGGCTTATATCATGGTCAGCTGTCGTGACTTTAATAAATAAGCTACTTAACTTCCCTTCAAGGGGCAGACCCTATTCGGGCCTGGTTTGAAGGAGATTATTGCTTATATCACTGGAGGGTGGCATCCACTTCCTCTAAGGCAAAACAAGAGGGAATTTTTGCTCAGTCCAAGGTGGTCTGGAGACAATCGGACCTGGAACAAAGATAAGTAGGCCAAGGAGCCTGCTGCTGCCTTTAAGGCAGCATGAAGGAACGGACCCCTATCCGGTAACGGATCCTATAGGGGGCAGACTTTCATTCTTCGCCCAGGCGTGGGCAAGAGATGCCCAGGATCCCTAGGCATTGGAATTTATATCCCAGAGATATCTTCTGGTTTTCAAAGATTCCCCCCCCAAAAAAGGGGAGATTTCGCCTTTCACAATTATCTGCAAACCAGATAAAGAAGGAGGCATTCTTACATTGTGTACGAGATCCATCCAGTTCCAAGAGAGGAACAGGGACAGAGTTTTTACTCAAATCTGTTTGTGGTTCCCAAGGAAGGGAACCTTCAGACCTAATTTGGATCTAAAGATCTTAAACAAATTCCTCAGAATTCCGTCATTTAAGATGGAAACTATTCGTACCATCTTAACTATGATCCAGGAGAGTCAATAGAGGACTACAATGGATTTGAAGGATGCTTATCCTCACATTGTGATGCATAAAGATCACCATCATTTTTCAGGTTTGCCTTTCTAGACAGGCATTACCAGTTTGTAGCTCTTTCCTTTGGGATATCTACAGCCCCAAGAACCTTTATGGAGGTTCTGGGGTCGCTTTGGCGGTCCTTAGGCCGCGGGGCATAGAAGTGACCCCTTATTTAGACGACATCCTGATACAGGCGTCAAACATCCAAATTGCCAAGTCTCATACGGACGTAGTACTGGCATTTCTGAGATCACTTGGGTGGAAATTGAACAAGGAAAGAGTTCTCTATCCCCAATCTCAAGGGTTTCCCTCCTAGGGACTCTGATAGATTCTGTAGAAATGAAAATTTATCTGACGGAGTCCAGGTTGTCAAAGTTTCAAAATTTCTGCCGTGTTTTTCATTCCATCCGCGCCCTTCGGTGGCTCAGTACATGAATGAAATCGGCTTAATGGTAGCGGCAAGGGACATAGTACCGTTTGCACGTCTACATTTCAGACCGCTGCAACTATGCATGCTCAGTCAGAGGAACGGGGATTACACAGATTTGTCCCCCTGTTAAACCTGGACCAAGAGACCAGAGATTCTCTTCTCTGGTGACTATGTCGGGTCCTTCTGTCCAAGGGTATGACCTCCCGCAGGTCAGATGGGACAATTGTTACAATAGATGCCAGCCTTTTAGGTTGGGATGCAGTCTGGAACTCCCTGAAGGCTCAGGGATAGGGGACTTAGGAGGAGACCCTCCTTCTAATAAATAATCTGGAATTGGGAGTGATATTCCATGCTCTTCAGACTTGGCCTCAGTTAGCAACTCTGAGGTACATCATACTCAGTCGGACAATATACACGACTGTGGCTTACATCAGCCATCAAGGGGGAACAGAAGTTCCCTAGCGATGTTAGAAGTCTTACAATAATTCACTGGACAGAGACTCACTCTTGTCTATCAGCTATCCATATCCCAGGTGTTGAGAACTGGGAGGTGGATTTTCTAAGTCGTCAGACTTTTCTTCCGGGGGAGTGGGATTCCTCCGGAGGTCAAGACCAAGCAGGAGAGGGCTTTGGTGTTTTTGACAGCGCCTGCGTAGCCACGCAGGACCTGGTATGCAGATCTGGTGGACATGTCATCCTTTCCATCACGGTCTCTGCTTCTGAGACAGGTCCCTCTACCTCAGGGTCCTTTCAACCATCTAAATAGAATCAATCTGAGATGGACTGCCTGGAGACTGAACGCTTGATGTTATCAAAGCATGGCTTCTCCGAGTAAGTCATTGATACCTTAATACAGACATGAAAGCCTGTCTCTAGGAAAATTGAACATAAATATCTGATTTTTATGAATCCAAGGGTTACTCATGGAGTAAAGTCTGGATTCCCAGGATATTATCTTTTCTCCAAGATGTTTTTGAGAAAAGGGTTGTCAGCTAATTCCTTAAAAGGGACAGATTTTTACTCTGTCTATTTTTTTGCACAAGCGTCTGGCAGGTTTTCTAGACGTTCAGGCATTTGGTCAGGCTTTGGTTAGATCCAAGCCTGTGTTTAAAACTGTTGCTCCGCCATGGAGCTTAAACCTGGTTCTTAAGGTCCTTCAAGAAGTTCCGTTTGAACCTTTTTTGTTCCATAGATATCAATCTTTATCTTGGAAAGTTCTTTTTGGGTAGCTATTTCCTCGACTCGTAGAGTCTCCAAGTTATCTGTGTTACAATGTGATTCTCCTTATCTGGTCCTTCGTATGGATAAGGTAGTCCTGCGTACCAACCTGGGTTTTTTCCTAAGGTGGTATCTAACAAGAACATCACTCAAGAGATAGTTGTTCCATGCTTGTATCCTAATCCTTCCTCAAAGAAGGAACGTCTATTACACAATATTGGACGTGGTTTGTGCTTTAAAGTTTTACTTACAAGCTACTACAGTTTTCATCAAACGTTCACCTTGTTTGTTGTCTATTCTGGACAGAGGAGAGGTCAAAAGACTTCAGCAGCCTCTCTGTCTTTTTGGTTAAAAAGCATAATTCATTTAGCTTATGAGACTGCTGGACAGCAGCCTCCTGAAGGGATTACAGCTCATTCTACTAGAGCTGTGGTTTTCACTTGGGCCTTTTTTAAATTTGGCTTCTGTTGAACAGATTTACAAGACGGAGTCTTGGTCTGCGCTTCATACTTTTTCAAATTTAACAAATTTGATACCTTACTTCTTTGGAGGCTATTTTTGGGAGAAAGGGTTTTTTACAGGCAGTGGTAACTTCTGTTTAAGTACCTGCCTTGTCCCTCCCATCATCCGTGTACTTTAGCTTTGGTATTGGTATTCCATAAGTAATGGATGATCCGTGGACTGGATACACTTAACAAGAGAAAACATAATTTATGCTTACCTGATAAATTTAATTCTCTTGTAGTGTATCCAGTCCACGGCCCGCCCTGTCACTTTAAGGCAGGTCATTTTTTCATTTGAACTACAGTCACCACTGCACCCTATGGTTTCCTTTCTCTGCATGTTTTCGGTCGAATCACTGAATATGGCAGTTAGGGGAGGAGCTATATAGCAGCTTTGCTGTGGGTGGACTCTTGCAACTTCCTGTTGGGAAGGAGAATATTCCATAAGTAATGGATGATCCGTGGACTGGATATACTACAAGAGAAATAAATTTATCAGGTAAGCATAAATTATGTTATTTCTATTGTTAAACTGTGGCAATTTATGAGACCAGGGGATTATAGCAGCACAAGAATGCATCTATATCCTTGGAATTATATCAGAAATATCAAGCTATACATTAGAAAAAAATATCAAGATAAAAAAACCTGTCCACCTGCAAATGCCCCTTGCAATGCAGCATCCTTGTGCAATGGCACCCCCCTTCTCTTGCACAACCGATTGATCAAGAGCAAGGCATGTCAGTCACCCCAAAACAGTAAGTATCGGGCTGTTTGATCTTGCTACCTCTGATTTGGTGACAAGGCTAAAGAAGCAATTGTTGCTTCTTAAATTTGTGGTTGCTGTACCACAAAACCTCAAAATCTGCAAATATCCCCCTATGAAACAATGTGACATGCTTTTAAAGGTCTGTTCTCTAGATCACACTAAGAATCAGTAAAGTCACACAATGAAATATCAGACTGTATAAATTTCCTTTGCCTTTGACAAAGCCCTCACGGGCGAAACGCGTCAGCAGCACGGACGTTCTTTTAGTTTAAAAAACTCTGTTGTTAAATTAGAATCTTTGAGTGTAACTAACTTCCATATGCAGTACAATATGTCTACCTAGCTGCGGTCATTGACACGATACTGGGAGTTAGAGGGGGCAAAAAGTAATTATGAATATAGTACTAAACTAGTTGGAAATTTAATTGAGCAACTATTTACATAGCCTCTGTGTATGGTGATGTGATATTTATATCTAAAGTATAGACACTGTGTCAATTGTATCGCGGTCGTTATTCTGCAACCCACTACATTATTTACCCAAGCAAATAATAATGATTCAACACTGAGAGCACAAAACCATGTGAATCTTTATTATAAGTATTTGCCATAATATAATTTTTAAGCAACAAACAGTGAGTTTAGAAAGGGCTAAGCAGCACCCGACCAGCGAGTATACAGTCACTTGAATACAAGATAAACTTTGTCACGCACTCGTCTATCCAATAGGGAGACTCAGTAGGCGTGAGTTACAAGAAGTGTTATTGTTACGGTGTTAACTGCAATGTCTAACTGATCCCAGACAAGGTGGCTATTATATTAATATTCACAAGTAGTGAATCGTGAAACAGTATAACGCATAGCATTAAGTTCACATTAATATGGGTACTCATTTAATCGATCTGACAATATAACATAATTGTCATGATCGCAATAACATTTAACCATTGATTATTTAACTACAGTCAGTATAATAACATGATGGTAAACTTATGAACAGTATTGATACAAGAGACAACGTGATATCACACTGGTTTCCTATACTAAGTTAGGGACTGTAGTTGATAGGATACTGATACACAACAACTGACTTATACAAAGGACAGAACCAACTATACTTGCTAGACTAACAGCTCGACACATACTGGGAGTGAACTGATCGAGACCAGAGACAGTTAACTGACTTATATTAGCAATGTTCCGAACTGGGGGATTTCCGGTGGGCGGTAACATCGGAGTGGCGCGCAGCTAGCGTTTGCTCCGAGTATACTCCAACCGCCAGTCACAGGCTCTAGGCCCAAAAAGAGCCGAGTAAAGAGTACCAGATAGGGAGCGCTTCTCACCGACTATCGTGAAGCCTTAGCAGGCTACGCTCAGCGGGTACGTGACACAGAAGTAACAAAGGCACTCCACCGAATATCTCCCACAGCTAGTAAAGCTCTTTGGCAGGAGCAACGCTGTTCATGGAAATGCTCATGGATATGGACATGGAGCTACAAGGCTGACGATATATCAGAGGAGAAAGCCATCCTTTCAGATAAGTACTTATACATCAGACTATGTGCTGTAAAAGCCGCTGCAAGGTTACTCTCTTTTTCTGACTATAAGGATGTGAATAGGCTGTGTGCAGTTTTATAAGTCTGGGTGCAGGGAAGTTCGTGACTGATACCTGGTAATAATTGAGATAACATCAAGGCCTGAGGTATTTATCTGTTCCACCTGCCTAATTTTTGTCACTGTTGGCTGGGGAAAAAGAAAAAAAAAACTAGACAAATAACTCAGCTGAAAACGTGATCCCTGGTTCTGGTACTATACAGGGGGAAGTTGATGTGAAGGCCCATATCTGTGTGACATTATAAAGAGAGTCACCCACTTAGGTCTTTGGAATCCAACAGGCTGTTTATTTCCCCTACAGGCAGGTGCTATACGTTGCCCCAGTGAAGAAAACTGTTACACACAAAATTGAGTCAACAAACTCCACATTTCTATATCTGAACTCATCTCGCTGTAAAAAAGGAAAAATAAAGAGAAAGAATACAGATATAAAAGGAAAAGAAAACCCTGGGGTTAACTATATAGCTCAGAACTGTAATGTACATAAAAGTGTAACTCTATAGGCATTAAGCAAAGCCTGAGTTTGAGGGGACTTAATTGCAATATACCATAATATACTATACTGAAGAATATACTGTGTGCCTAGTGTGTAAGTCTGGGATAAGTATGCAAGAGGTCTGTGCCGTGCTTGAAGCCTGAAGTTCCCAGTGAAGAAACTGGTACTAGATGGTATTTGGAATATACTGACAGTGGACACTGATCTTGAGTTGCAATACCAATCTGATTAAAAGTTTCACTATACTAACAGGAAGAAAAAATCAGATTGCCTAGTGTGCAAGCCTGGGATTAGCATGCAAGTGGACTGTGTTGTGTTAAATATGGTTAACCCAGTGAAGAACTAGGTACCTGGTGACACTTGGAAAGACTGATAATTTCTTCTGACAAAGATATATATTAGGAATTAATCTATGACCAACTGAGCTGTATTTGATTAAGCTTTAGAGTTTGTTATCTGTTGTAAAACATCTATGTTTTTACCACTGTGAAGAATATACAGTGTGGCTAGGGTATAAGTCTGGGACCCTGATCCAGAGGGTCTGTGTTGTGAACAGAATGCAAGGATTCTAGTGAAATATCTGGCAGTTGGTTTAAATTGGTCTCTGGAAGGCTTGATAGGCCAGGTTGTTAAAACAGAAGAGTGCAAAGTGAACTGAATTCTGTTTTCTCTTAGATTGAAGGCTCCACAATGATTACAAGTAGTTAAGAGATTAAAACTCAAAGAAATAAATTAGCTCAGAAAATTGTATACTGCTTAACATCATAAACTATCCCTTGTTGGGTACTTGATACATAGATTTTTTTTTCTTTCTTTCTCTCCCTCTCCTCTCACACACTTCTACACTAACTATTCACTATTGACCTAAGACACCCTTTCACACCTTTTATTTCTTTTTTTTTTCATTGTAGAGTTTGGCTTAGTCCCTGATCCCTTAGATTTACACTTGCCCGAGAGGCTCATACTCACTATTAATACTTTTTCACATTAGTTTTTATTTACACACTTTCCCCCTTTTTTTTTTTTTTTTTTTTTCTTTTTGTGGTATATTCTCATAAGAACAAGTGATTCTTAATGGATAAGTTTATCCAGAATTCAAAAGATAAGTCCCCAGCTATAATGTCAGCCAAAACTAGGGAAAGAAATAAGAACAAGAATATAATTGAACCCATACAAGAGAATTTAGATAGCGCGAACACACCACATGTAAATATAGACACACAAATGTTAATAACTAAAATTTCTGCTTTACTGATGCCACAGTTTGATAATCTCAGACTAGAAATATCAACGGTATCGAATGAGTTAAAACATTTTAATGCAAGAATAGGAGAAATAGAAAATAGAATTTCAAACCTAGAGGATCAACTGACTATTAAAAGTAATAGGATTGAAGAATTGACCGGACAAATTGCAAAATTACAAGACAGAGCAGATGTTGCAGAAGATAGATCAAGAAGAAATAATCTAAGGTTCATAGGCATATCTGAAAAATATGTAAATAGAGATTTAGAAGCACTTATTACCAAAGAAATACCAAGGAAACTGGGTATGCAAAGGGATGGATTAGAAATTATAGCTGAGCGGATACACAGACTGGGTTTAAGTAAGCAATACTTGGGTGAAGACCCTACGGGTAGATCCCGCACTAGGCCAGTGATAGCAAAATTCTTGAACTATAAGGACAAAGTTGAAATCTTAAAATATTTTAAAAAACTTTCAGAACCCCTCCTGTTGGATGACAGGAAAGTCCTTATCTTTCAAGACTTTTCATTGGAAACCTCGAATAAAAGGAAAATAATGTCACAAATGTGCTCGCAATTCATTCAAAAGGGGCTACAGGCATTTGTAGTCTATCCTGCTATTTTGAAAGTAGGAGGTAAGGATGGCTTTAAATCCTTTCAGAACAGTGAAGAAGCTAAACAATATTATGTCACAGTTTGTCAGGATTTATGACTTAAAGGAGAACAGCGTTAACATTTTAACTGGTGTGGATTTGTATTTTCCCTTTTCTGTTTTTTTTTGTGTTTTTTTTTTTGTCTTATCAGCCTTCACAAAATTAAGGATATGTCTAGTAGTGATGGAAAAACGGTGGTTGGTAGTCTGTATAGAATAAAACTAGGATACGGGGTATAAGGAATTTACTAGGTCTTACATCGTGGAATGTTGGTGGTATTGTGTCCCCTATCAAAAGAAAGACAATCTTAAAGCATCTTAAAAAATTAAATACTGATATTGCCTTTCTCCAGGAAGTCAGGTTGTCGGCAACAGAATTAGCTAAATTAAAAGTTAACTGGGTAAAAGAAGTAGTTGCCACTCCATGTCTAGAAAGGAAAAAGGGCGTAGCTATACTACTTGGTAAGAATCTAGAATACAAAATTCTTGAAGTTAAAAAAGATGACAATGCACGTTATATTATTATTGAAATAGAAATAAAAAAAAAAGATGTATACATTGTGTAATGTCTATGGCCCAAATAATTTGGACCTGGAATTTTGGAATAAATTGCAGGTATTAATGTTAAAGTATAATGAAAAAAATTTAATAATTGCTGGTGATTTTAATTTAACACCTAGATTCCCATTAGACAGGAAAAGCACAAAAGGTAGGAAAAAGGATTCTAGAATATCGAAGGAAATGAGAATTCTGCATATATTCAAAAAATCACTTAAAGTCCATGATATTTGGAGACTCCAATATCCAGATCTAAAAAGATTCACATGCTTATCAAAATCACTAGAATCACTATCGAGGATTGACTTTTTCCTGATATCTGAGCCCTTATTGTTGGCTAACCCAAAGGCAGACATAAAAGATGTGATTATATCTGATCACGCTCCTATTACTCTAGAACTTACCCTAGAGGAAACATTAATAAGAGTTCCTAAAAGAAACTTTTTTCACTTCCCGAAATATATGCTGAAAAATGCATCTTTTGTAGCTATGTTAAGAGAAAAATTCAATATTTTTTTAAATCTGAATAGAGAATATCTAGATAGGATAGAAATACTGTGGGAAACAGCCAAATCGGTGTTAAGGGGAGAAATAATAAGCTATATGGCCATATTTAAAAAGAAAAGAAAGAGAAGGGAAGAACAATTAACGAATCAAGTTATAAATTCCTACAATAGATACCTATCAAGCACTACAAAAAACAACTGGTTCAGATATACCCAGGCAAAACAAGAAAGGGACACATTTTATACACAAGAAACTATTAGAGAAGATCTCAAAAGTAAAGCAAAGTTTATGAAATTCGGAAATAAAACAGGTAGTCTCTTAGCGAAAGTAGTTAAATCTGAAAAAAAATCTAATATAATATCGGCAATAAAAGTGGAAGATACATATATACATGACCCGTCAGAAATAAATGAGATCTTTTACCAAATATATAGCAATTTCTATGGGGCATGTGAGTTAGACAGCTCGAATAAAAAGCGGTTTTGGGATTCAATAACTACCCCTAAAATAACACTGGAAGAAGCTAATACAATTAACCAGCCTATCACGATAGAAGAAGTAGAAACAACAATTAATAAGATTAAATTAAATAAAGCACCCGGGCCGGATCATTTACCAGCCGAGTTTTATAAAATTTAAAAAAAAAGAAATTGCACCATATTTGACCAAATTATATAACTGGTATTATTCCGAAAATTCTAGCATGTCAAAGAACTTCACTAAAGCAAATACAATCTTGATATATAAAAAAGGAAGGGACCCTGAGAAGCCAGACGCGTACAGACCTATTTCCCTACTAAACGTGGACTATAAGATTTTAGCAATAATAGTCGCGGAAAGATTAAAAACATTTTTTGGTAATATCATACATACAAATCAGGTAGGGTTTATGAACAATCGAAGTTCTGTGGTTAATATACGCAAAGCTTGCATTATTATTGAATATTTTAATGATCTGACAGATAAACATCAAGAGATAAGAGAAGATGCAGCCTTAATAGCCATAGATGCAGAAAAAGCTTTTGATGCGGTACAGTGGGATCATCTTTTCACATCACTGTCTAAGTTTGGTTTCTCGGGCCCCTTTCTAAACTATATCAAAGCAATATATAAAAATCCGATATCTGTAATTTCAGTGAATGGAGTGGAATCTGCAGATATTGCCCTGAAAAGAGGTACAAGACAAGGTTGTCCCTTGTCACCTTTCTTGTTTAATTTGTCTATCGAATCATTAGCTATTAAAATCCGTCAAGAGATGCAAGGGATTGTTTGTAATAATATAGAGGAAAAGATCTTACTATATGCTGATGATGTTTTGATATTCTTGAGAAACAGCAAACAAAGTATCCCACAACTAATGGATATAATAGAGCTATATAGCTCCTTTTCGGGTTATAGAGTTAATTTTAATAAAACTGAACTCCTATGGCTTAATAAACAAAAAGAATCTAATACTCTATTTCCCTATAAAGTAGTAGATCAGATCACATATCTAGGAATTAATCTTAGTAAGAACCCTAAGTTATGGTATGACTTGAATGTTAAACCAATTTTACAGAAAATTATTGACCAGTTAAATGTGTGGAAATATATTCCCTTGGCCTTGTCAGGCAAAATTAGCTTAATTAAAATGATTATTTTCCCAAAGATACTATACAAAATGCAGAATCTATCATTACTCATTAAGTCCTCAGATATTAAAGTATTTAATAAAAATATAATCGATTTTCTGTGGGGTAAGAAAAGAAAAAAAATCTCTCTCAAAATACTTTCTCTTTTAAAGGAATCTGGAGGATTTGCACTTCCAGATATAGGAAAATATAACTTAGCATGCCTTGTTAAAATTGCAGCTGAATGGCTGTTAGATAAGGAATATTATACAGCAAGGCCATTGGAAGAGGGAATAGTGAAACCCTACTCTCTAAAGGCTCTTTTACATACTAAAGTTGCAGATATACCTAAGAAGATCAAAAAAATCAGCTCAGTCATGGGTATTATAAAAGCGTGGCAGCAGTATTGCAAAAAATTAAAAGTTAATTATACAATATCTAATTATTTAACAATTATTGGATACCCCCTTTTCCCGGAAGCGTTAAAATCTGCAGTCTTCCATAGGTGGAAAAGTAAGGGATTGATATATATTGGTCAAATGATTAATTTCAATACAGAAAATCCGCACATTAAAACGTTTGAGGAATTAAGAGTTAAATTTGACTTACCCAATAAAATTTTTTTTGCTTAGTAACAAATAAGGAGTCTAGCTAATAAGCTATTACACCTCCAAAATAAGGACTGGGATTGGCCCTCACTTATGCTGAACCTCAATTTAAGTAAAGCAGGAGATTTCTCGATTAGAAAATGGTACAATGAATCTTTGAGACAGGAGGGTAGTTTAAACTTAAAACTTATTGTCAATAAATGGCAACTGAAGGGGTTTAGAGAATGCAATGAAGACTGCATATATAATAGTATTAATAAAATAAACAAGATCTTCACTTCTACCAATTTTAGAGAAGCACATATCTTCCTGCTTAATCAAACATATCTGACACCAAGTGTCATGTCAAGATGGAACAGCCAAATTAAGGATAAATGTGCGAAATGTGGTGACAGAGGGGCTTATATTGTACACTATTTTTGGGAATGTACATTAGTTAGACAGTATTGGAATAAAATAAGTTTTCTACTCTCAAGGATATTAAAAACAGGGATAACAGTCTCTCGAGACACAGTCTTTTTCCTATTTCAAGCAGACTCCAGAATAAAAAATAAACTATTCATTGAATTAGTTATAGGGGTGGCTAGGTTCCTATTGCTGAGAACTTGGATCTCAAAAAAACTACCATCCATAGCAGAAGTGAGTAACTTTATCTTTAAACAAATGACACTAGAACAATGTACGATAGAACAAGATAAAAGTAATGAAGTTGAGAGTTTTTAAAAAAAATGGGAAATCTTTATATACTCCCAGGCAATAGATACACAGAAGAAAATTATTTATCTGCTAAGATCGACAGATTACGTTATGAATGCAATATTAAGAGGGGAACTGCCGCAGGTATAACAAGTCATTACCAAAGTGAATTGAATGTGATCGTTAATTTGAAGGCTGATATGAATATATAAATTTATGCGAATGTATTTTTTTATTTTTTTTTCTCTTGTTTGTTTGTTTGTTTGTTTACTTGTTTATTTGTTTGTTAGTTTGTTTTTTATGTTTTGATTCAGTTTTATGTGTTGTCCAGCAATCCTTATTAGAAAATAAGCTCACAGTTGAGACATATTGAAAGACACAGTCGGGACAGATAGTGAAGAGCTCAGTTTATTCTAGCTACAGAGTTTAATGTTATGATTTGTTTAATGTTTGGTTTATGGATTTTCTTGTCAATGTCCATGGTCTCCTTCTTTTCTTAGATGGGAACGCCATGACAGATATTTCTTTCATGGTTATGATGATGATACTGTTCCCCACTGCTATTGTCTTTACTTTTTTTCTTTTTTGTATCCCATCTGTGCTCTCAATAAAAATTTTTTTAAAAAAAAGCAATGTTCCGAACTAATATAACTGACAACTAGTACACAGGGCACAATATAAGTGTCATATAGTACAATACCAATACCAACATATTCTTGTCCTGTTTAAGCTCGCTCTCTAGGATAACCCAATGTAACAGCACACATGTCTAAGCACAACACACAACAAATTAACCCCTATGAACTAAGGGCACATAAGTGAGCCATTTGCCCTTCTAATATCCAGTCAATGCAGGCGCAATTAACATTAGTATGAATATAGAGATACACTCTACTCAGATGTGTTGTTAATAAAGTACATAGTGCCTGTGTTTTGTACTGACACAATAGTAATCTTTGGTCTACACATAAAGACCAACAGTATAAACAGTATCAGATACACCCGAACCTCACATCGAGGCATTAGGAGCATGTACTTAAATTCAAAGTCTTGATGCGGTGATAGATTCCCAGTAAGATTCACTTGATTACTCGCCAGAGTACAGTTATTAGTGATTTATATACTGGCCACCACAGTGTTAAACTGATCTAGGTATTACCAAACATCACATATTCTCCAATTATTTACTTATCTATGAACCCCCGTCTATTCCCTATTCCTATACAGGTTGCATATTTAGATAGTCTAGAAATATATGTGAATCTCCAACACTCTGGTATTTAACCCTTAGAAACACGTGTGGAGAATTTGATTTCACATATCTAGACCATGCATTTTGATGACCGAGTGTAATGATCGTACTAATTTAGAACTAACAAGTTAGTTTACTTATATTCACTCAAAGACCAACTGATTAGCTATACATTACATTGGAAACAAAAACAGGAGAAAATGACAGCGCTACACTGAATCAGGTGGGGCACCCGTAGAACTTCCCCTTTAAAAAAATAATCAAAAAGTAAAAACGGGGTGTATCTAATATCTGTTTCTCAGAAGACACACAACCACTCCCCTATAGTATAAACATATGGGACATAAATACAATCACCGACGTACACAACAGATATGTGAAAATACAACAGTCCCAAAATAAAACAGTCCCAAAACCGTAGCTGGTTTAAGTCACACAAAAAGCATATAGACTGATTGTAGCAGGATTGGTGTGTTAACTTAGCTGAACCAGATGGAGGCAAAGTTTGTTCAGTAAATGTGCATACACGGCAAATCCGACGTGGTAATGTCCAGTTGGTCTGATGGAATATATGCTGAAGGATCCTTACAGGAGCAGCTGATGAATCACGGAACTCCAGCTATGTGTATCCCGTTGCAGTATCTCGGAGATACTGAACATGCAGGACATGGGGCTGAGAGCTATAAGCTACCTAGGACTTGAATAAACGCTGCTGTGATTCGTGGATGCGCTGTTTTCTTCTTGTCATTTCTTATACATTACATTGGATTACAGAAGAAGGTGTCTATAATTGTGGACAAGGCCACCGATATTGGACCAAGTTCATCTTCTTAAACTGTAATTTCTCTTAACACAGAGTTTAGACATTTTAATAGTATGAATGGTTTGATGGAGTACTTACTTTTTTAACTGATTTAATTAAAAGTTATGTTTTAACTCTAGGAATACCGTCAATTTCTAAGTCTGGGCATTAGAGTGCTGTATGCATACTTTCTTGTGGATAACTCTTATCCACTAATTTCAGTTTTGTATAAATTTCCTGTGTGATCTAATTTCTTCAATTTAACGTCCCTTTAACATTTTTTTTTTTCTTATATTCAAATATAACGAAAATACAGAGAAACCTATTTGTACATAACAGTTTTATTTCAGTGATGGCACTTCCTGTAACAGCACCAGATATGCAAATTATTGTAAACTACAGTCGTATGCAAATGTTTAGGCACCCCTGACAATTTCCATGATTTTCATTTATAAATGATTGGGCGTTTGGATCAGCAATTTCATTTTGATCTATCAAATAACTGAAGGACACAGTAATATTTTAGTAGTGAAATTAGGTTTCTTGGATTAACAGAAAATGTGCAATATGCATCAAAACAAAATTAGGCAGGTGCATAAATTGGGGCACCCTTGTCATTTTGTTGATTTGAATACCTGTAACTACCTAGCACTGATTAATTAGAACACACAATTGGTTTGGTGAACCCATTAAGCCTTGAACTTCATAGACAGGTGCATCCAATCATGAGAAAAGGTATTTAAGGTGGCCAATTGCAAATTGTTGTTCTCTTTGACTCTCCTCTGAAGAGTGGCAACATGGGGGCCTCAAAACAACTCTCAAATAACCTGAAAACAAAGATTGTTCAACATTATGGTTTAGGGGAAGGCTACAAAAAGCTATCACAGAGATTTAAGCTGTCATTGTCCACTGTAAAGAACACAGTGAGGAAATGGAAGACCACAGGTACAGTTCTTGTTGAGGCCAGAAGTAAAATATCGGAGAGGCAAAGGATGGTGAGAACGGTCAAAGCAGCCCACAGACCACCTCCAACATCATCTTGCTGCAGATGGTGTCACTGTGCATCGTTCAACAATTCAGTGTATGGGAGAGTGATGCGGAAGAAGCCTCCTCTGCGCACACACACCACAAACAGAGTCGCTTGAGGTATGCAAACACACATTTGGACAAGCCAGCTTCATTTTGGAAGAAGGTACTGTGGACTGATGAAACAAAGATTGAGTTATTTGGTCATAACAAGGGGTGTTATGCATGGCGGCAAAAGAACACAGCGTTCCAAGACAAACACTTGCTAGCCACAGTAAAATTTGGTGGATGTTCCATCATGCTGTGGGGCTGTGTGGCCAGTGCCGGTACTGGGAATCTTGTTAAAGTTGAGGGTCGCATGAATTCCACTCAATATCAGAAGATATTTGAGAATAATGTTGAGGAATCAGTCACAAAGTTGAAGTTACACCAAGGCTGGATATTTTAACAAGACAACGACCCAAAACACTGCTCAAAATTGACTCTGGCATTTATGCAGAGGAACAAGTACATAGTTCTGGAATGGCCATCCCAGTCCCCAGACCAGAAAATCATTGAAAATCTGTGGGGTGATTTGAAGTGGGCTGTCCATGCTTGGCAACCATCAAACCTAACTAAACTGGAGATGTTTTGCAAGGAGGAATGGTCCAAAATACCTTCATCCAGAATCCAGACACTCATTACAGGCTATAGGAAGCATCTAGAGGCTGTTATTTCTGCTAAAGGAGGCTCTACTAAATATTGATGCAATATTTCTGTTGGGGTGTCCAAATTTATGCACCTGTCTAATTTCGTTTTGATGCATATTGCACATTTCTGTTAATCCAATAAACCTCATTTCACTACTGAAATATTACTGTGTCATTCAGTTATTTGATAGATCAAAATGAAATTGCTGATCCAAACACACAATTATTTATAAAGGAAAATCATGGAAATTGTCAGGGGTGCCTAAACTTTTGCATACGACTGTATGTATTAGTTAGTAGGGTTGTCAGATCTGTTAGTCAGGGAGAACACACACACATACACAAACACATTACACTTTAAAAAAATGTTTTATGTGACTGAAGTGCTTCTCTCTGGAGTGTCTCATTACTGTTGTGAAATGTTGGGTGCTAAAAGGGGTGGGTGATAGATCTCTGCCCCAATTTTGCCCCAGGCTCAGTGGTAGCTAATTACCTTTCTTACACACTGTAGAAAAAGAAGTGAAACACAAGCTATGACAGAATATGAGGAGCAAGATGCAAAAAGCTCCTGAGCCTACCTAGGCATGCATTTCAAAAAAGGATTCCAAGAGAACAAAATTTGGTAATAGAAGTAAATTGGAAAATTGGATGGCTGCTGACCACTGCTCTATCTGAATCATCCTATTTTAATTTTGACTTTACTGTCCCCTTATTCCACTAAAATGATACATACAAAATCATCCAATGATAATCAAGTAATTAGAAGAAAAAGTATAACTGCAATAATCATATACAATTAAAATTTATGGCTAAAAAACAACAACAGTGTGAAACAATATAAGTGAATATATTTTGTGGATTTTCCAAAAAGGATAGGTGGATTTGAATTAAAGAGTGGTTTGTGCCTTTAAGGCCAATGGGGTCATTTCTCCAGCGCTGTATCTCAAAAGAAAAACACACACACACACACACAATAGTGAATCTTACTCACACTTTACAGAGCTTATAACTCAGGTTTAAGTTTCCAGACAGATAGGTTTCAAAGCCCCTCAGCTACTCCAGTAATTACAGGATCACTGCTTCAAGATGTATATATACTGTTAACAAGATCGTCCCACCGCTAAGCTGTATAAGTTAGCAAACAATTCTATATTTAGCAGGCTATCAAGGCGTTTACTAGGCTGTAATCTTGCGCTGTATTGCTTTCAGTGAGTCTTTCAGTCCTTAAAAACAAATATCCAAACGAAAGTTTTGCCAGATGTCCTCCAGCTTTTTCAAGCTTAAAGGGACAGTCTACACTAAAATTGTTATTGTTTAAAAACATAGATAATGCCTTTACTACCCATTCCCCAGCTTGGCACAACCAACACTGTTATATCAATATACTTTATAACATTTAAACCTTTAAGATTCTGCCTGTTTCTAAGCCACTATAGACCGCCTCTTATCTCATGCTTTTTTACTTGCTTTTTATAACAGGAGACTGCTAATTCATGTGGGCCATATAGATAACATTGTTTTCACGCACGTGGAGTTATTTAAGAGTCAGCACAACACAGCACTAAATGTGTAATGCTTTTTGGGTTTAGAGACCTTCCAGCAGAGGGCGGTGCTGCAGATCACGGTAAAAAGAAACTAAACCCAATTTTTTTCTTTTGTGATTCAGATAGAGCATGCAATTTTAAGCAACTTTCTAATTTACTCCTATTATCATATTTTCTTCATTCTCCTGGAATCTTTATTTGAAATGCAAGAATGTAAGTTTAGATGCCGACCCATTATTGGTGAACCTGGTTTGTTCACCAATAAACAAGTGCCGTCCAGTGTCCTGAACCAAAAAAGTAGCTTAGATGTCTTCTTTTTCAAATAAAGATAGCAAGAGAATGAAGAAAAAATGATAATAGGAGTAAATTAGAAAGTTGCTTAAAATTGCATGCTCTATCTGAATCACAAAAGAAAAAATTTGGGTTCAGTGTCCCTTTAAGCACAACAGCATGTGAGCAGTGCTGTGAGGGCTGATTATGACAAGAAGGCCTCACAGGCCGCACGCCAAATGCGGTAAGCCCGAGAGTCATGTTGAGTTCCTGCTGGCATCACACCTGTGGAGGTAGGGTGTGAGGCCCAGCAAAAAATGCAGGATTGCTGCGCCAGCGGTGAAGCCCTTACATGGGTGGCCAAGGAGTCGGCTTCTCTTTTCCCACCTTGAAAAAAGAAAAGTTTTGTCTGACCTGCTTGAAGGATCCTTAGGGGCCCTTGTCTAGGGGAGCCTTATTGCAGTGTCTGTCCCTGTCTACATCCCCCAGGGCTTGTGGCCTGTGACACAAAGGGGTAAGAAGTTCGCACTCTCAGAATAAAGCTGGGGTGCTGTAAACTCGGCACTTGTTGGAGTGTGCCTAAGTAAAGTCTGTATTGGATCCAGGAATAAAGGTACTTACTGTATTTACTTTATATTGAACTAGTCCTAAAGCCCATTCACACGGGCCATTTTTTTTAATTTTTTTTTGTTTTATTTTTTTTTAAACTTTTTATTTTTGTTGAGGAAAGAACAACATATACAAACAGTCAGTTCAGACAGATTACAATTTTCCGATGTCATAAAAGAGAAATAACAGTGCAAAACATTCTATACAGACATCAACACATAAGTATCCAACCTGACATGTTAATCCAGGTACCTCATTTTTTAATAAGTTCATAGCGCCCTCCAAACATACAGGTCCGCTCAAGGGACCAGACACAGTAGTGAACCACTGAGGGCATGTGAGCAGAGCTAACGGTAAAAGACCAGTTTCAGTGTATTTGGAGTAGAGGCAAGCTTTAGATTCTGCATGTAATTTCAAAAAGTAGAGTACCGGGAAGGCACCGCAAATCATTTGTGTTAGTGACAATCACCATCTGACACCATAGGCTGAGACATATGCTGTGCCAGAAGAATCTCCCGCTGCCAGGGTAAATCTAGTTGGTATTACCTTACAACATTCCAGTAGCATAGATATTAACAAAATTATCAGTTTAGATAGAATTAAGTAATGTGCCAACACAGGTTACCTGAACCACAGGTGGGTTCAATTACTCCGTTGATTAGGAGAGGGCATATGTAATAACAATTTCAATTTAAGTCACACAGAGAAAACTAAAGAACAATCTCAACTTAGACAAACTTTAGGTTAAGGTATAAGTAAGGGAGAAATACCACAACTGGTAAACTATATGTAGCAAACAGTGCGTATGTAAATAGAGCTACTTTATCCGTGTTAGGGCCCAGAGAGCAACCAAGACTCTCTGGACAGGGCAGAGGCTACTTAACTCTGCCAAAAGGGAGTATATGGGGGGGAGATGTAAGGAGTATTGTACTTAATCTTTACCGCACTGGTTCTATGGATGTCTGTATACTTAATCTTTAATAAAATTTGAGAGAGTGGGATAGGGCAGTAATTGGAAGCCTCATTAGAAATGAGATACTAATCAGATGCATAAGGGCTCAGTAAAAATATAGAAGGGGGTGTTTTATTCCTGATAGGGGTAGGTTAGTACCTCAAGTAATTAGTGTATACTTCAAGAGAGGCAGCCCACAGACTGACATACATTCCTTTGTTGACACTAAGTAGAAGAAAATTTAGGAGCCAACAGAGCTTCTGGACAAGTAAAATGTGGGCCCCAATCCATGGAAGGAGCCACAGCTCTCACTAGATGGCTTAACAAAAGTATGATAAAATATAGAGCAGTCTTGAGCACCCCAGGAGCATATCAGACTCACCAACCCACTAAATATATGCGCAGGTGTGAGGGTACCCAACCAGTGTCACCCTTATCTTCCTCCCTTGCCTCTTCAGTACCCAGCATACCCACAACCACTAAAACAATACATCCAACTGTTTCTAGGATGCCACTTTTAAAAGAGAAGCAAGAAGGTTTCAGTACATGGCCGCATATAGGTAAGTCGGGCTTAATTTGCGCAACAAGCATAAGATAAAATGCCCCTTTCCCCACTACAATATAGTTTCAAAAGAACAGGACTTCCCAGCATCGATCAGTATAATACTCAAGATACAGACATTGTAAGATAAATAAACATTCACAAGGCATTTGCAAGTTATGTGTCCAGCTGCGTGCGTTTAAAGATAAAATAGACGGGCTATAGCATGTATTACCCCATTAAGAGGCATAGTGACAGTAGATTTATGCATATATGGTCTCTTAGCATAAGATAGGTAGTGGAGTTAAAGTAGGAGGACTCTCTTATGCTGCTTCAAATTGCCAGGTAGAAAAGACATCCCTAAGAGTAAAAAACAGTTCTTTTTCTGGAGTCAATTAATATTGTACATAGCGGTAGCCAAGACTGTATTAAGGTATATATATCTGAAAAGGACCGGGTAAATGGATGTCTTGGGTCCCAGGGTAAAATACTCAAACTAACCCACTCCTACTCGCCAGCTTTTAATTCCCGTCTGAACAGCTGGGAGGACGGATACGTCCTGGGGAAGCTGGTCGGCATGTAACACAGATGGGTCGCGAAGGCAAGTTCCCGCATCCAGCCAGATGACCTCACCCCCGTATAGGGACCAGGCAGCGCTAGTATGAGGTGAGAAGTGTTGCAGCGGCATCAGGTCAGGCTGAGCATGCAGATCCTCCCCAGTTGCCATCTCCGCTCTCGGACTGCCTCCATCATCAAAAGCGTCCGCAGCAGCTTCTCGGGTGAGGGCTAAGGGGAGCAGGGAAGGCTCACAAGCATCCGGTCTCACACCAACCACTCTTTGGGGCCCGGGAAACTCCATCTCTAACGCATAGTGGCTGGAGGTATTCTCTTGGGTAGGGCCCTCACAGATATTGGGAGTCACAGGAGGCCTATCTCCCTCCGAGCCCGAGCGTCTGCTAATCAATATTAGCCGGTCCAGTCTGCATAGTAGATTACGGTGGTGTTCCTAAAAAAGGGCCAATATACCCATGCGAGAGACCTCTATATTTATACCGCCTCGTGGCAGATAGAAAACTGGGGAAGCGCTCCTTAATCTTCAGTCTTTCTCCACCTCGTATAGCAGGGTCTCAGTTAGGGGTAAATCACATCCTCAGTATTTGTGAGCTCATAGGGTAAGATTAACCCCTAAAAAACATAAGGCAAAGACAGGAGCTATTGTCATATGCATCTTGTCTCCTTGGCGGTTAGCTCCGCCCCCCACGGGCCATTTTTTGCAGTACAGCGGTCCCACCCCTTGCTCTCTCTCTCCCCCTCTCTTTTGTGCTCTCTCTCGCTCCACCTCTCTTTTGCCCTCTCTCTCCCCCCTCTCTTTTGCTCTCTCTCCCCCCTCTCTTTTGCGCTCTCTCCCCCTCTCTTTTGCGCTCTCTCTCCCCCTCTCTTTTGTTCCCTCTCCCCCTCTCTTTTACACTCTCTCTTTACCCCCCTCTTTTGCGCTCTCTCTCTCTCCCCCTCTCTTTTGCGCGCTCTCTCTCTCTCCCTCTCTTTTGCGCTCTCTCTCTCTCCCTCTCTTTTGCGCTCTCTCTCTCCCCCTCTCTTTTGCGCTCTCTCTCTCCCCCTCTCTTTTGCGCTCTCTCTCTCCCCCTCTCTTTTGCGCTCTCTCTCTCCCCCTCTCTTTTGCGCTCTCTCTCTCCCCCTCTCTTTTGCGCTCTCTCTCTCCCCCTCTCTTTTGCGCTCTCTCCCCCTCTCTTTTGCCCTCTCTCTCCCCCTCTCTTTTGTTCCCTCTCCCCCTCTCTTTTGCCCTCTCTCTCCCCCTCTCTTTTGTTCCCTCTCCCCCTCTCTTTTGCCCTCTCTCTCCCCCTCTCTTTTGTTCCCTCTCCCCCTCTCTTTTACACTCTCTCTTTACCTCCCCTCTTTTGCGCGCTCTCTCTCTCTCCCTCTCTTTTGCGCTCTCTCTCTCTCTCTCTCCCTCTCTTTTGCGCTCTCTCTCTCTCCCTCTCTTTTGCGCGCTCTCTCCCCCTCTCTTTTGCGCGCTCTCTCCCCCTCTCTTTTGCGCTCTCTCTCCCCCTCTCTTTTGCGCTCTCTCTCCCCCTCTCTTTTGTGCTCTCTCTCCCCCTCTCTTTTGCGCTCTCTCTCCCCCTCTCTTTTGCGCTCTCTCTCCCCCTCTCTTTTGCGCTCTCTCTCCCCCCTCTCTTTTGCGCTCTCTCTCCCCCCTCTCTTTTGCGCTCTCTCTCCCCCTCTCTTTTGCGCTCTCTCTCCCCCCTCTCTTTTGCGCTCTCTCTCCCCCCTCTCTTTTGCGCTCTCTCTCCCCCCCTCTCTTTTGCGCTCTCTCTCCCCCTCTCTTTTGCGCTCTCTCTCCCCCCTCTCTTTTGCTCTGTCTCTCCCCCCTCTCTTTTGCTCTGTCTCTCCCCCCTCTCTTTTGCTCTGTCTCTCCCCCCTCTCTTTTGCTCTGTCTCTCCCCCCTCTCTTTTGCTCTGTCTCTCCCCCCTCTCTTTTGCCCTGTCTCTCCCCCCTCTCTTTTGCCCTGTCTCTCCCCCCTCTCTTTTGCTCTGTCTCTCTCCCCTTCTCTTTTGCTCTGTCTCTCTCCCCTTCTCTTCTGCTCTGTCTCTCTCCCCTCTCTCTCCCCCCTATCTTCTACACTTTCCCCTCTCTGTTGCGCCGACCTCGCCCCGGTCCCGTCCGGCCACGCCCGGCCATGCCCACTTTCGCCGCAAACAGCTTGGATTGTCAGGTAAGGCCAGGTGTGTTTTTCCTCGTGCTGTCTCTACTGCGCATGACAGCTTCGGACAAACACACTTGGCCTTTTATTTAATAGGATAAGGAGAAATATCAATACCATTAAAGGGACAGTAAACACTAAAATAGTTATTGTTTAAAAAGATAGACAACGCCTTTACTACCCATTCCCCGCTTTGCACAACCAATATTGTTATATTAATATACTTTATACCATTTAAACCTCTAAATTTCTGCTTGTTTCTAAGCAACTACAGCCTCTTATCACATGCTTTTTTTATTTGCTTTTCACAACAGGAGACTGCTGGTTCATGTGGGCCATATAGATAACATTGTGCTCACGCCCATGGAGTTAAGAGTGGGCACAGCACTAATTGGCTAAAATGCAAGTCAATAGATAAATAAAAAGTCATGTGATCAGGGGGCTGTCAGAAGATGCTTAGATACAAGGTAATCAGAGAGGTAAAAAGTGTGTTTTTATGCAAAACTGGGAAATGGGTAATAAAGGGATTATCTATCTTTTAAAACAATAACAATTCTAGTGTAGACTGTCCCTTTAAACAGCTTTCCCATTTACTTTTATCATAAATTTTGATTTGCTCTCTTGGTATTCTTTATTGAAAGCTAACCTAGGTAGGTTGAGAATCATATTCACATTTTTAAGCCCTTGAAGGCTGTCTCTTATCTGAATGCATTTGACAGAGTTTTTCAAAGCTAGAGGGCATTAGTTCATGTGTGCCATATAGATAACATTACGCTCACACCCGTGGACTTATTTATGACAGGGCACCAATTGGCTAAAATGCAAGTCTGTCAAAAGAACTGAAATAAGGGGGCAGTCTGCAGAAGCTTAAAGACAAGGTAATCACATAGGTAAAAAGTATACAGGTATACCTCACTCATACAGCGGGTTAGGGACCGGAGCCCCGCTGTAAAGTGAAACAAGGTGGTTTTAGGTTTCTTTTCACTTGCCAGTCTGTTTAAGAACTTGAGAACATGTTTGAACTAACATATATCAGGGGTGCAATAGTGCTACGTTTAGTTTAACACTAGCACAGCACTGTTCAATTCAATTAGTATTCAATAAATACTGTACCTGTAAAATAGTGACAATTACTGTAGTAACATTTTCCAAACACTGAGACACAGATTGCACTGTAATGCTGTAAATGGAGTGAACTAATCATAACACAATGGTGCCAGTCACTTTTCTCACAATCTCACGATGATTACTGCACCGTTTCAAAATCTTTGGAGGTTGAACTTCAGCTTCACAAAGCGAAGCGCTGTATAGTGAGGTATAGCTGTATTACTATATCAGTGTTGGTTATGTAAAACTGGGGAATGGTAATAAAGGGATTATCTATCTTTTTAAGCAATAATTCTGTAGTACAGTGTTTCTCAACTGGGGGCCTCAAGTAACCCCAACAGGCCAGATTTTCTTTTTAGCTGAACTAGAGCACAAGTGAAATAATCAGCTGATGGGTGAGAGCAGGTTAGTAACCATGGTTATCGATCAGCTGATTATTTCACCTGTGCTCTAGTTCAGCTATAATGAAAACCTGGCCTGTTGGGGGTAATTGAGGACTACGGTTGAGAAACACTGCTGCAGTAGACTGTATGCACACAAAAGTGCCCCCTCCAATCTCCTACTTTCTACTTTAGTACTTGTGTGTGTGTACAATCTTTCCACAGAGAGATACTTTGTATCCTGCTCTATATAAGTTTTATTTTCATTTTCAAAATGGTGAATTCTTTTAAACAAAGGCAAACATGGTAGACATTTCTACTAAATTAATATGAATAGCGTCCTGTGCAGGAATAATGCTCTTTCCACTAACGTAAGAGTGAATATAGATAGATCTTACAAGTTGTGCTTGTGTCATGTTAGTGAATAGAAATAAACCTGGAATTAACTTGAAAGACTTGTTCTTGAGTCAGCAACATCTAAATAATAAAAACAGTTGAGTAATGTTACAATGTAATAATTATTAGGTGACTGGAAGACTTTATAGCTTAGGGCAATTTTATCTGTCATAATATAACTGATAAATCATTTAGGCTTCCTGTAAACTATCTGCATAGTCTTTCTCTGAAAATCAGAAATTTCAATATGTTCATTGTGTAATATGGAATAACCATAGGAGACAAAACTAACTTTTAAAACATTTTTAAGATTGTTTTTAGAGATATGAGCTTTGCAGTCAACCTTTGCTATTTTTGACCTGTTTCTGTAATGTAGGTTTTCCACTTCTGAGAAGTGCACACTGCATATTCCACAAGCCTATCCCTACCACATACCTGTCCCTAATTGCCCCTAGTTGAGATAATAAGGAACTACAAAACAATGGGAAAAAGCAATGGAATAGACAAAATAACAACAGCAAGCCTGGACTACTTTACTATCTGTTTAATAAAAAATAAAAAAAAAACTCAGATAATAAATTGCTACAAAATTATACAAGGAGTGCCTTAAATCAATATAAAGCTAATATATATATATATATATATATATATATATATATATATATATAAACATTTGGGGTACTAACATTTGGGGTACTTGAAAAAATCCTACCTCTAACTGGTAGGTGATTGCCGTGAAAATGGCAAATAACCTACCTATGGAATAAGGGCTCTCTATTATCTAAAGACAACACATACACACAATATCCCTCATGTGAAATAGGGCATTACCCTCTTTTAAATGAGGGGTCTCGTGCCAATCTAGGTAGCACATGATGCTAATAACCAGTCTACTAAGTGACTTTTTGGGTAGTCTGAACTCTAAAGTGGACCATAGATCCCCCATATAAACACTATGGGGCAAGTGACCACACTTTCAAATGTTTGGTGTTTGAGCTTTGAAAGGGAAGGTAATATACATACCTAATCAAAGTTGTTACCCTTCTGTGAATTAAAGGAGCAGCGTACTGTAAAATAGTTTTCCCCTTAATGTGTTTTTAATGAATTGTTATATCAGCTGCAGAGTAAAAATGTATGGGAAAATATCCCATTATGTTTATTTATGTATATGAAATAGTAGTTGTACTCTTAAACCACAACCCATTAAAAGGGACTGAACATGAAGAGAAATCAGACATCCTCATAATCTTATAACATTCTACAAACAGAAATGCTTACTTGACTTATCTGTATAGCGATGCCCAGTACTTAGGGCCTGATGATCAAAAACTCGCCAGCATGCAGAGAAATTATGCCAAATATGTGTCGTTTTTTTTATAGCATTATATTGTAAATGTATGTGTCTTTCCTTTGCACTAAGAATCTTGCAAAGCAGGATAAACAGCTCACAAGGTAACATTCTAGTACATTTTACTCTCACCCCTCACTGGGAGGGTTATTTCTTCTGCTGACTATGTTTACACAACTTCTAACCATCTACATGACATGTCGATAAGATGGGCTGAGCCTGTAAGTAAAGCAGACCTACTAATGTTATTAATGTTAGTTATTGAAATGTTAATTATGGCTGGGGGGTTGAATAAGCAGCTATTTCACATACAAAATATCTCTCTCTCATATCCCCCCTCCGACATTTATCAGTGCTGTTGTCTTGTCTTTACATAGTTTTCCTACAGTGAAAAAAATGTTTACTCATATTTTTAGTATTGGAAGATATACAAAGACACAATCAGCTATTTTTAATAACAATTAATGGTAAATGAGCTGTTTGCAAATAATTAAATACACTCTAGCAGGTAAAACTGACCTTTGGGAACACACTACAAAGGATAAAATTTCAGAGTACAAATGTCCCTTTAAATATAAAAAATTTCAGCATAGATGGTGGGCACAACAGGCAAAATTGGCTATTTCAAGTGACAAAATAAAGATAAGTGTGCTATGTGTAAATACTTTAATAAACTTTAGTAAATAAATTACTTAGAACACATGAAAGGGGAGAACATTTTACAGTAAGTACACTGTCCCTATTAAGAGTATTGGGTCACTTAAAATGTATCCAATAATTGTATAGTTAGTAGTCTATTTCTACTAATTTGTTTTTTATGTATTTATTTGTTTTTACATAAACTAAATGTAAAAGTGCTTGGTCTACTGGAAAAAAAATCAATATGATTTATGTAACTTACAAACAAGCACTAAAAATGATTAAAGGGATAGTAAAGTCTAAATTAAACTTCCATGATTCAGATAGGGCATGCAATTTTAAACAACTTTCTAATTTACTTGTATCATCAAATTTGCTTTCTTCTCTTGCTATTCGTAGTTGAAAGCTAAATTTTGGTAGGCTCATATGCGAATTTCTAAGCCCTTGAAGGCCGCCTTTCATCTGAATGCATTTGACAGTTTTTCACAGCTAACGGGTGTTAGTTCATGCATTTCAAATAGATAACAATTGTGCTTATGCACATGGAGTTATTTAAGAGTCAGCACTAATTGCCTGAACTGCAAGTCTGTCAAAAGATCTGAGATAAGAAGGCAGTCAGCAGAAGCTTAGATACAAGGTAATCACAGAGGTAAAAAGTATATTTCGATAACAGTGTTGGTTATGCAAAACTCGGGAATGGTAAATAAAGGTATTGTTTATCTTTTTAAACAATAAAATTGTTGTTGTTTACTATCCCTTTAATTCGATGAGTGCAAGCATCTAAAAAACCATTTTAGCACAGGGGTGTCAAATTGATCACCAGCAAAAAGGTGAAATCTACCTATATTCTTTGTATAGTATAGTGTTGTGTACATGGCCAGTGTTCTACAATCATATATGATTGATATATTTACTGGTGAGAGGCATATACAAGCCTGCACAAGTGCTTACCCTACAACAATGAAAAATACTGAGCAACTGGTTTATCAGGATGTCATAGACAAACACACATTACAGATAACCTTAGCAGCAGAGTAACAATATTGAGTACTGAAAAACAAGGTATTTCCAGCTAAGAATTTGGCATAACGACAAGTCACGAGTTAGTGACTGTAAAGCAAAGAAATACTTTTCCTCAATTATTCCGTTGCACACAATGATAAGGCAGCTTATTTTATAAGAAGACATCGTTACATGTGTTCTGATTATGAATACATGAGACACATAGATATATATACAACTTGTTAGAGTTAAAAAATACTATGATTATAAATTACACTGCACCCCCTCTGCTGCTTAGATTATAAACGTTACAGCAGTGTTATCCTTTGTTCCTTTGTCTTCCCCCAGGACCCAAGCTTGTTTTCCAGCCTGCTAGCAGTGCTAAGATTCACTCACCTTCTGTGCCTTGCTGTGGTGAGCTTGCCATGGTCACGATGATCTGTTCCCCAACTTTGTATTTTCTTAGTTTTCCTGCCCAGGGGTTTATTGTGTAAATGATATTCACTGCTGTTTAATTGTAGCTGGTAAAGTAACAATAACCGTGTCACTCTGATTATGTTAAAGACTTGTTCAAGTGTATTTTTTCAGGCACTTCCTGAAATTTGTCTCCACCCAGAATGTTATCCCCTCCTTGCCTTTCCCTTTCTCATTTGCTGAACTAATTACTGTTTTACTTTCACTCTGACAGTCTATTGGGTGCATACTACACTGTAACACCCTGTTTGTGTGTTTTGTGTTTCTCAGGCAATATTCTTAGACTCCAAATAAAGGAACCGGTTCATTTATCCATCTTTGTACAAACTATCATAGTAACTTGTAATAATAAAATAATGAATAATACACAAATAATCATTATACCAGGATGTAAATAGAATTAAGCATCATTTTGGGAAATTTTATTGAAATAACTCATAGTTTACCTGTGCTATTATTTGCAAGGTTTGTGAGAAAACATACCCTTTCAAATGTTTAATTACACTGAAATAACAAATGTATGCTTCAAACTGGATCCTTTAGATGCTGCAAATTGCCAGTCCTTGAGGCAGTTACCCAAAAAAGAATACCTGTAGCAATATACTGTTTTAATAAAACAATTCAATGTTTGCAAATAAACTGCAGGTAAATGTTAAAAAAACTTACATGATTCAGATAGAGCATGTCATTTAAAGACACTTTTAAATTCACTTCTATTTTCAAATGTGCTTTGTTCTCTTGGTATCCCTTGCTGAAAAAGAATATGCACATATCCTACACTAGTGGGAGCAAGCAGCTGATTGGTTTATTATATAGGGAGGTTAGGGGATGACATTAACAGATAGGTAAATTACTATGGGTGCTAGTACCAATGGTTGATTAACATTATCAATAGCTCAGCATCCATAGAGGGTAAAGAAAATAATACTCATACCAATTGTGTGAGTTGCAAAAGAGAAAGAGGTTACACCTCACAGAAAAAAAAAAATCTTTTACCCTGGTTAAATCACTGTGTTAGTGTTATTACCATTCATACTACATTTATTTCAACTTTAATATATATTATTGCTATCAAACCGACACACATACTAAGTTAAAATCACTTAAGTTGAACAGCTAAGTTGGAAGGAATAATAGGGGAACTATCCCCAAGGCTGCAAATAAAGCTATCTGTGACCTGAGTGGCTAAACTCTTTCTATAGCGGGAGTTGTATTATTTTTACCTTGCCCTGTTATAAATATGTTTTCTGGCAATGCAGAGGTTAAGATTAACCAAAACAAAATATTTTAGGTTGGGTAAATTCCTCATAATATAGGAGGTATGCACTACTGTCAACTAGATAATGTGATAGCCTCTAATCCAAAATATCATATTTAACTGTTATCAACAAGCTCATAAAAACCACAGCTCTCCACGAAGACCCCTGACACGCATTTCACATAATACTTCTTCAGAGGGGGTGCGCAAAGGTTTAGAATCCTTTGATTTAAAGGTCTGCAAATCCCTCCTCCTGTTTTTGATTGGCGTTTTTTTGGCAGGTGATTGGTTGTCAGATCGTTCAATCAGGTAACGGTATCCATTGTCTGATCAGTGACGTAGTAAGGTCACATGATCACATGTCACACCAATCCGATTTAACATCCAATTCCTGCTATAGTCTTATTGGTTGATCATTGTTTACCTGCTATTGGGCAATACTTTGTTGCAAAACCGATCCTTATATATTAAAAGTATCATCTAACTGTAACATTTTATACTTTCTGTAACAATTAGTTGAATAAAGAATTTAAGGTATATATATATATATATATATCAGGATGCGGTTTATGTGCAATATACTGATTTATCATGTGGATCGTATTGGATTTTGTGATGTTATTTATATAGGATATCTTATCCAAATTGAAAATGCACCTATTTTGTTCTTGTTTGAATTATTTATTGTATACTTTGTTGAGGCTCACAAATATAGTTGTGTTTGTTAGACATATTATTTTGGCAGATTGATGTTTTAATTATTATACCACTATTATAATTGTTCTTCTTAGATTTTAATGCACTTAGATTTCTGCTTGTTACTAAGTGATATTAGTAGGCATTTTATAAGTGGGAGTTAAAGGGACAGTCAAGTCCAAAAAAAACTTTCATGATTTAAATAAGAAATGTAATTTTAAACAACTTTCCAATTTACTTTTATCACCAATTTTGCTTTGTTCTTTTGGTATTCTTAGTTGAAAGCTAAACCTAGGCGGTTCATATGCTGATTTCTTAGACCTTGAAGACTGCCTCTAATCTCAATGCATTTTGACCACTAGAGGGCATTCGTTCATGTGTTTCATATAGATAACATTGATCTCATTCAAGTGAAGCTACCCTGGAGTGAGCACTGATTGGCTAAAATGCAAGTCTGTCAAAAACACTGAAATAAGGGGGCAGTCTGCAGAGTTTTAGATACAAGGCAATAACAGAGGTAAAAAGTGTATTTCTATAACAGTGTTGGTTATGCAAAGCTGGGGAATTGGTAATAAATGGATTATCTTTCTATTTAAACAACAACAATTCTGGTGTTGGCTGTCCCTTTAAATAATGTGTGATAGGCTTGAAACACTGAATGTGAGGTGAATGAAAGTGCTTATCTTAAGTTGTGAGGAAAATTAAAGATAATAAATAGGTGCTAAAACATAAATATATTAATTTAAATAAATGACTTAGATAAACCTGAAGGATCAGTATTAAACAAGCAGAAATCTAAGTGCATTAAAAACTAAGAAGAACAATCATAATAGTGGTATAATAATTAAAACATCAATCTGCCAAAATAATATGTCTAACAAACACAACTATATTTGTCAGTCTCAACAAAGTATATAATATTGTAATAGCACAAAACCTCCTAGTTGCACACAGTTGTTTCTGTCTTATTTCACTAATGTATACTGCACAGTGAAGTTAAAGGGACATAAAACCCCACAGTTTTGTCTTTCATGATTCAGGTAGTGAATAACATTTTTAAAAAGTTTCCAGTTTGTTTCTATTATAAAATTTGCGTTGTCATGTTATGTTATTTTTTTTAAAAAGAGATATCTAGATAGGTAGTGTGCACGTCTGGAGCACCATATGACATAAAATAGTGCTGCCATCTACTGCTCTTGCTAATGTATAACATTGTTGCAAAACTGCTGCACACTCCTGATCTTACCTTCATGATTTTCAACAAAGGATACCAATAAATGAAGAACATTTGATAATAGAAGTAAATTGGAAAGTTTTTAAAAAGTGTATGTTCTATCTGAATCATGAAAGAAAAATGTGGGGTTTATGTCCTTTAAAGGGATAGTAAACACCAAAAATGTTATTGTTTAAAAAAATAGATAATCCCTTTATTACCCATTCCCCAGTTTTGCATAACCAACATGGTTATAGTAATATACTTTTTACTTCTGTGATTACCTTGTATCTAAGCCTCTGCTGACTGCCCCCTTATCTCAGATCTTTTGACAGACTTGCATTTCAAGCAATTAGTGCAGACTCTTAAAGGGACAGTCAACACCAGAATTTTTGTTGTTTAAAAAGATAGATAATCCCTTTATTACCCATTCCCCAGTTTTGCAAAACCAACACTGTTATATTAATACACTTTTTACTTCTGTGACTAACTTATATCTAAGCATCTTCTGACCTCCCCTAATCACATGACTTTTAGTTATTATCTATTGACTTGCTTTTTAGCCAATTAGTGCAGTGTCTGCCACTAGCCACGAGCGTGATCACAATGCTATCTATATGGCCTACATGAGCTTGCTCTCCCCTGCTGTGAAAAGTAAATGAAATAGAGGCAGCCTTCAAGGGCTTAGAAATTATCATATGTACCTCCCTAGGTTTGCTTTCAACTAGAATACCAAGAGAACAAAACAAAATTGTTGATAAAAGTAAATTGGAAAGTTGTTTAAAATTACATGCCCTATTTGAAAAATGAAAGGTTTTTTTTGGACTTGACTGTCCCTTTAAATAACTTCACATGGATGAGCACAATGTTATCTATTTGAAACACATGAACTAACGCCCTCTAGCTGTGAAAAACTGTCAAATGCATTCAAATTAGAGGCGGTCTTCAAGGGCTTAGAAATTAGCATATGAGCCTACCTAGTATTAGCCTTCAACTAACAATAACAAGAGAACAAAGCAAATTTGATGCTAAAAGTAAATTAGAAAGTTTAATTTGGACTTTACTATCCCTTTAACAAAAACAAAATAAAATATGCTGTTCAGTGTTACACTGCAACAAAAGTGTTACTGAGCTATCTTAGACAAGTATAGTATTGAGGTTAATTCACACCATATTGAAATCTATCTTTCACTACAGTCCAGTGCTGATGTGTTTGCATATGTCCAGCAACTCTCCATATTTGGGAGGGAGGTGCATGAATTGTATTTAGTGTTTAATGTCCCTTTAAATGATTATAAAACTTTCCACTAAGGCATATAAACTAAACATGCACATTAGAAAATATTTATATTCTAAACAAATCCTACTTCCAATTTGTAAAAAAACAAAGCCTCTAAGTATTAAATAATAAAGGGTTTTTTTTTTTGTTCAAATTCCACATCACGATAGACAGCCCCAAAAAAGGTCTGTCTAACATTCATTTTAATTCACCAATCATAAAGCTGACATTTGCAAAATACATTTTCAGGAATGCGCTCCCCAATGCACGCACACTTGTTTGGGCTCACAGTTGCGCAATTTAAAACAAGAGCGCTCTGAGTAGAGGTGACCGTTGAAATTATGACGTAGGCCACATGAAATGGATCCATAAAATGTACATGGATGCATTTCAATTTAAAATAGAAGCATTTTTTGCAATAAACTTCCATTAGCAAAAAAATCTTCTAGTAAAAGTTACAACTGTTTTCCAGCGGCATATGCCCATATCCTGTGAAGGCCCATACACTAGTATCCAAACACTATGGATGCTCAGAGAGGTGGCGGTGGTGTTTATTGCTTCTAAAGGCTTAATTTGTGTCATACGAGCCACTGATGACCCTTTGAGACAGTGCAGTGTTTAAATACTGGTGCACGGCCTTCACAGGATACTTGCATATGCAGTAGAAAAACAGTAATAATTCTAATTAGAAGCATTATTGAATAAAGGAAGTATAATGGTAAAATGCTTCTGTTTCAAATTGAAACACACCTATGCACATTACATTTTTGACCTTTCTAAGTTTTATAAGGGTTTAAAAGGGATATGGTATATTACAAGGGGCTTGATGATCTAAAGGTCACTGGGCTGGTGAGTTTATTTATGAATGCCCACTTGTAATTCTATTTCCCTGGTGTCTCGCTAAGGGGCGTATACTGCATTTTATTATGGGGAAGGAGATGCATACATTTCAAAAGTGCACAATGAAAATCATAATATTAAAAATTCATACAGAATTAATAATTGAACCATTCACACATAAATAAGCAGGAAAACATTATATTGTTATGGTGCATCACAAATCGTAACAAAATTGTTCACCAAAAATGTAATTTGATCAAAAATGTAAAATTTATATGTAAATTACACAAGAATAAATCATATTAAATATTCAGAGTATAAATCTTAATGTGACTACACTGCATGTGTAAAAACAGATAGAAATTTGTACTTATAAGCAGGGCCGGATTTCCCATTAGGCACAATAGGCATGTGTCTACAGGCGCACTGCAGCGAGGGGTGCCTGCCTGTATGAGTTAACTATGAATGTGCACATTTTTTTTTTAAAGGGACAGTCTACACCAGAATTGTTATTGCTTTAAAATATAGATAATCCCTTTATTATCCATTCCCTAGTTTTGCATAACCAACACAGTTATATTAATAAACATTTTACCTCTGTGATTACCTTGTATCTAAGCCTCTGCAAACTGCCCACTTATTTCAGTTCTTTTGAGAGACTAACACTTTAGCCAACACTTTAGCCAATCAGTGCTGACTTCTAGGTAACTCCAGGTGCGTGAACACAGTGTTATCTATATGACACACATGAACTAACGCCCTCTTGTGGTGAAAAACTGTCAATATGCATTCATACAAGAGGCGGCCTTCAAGGTCTAAGAAATTAGCATATAAACCTCCTAAGTTTAGCTTTCAACTAAGAATACCAAGAGAACAATGCAAAATTGATGATAAAAGTAAATTGGAAAGTTGTTTAAAATTACATGCCATATGTTATTCATGAAAGTTTATTTTGGACTAGAATGTCCCTTTAAATTCAAACACACAGGCTCAGCTCGTTATCCGCGGCTCCGGGTGCCAGCCAATGAGACGCCACGTCACTGACCCCGATAGCAGAGCTGACGGCGCAGGGAGGAGACAAGAGAAGAACTGAAGAAGAGAAGAGGAGGAGGACTGTCGCCTGGGGAGAAAATAGAAGGTGCATCCTCCATTAACTGTGAATAAATTAACCCCTTTACCCAATAAGACATATATATACTTCTTGCGGTACTTGTCATTTTTCTGTGTTACCCCTTTAAGACTTACCTGAGAGTCTATATAAGGCACTCCCTCTTCCTGATTCAGGGCTGAGTATTTTGACTAAAAGGTACATTAACCTAGCTCTCGATTAGCTTAGCCAAATTAGTCTGGATTCTAAACAAAACAAATAAGAATCTTCTACTTTCAAACTTGGATTCCTGCCAAGTACCTTGCTACAAAGTTTCTATCAATTCTCATTCTACAACTTTGTAACTAATCTCGCAGCCACAGCTAATCACGCTGCTCTGAGGCAGACGCTGTAACATTCCAAAACAGTCTCCACAGCTGCCATTCAGCTCAACTTAATTACAGCTCTCACTGCAGAGTTTGCACGCCACAAACTTTCTCAACTAACTACCAGGAGCCGGTTCATCACAGCGCACCAGTCTGGGACTCCGGATTTCAGTCACCCGACTCAAGGACTAAACGGATCACCCGCCTGCATCTGGCTCTACTAAACTGACACCGGTAAGCCTATTTAAGCCTTGTGATCACTTTGGCAGATACCGGTCACTATTAAAACACACAGCCTCCACAGATTCAACCTCTTAAAGACAAACTGCACATTGTGCTAAAACTCCCCTCTAAAATATTACCTAAAACCCCTTCTGTATACAACCAACAATTATTATCACCTACATGGCGCAACTAATACGCCTCAACAACTGAATGTGGATTAACAATAGAATACATTGAATGCTTATAAACCCTATGGAACTCCACAATTGCTTTAACAAATTATATAGAGATATCAATCCTCTCTTACAGATATCTATGTGATTGGCAAGAGTATGTACAATATGTTATATTAAGAACTAGAGTAGACTTGGCTCTTACTAGCTCACACACCATATATCACTATACACACCTTCTATGCTTTTTCTATTCTAAGCCTACTCTTTGCTCCAAATCTCTGACTGTTCACAGTCCCCTCAGTCTATGAGCAAATCTAGACTCTAAATACATCTAGAGTCACAGGTTGGTGTGAGACTGAGTGGGAATAGGCTGCATGCATTCTTTTATGATATATCAATGCAACATTGACACAGTATCCTTACATAATACTCAGCCCTCTTTTTGCATTCCAGCCTATTATCATGGACCTGACTGAATTGTCAAACAGAGTCGGGGCTCTCTCCCAGAATATGGATCTTATGCTAGAATATGGATCTTATGCTACAGGGTCTACGTGACATAAGGGCTGAAAATGAGCAGCTTCGCAAATTTATCAATGAACAATTGCTGTCTAAGCCTCTCACTACCGACAACCCTGACCCTCAAATCTGTCCCCCTGAGAAATTTTCGGGTGAACGAGCCCGTTTTCGTGACTTCCAAAATTCATGTTTGCTCTACTTCCAGCTGAAGCCCAAAACCTTGCCCAACGACCGCATCATGGTCTTAACTGTGATATCCTATCTCACTGGAGAAGCACGTACCTGGGCGAATAATTTCTACGAAACGAATGATCCAATCCTGAATTCGTTAGATTCATTCTTTTCAGCAATATCAGTGTTATACCAAGACCATGATAAACAAACAACGGCTGAAACAGCCATACGCTCCCTCAGACAAGGTAGACGTCCTGTAGAGGATTATATTGCTGAATATAAGAGATGGGCCCCTGACACTCTGTGGAACGAACATGCCCTAAAGAATCAGTTTCGTCTTGGTCTATCTGATAACATCAAGGACGAATTGGCAAGAATATCTATTCCTGCTAACATGGAAACTTTGATTTCTTTATGTATCTCCATTGACCGACGTCTTAGAGAGAGAAAGACCGAAAAGGGAGGCTCTGATTACTCTACCAAGAGATACAGTACCCCATCCACTACATCCAGAACTCCGGAAGAACTCATGGACATAGCATTTGTGAGAGGTCCATTGAAGCCTGAAGAAAAGGCTCGACGCAAGTTACACAACCTCTATTTGTATTGCGCCAGTGCTGACCACACAGTAAAGGATTGTCCCTCTCTTCTAAAATCAAAGAAGGGTAAGTGTGACATAACATTTGATACAAATCAGACAAAGCTAAATGAAACCTCTCATTTTTGTCTCTCTCTCTCTCTCTACAGTGGGCTCAACAGCTGGTGCATACAGTGGCCGTGATTGACTCAGGAGCTACTGGAAATTTCATTGATTATAACTTTGTGTGTTCACAAAAAATACCACTAATAAAAAAGGTTTCTTCACTCTCTATCCGACTTGTTGATGGCTCCTCTATGAAATCAGGTCCTATCACACACCAGACTACACCCCTAAAGCTCACTTTTCCTTCAGGGCATACTGAACAAATCACGATTGAGGTTATATGAACACCCCTTTTCCCAGTTATCCTAGGGTTCAACTGGTTAAAATTACATGAACCTACAATTCATTGGGGATCAGGGGAGATATCTTTCAGCTCTAAATCTTGTATAGGGAACTGTTTCAAACCTCGTCATCAAGTCATTATGCAGGTAGCAGAATCGAAAATACCAAGCTGTTATGAAGAATTCGCTGATATCTTTGATAAAAAGGAGGCCCAAGCCTTACCTCCTCATAGACAATTCGACTGCCCTATCGAACTCCTCCCTAACTCAACCATACCATACGGCCGGATTTTTCCCTTATCCCAACCCGAGCTCAAACATTTAAAGGAGTATTTGGACGAAAATCTCAAAAAGGGGTTTATTAGACCCTCGACCTCACCTGCAGGAGCTGGCATCTTTTTCATAAGAAATAAGGACAGTAGTCTCCGTCCCATTATCGATTATAGGGAACTCAACGCACGGACCAAGAAGAATAGGTACCCCTTGCCTCTGATACCTGAATTAATCGAGCGGTTGCAGGGGGCTAAGGTCTTCACCAAGTTGGATCTGAGAGGAGCCTATAACTTGGTTAGGATTAGAAAAGGTGACGAATGGCTGACCGCTTTTCGGACAAGGTATGGCCTGTTCGAGTATACGGTCATGCCATTCAGGCTCTGCAATGCCCCCGCGACGTTCCAAAGATTTATGAATGATTTATTTTGCGACATGCTGGATGTCACAATGGTCATCTACTTAGACGACATCTTAATCTACTCGGAAAACCTTGCTGAGCATATCGACCATGTGAAAGCTGTTCTAACCCGCCTTAGGGCAAATTCCCTCTACGTGAAGGTTGAGAAATGCATTTTTAATTCCACCTCGATTTCTTTCTTGGGATATCAGATCTCTCCTTCTGGAATCAAAATGGAGGAAAACAAGATTGAAGCTGTTACCAACTGGCCTACTCCCACGTCTAAGAAGGAGATTCAGAGATTCCTTGGCTTCTCCAATTTCTACAGGAAGTTTATCCAAGGATTCTCAGGGATCATTAAACCCCTAACTAACCTCACTAAGAAGGAACAGAAATTCAAGTGGAATTCAGAGGCTGAAACCGCTTTTAAGTTGCTTAAAGAAAAGTTTACCACTGCCCCTGTACTCCAGTTCCCAGATCCAACTCTTCCCTATATACTGGAGGTTGATGCATCAGATCATGCAATTGGTGCCGTGTTGTCTCAGAGAAGATCCCAGAAACATCAGTTACATCCGATCTCCTTTTACTCCAGACTTATGACACAGGCTGAAATAAATTATGCCATTGCGGAAAAGGAGCTGCTTGCCATAAAGGCATCCCTGGAGTTCTGGCGGCATCTCCTGAAAGGTGCACCTTCCCAAATTGTTATTTATACCGACCACTGGAACCTTCAGTTTCTAAAGACCAACAAGACCCTAAGCTCCCGACAGGTCCGCTGGAGTCTGTTCTTTAGCAGATTTGATTTCATCATAACCTACAGACCCGGTACAAAGAACACCAAGGCAGATGCCTTGTCAAGAAGAGACCCCAAGCCTTACTCTTGTCTAAGCTCCAACAGTATAATCCCAACTGAGAGGCTTATTGGTCTCACGACCTTTGATATGCACAAATTCATTTCCCATCAGACCACAGACGTTAGCTCCTCTCAGTTACCTCTTCACAAATCTAACGGTCTTCTATACCACGGAACCGAATTATATGTCCCTACCACATTGAGGAAAGACATTCTTCATTCTGCACATGAATCTATATTAGCTGGACATCCTGGACTACACAAGATGGAAAATCTCCTCAGAAGAGAGTATTGGTGGCCCAACATGAGCACTGACATCAAGGATTACATTAAATCCTGTAGAGTCTGTTCACAAAACAAGCATTCCAGAAGTCATCCATACGGCTGTCTCCTCTCCTTGCCCATACCAGATAGGACCTGGAGGTCGCTGGCCATGGATTTTATTGTTGATCTACCCTCTTCAGGCAATCATAATACGATATTGGTAGTCATAGACCGTTTCTCCAAAATGGCTAATTTCCTACCTACGATAGGGTTGCCCACTGCCAGGGAAACAGCGCAGATATTCTTAGACCAAATAGTCAAACTCCATGGTCTCCCTGACAACATAGTCACAGATAGAGGCTCTCAGTTTACATCCCGTTTCTGGACACAACTCTGTAGAATTCTGAAGATTGAGAGACGAATGTCCACTGCCTACCATCCACAGACAAATGGCTTATGCGAGAGAACCAACCAAACCCTAGAACAGTACCTACGTTGCTACTGCTCTTCTCTGCAAAACGACTGGCTTAGTCTACTTCCCACTGCTGAATTTTCATTTAACAATACGATTAACGCATCTACCAAGATGACCCCATTCTACATCAACTACGGATTTCACCCTGTCTATCATCTAAACAGCCGATGTGAAACCGAATCTCCGATTGTCAACAATCTGGTTAACACTATAGCTCAACGTTTCCTATCTCTAAAAGATATGCTACAAGAAGCACAGAAAACCCAAAAATCGTATTACGACTCCAAAAGGTTGCCTGCCCCACCATATAAGATGGGTGATAAGGTATGGCTCTCCACCAAACATCTGAAGTTGGCAGTTCCCTCAAGAAAATTGGCTCCTCTATTCATTGGGCCGTTTGTCGTAAAGAAGGTTATTAATGAAAACGCTGTCACATTAACCCTGCCAGCAAAATACCGGATACATCCAACCTTTCATGTCACCTTACTGAAGCCTTTTCATCACCTCAGACCCGATTCTACCGCATCCACCTCTTTACCACCTGTCACCCAAACCGATGTGTATGAGGTTCAGAGCATCCTAGATTCCAGATTTCGCCGCAGGTCCCTTCAATACCTAGTGAGATGGAAGGGTTACACTAGTGATGAAGATTCCTGGGAAACTGCTCTCAATCTATCGGCTCCTCGTCTTGTGCAGGACTTCCATCAGAGTCATCCCGATAAACCAAGGCCTTGATCCGCTGAGCGGCTCCTTGAAGGGGGTGTTCTGTCATGTTTCTGTGTTACCCCTTTAAGACTTACCTGAGAGTCTATATAAGGCACTCCCTCTTCCTGATTCAGGGCTGAGTATTTTGACTAAAAGGTACATTAACCTAGCTCTCGATTAGCTTAGCCAAATTAGTCTGGATTCTAAACAAAACAAATAAGAATCTTCTACTTTCAAACTTGGATTCCTGCCAAGTACCTTGCTACAAAGTTTCTATCAATTCTCATTCTACAACTTTGTAACTAATCTCGCAGCCACAGCTAATCACGCTGCTCTGAGGCAGACGCTGTAACATTCCAAAACAGTCTCCACAGCTGCCATTCAGCTCAACTTAATTACAGCTCTCACTGCAGAGTTTGCACGCCGCAAACTACCAGGAGCCGGTTCACCACAGCGCACCAGTCTGGGACTCCGGATTTCAGTCACCCGACTCAAGGACTAAACGGATCACCCGCCTGCATCTGGCTCTACTAAACTGACACCGGTACGCCTATTTAAGCCTTGTGATCACTTTGGCAGATACCGGTCACTATTAAAACACACAGCCTCCACAGATTCAACCTCTTAAAGACAAACTGCACATTGTGCTAATTGTGCTAGAACTCACCTCTAAAACATTACCTAAAACCCCTTCTATATACAACCAACAATTATTATCACCTACATGGCGCAACTAATACACCTCAACAACTGAATGTGGATTAACAACAGAATACATTGAATGCTTATAAACCCTATGGAACTCCACAATTGCTTTAACAAATTATATAGAGATATCAATCCTCTCTTACAGATATCTATGTGATTGGCAAGAGTATGTACAATATGTTTTATTAAGAACTAGAGTAGACTTGGCTCTTACTAGCTCACACACCATATATCACTATACACACCTTCTATGCCTTTTCTATTCTAAGCCTACTCTTTGCTCCAAATCTCTGACTGTTCAAAGTCCCCTCAGTCTATGAGCAAATCTAGACTCTAAATACATCTAGAGTCACAGGTTGGTGTGAGACTGAGTGGGAATAGGCTGCATGCATTCTTTTATGATATATCAATGCAACATTGACACAGTATCCTTACAGTACTTTGGCTATCGTACCACAAGACGTATATATCAGGAAGCTTTAGCAGCTGAGAGCTGGAGTTCCTGAAGCTCCAGGTATCTGCCGCATATGGAACTGGAGCACGATTGGCGATACGGTTCCATATGAGGGCAGATGTATGATTGTTACAGACGGTAACACTGTGTGTGTCACCATTTGTGATGATCTTCTGTTAGTGCCAGCGGGTGGGCGGGAGGCGGGTGGGCGGCCCAGCAGTGGAGGGAGGGAAGGAAGGGCCCTACGCTACGGAAAAAATAAATAAAGGGACATGGAGGGATGGGGCAGCTACACTACAGAAAAGGGTTTTGGGGGTTTTGGGTGCCCTAACTAATGATCAAGGGAGGAGGGGGGGCACTACGATACAGAAAATAATAAAAAAAAAAGAAAAAAAAAAAAAGGTTTTTGTGCCTACAGGCACCCAATATGTAAATATGGCCCTGTTTATAAGTACAAAATACAAAGCACAATTGTTCTTTAATCGTAAAATGGGCTAAACATGTGCGTGTATGAAATAGTCTCTCAAATCCCAGCGTTATTATCTAAATGTATCCGCCCTACAGATCTCAGTATTTTCTCGCAAACTAAAAGGTGGCGAGGTTGTGACAAAAATACACAAAATACTTACTACAATAAAAGAAAAACACATGCGTAGAAATTAGAGGCGATTATAAGATGCTATACGCAGAAAGCAGTGGAATGTGATTTGTTTTTGATGCAGGATTTAATTTTTAAAGTGTCCCTCTAGCACTTCTAACTTCACCATACACTACAAAGTTTCCCTTGCCAGCATGCTCCATTACTTTGTATAGAAGACATTTCTCCACTCACAGGAACTACCCCCTTTTAAAGATAATTCTATGACGGCAGCTCCTTCGAGTGTCAGCGAGAAAAACCATGTCTGATCTGGTGAGGTTTAGATCATTGGAGCCAAGGTGTTTGATTGGGAAGTGCTCCAATGTATTTATGTCTAAATATTTGTATTTATATGTTCATATGTGTAAATATGTATGTGCACACATATATACAGTATATATATATATATATATATGCAATGCTTCAAAATGTGTGTGTGTGTGTATATATATATATATATATATATATATATATATATATATATATATATATATATATAGTTTTAATATTTGTATGTGTGTATGTATTCATGTGAATTACTAGGGCCGGTTCCACCAATGGACCCAGGCAGCACTTGACAAGGGGCAGCACTTCAATGACTGAGTCAATCAATGTCAGACCCAGACCACTCCTGTCCTCTGCTCCGTGGAGGAAGTCGCAGGCTCCCAGCAGCATAACCTCATCATGCACAAAGACACAAAACTGGTGCATCTCTTCCCTTACTTCCTTCCCACATATTGAGCAACTGTGCATAAGCATTATTTACATGCAGGCAGGCTTTGCAAATGTACTTCTATTATTTAATTTGCTTCCTTCTCTTGTTATCATTTGTTGAAATGATTATCTAGGTAAGCTCAGGAGCAGCAAAGGACTTGGGTGCTGGCTGCTGATTGGTGGCTGCATATATATGCCTATTATCACTGGCTCACCCCATGTGTTCAGTTAGCAACCAGAAGTGCATTGCTGCACCTTCAACAAATGATACCAAGATCATGACGCAAATTTAATAATAGAAATAAACTGGAAAGTTGTTTAAAATTGTATGCTCTACCTAAATAATGAAAAGAAAAATTGAGTTTGATGTCCCTTTAAGGGGAAATAATTTACAGTACAGTATCCCTTTAATGTGCTTGGTCTGGAAAGCCTGCTTCAAGTTACATGTTAAGTGAACACTCTTGACACTGAAGGAGTTAAAATTTAAAAAAATCTAATAAATTATTAAAAAAAAAAACAGTACATTTATGTGAATGTATTTGATGGTTATTACAGGCAGTTCAATTCCACCTTTAATTGTGGGTCTGTACTGTACAGTACATTTAAAGTGAGCCTTGTTTTAAACAGCCTGCCAGGCAATTTTGATGTTAGAAATACATTTTGAACACAACATGATTTTTTAAAATTCAACTCTTTATGGAATCCTAGAAAGACACAAAGGTTTGGTTGCTAAGCAATTTTCCTTACTTTGCATGCCTTTGGGATTTGGCCTGAGTGAATACATTTGTCATGTGTGACTAAAAATGAAAGCTAAAAATAAACATATTACTGCATGCAAGCAAAGTAACATCATGTAACGAATCCACTCACTCAGAACCAACTAAATGGTATAAATGTTGCTCTTTGGTATAGCTATTCCTGCAAACACTGACTTTGTTACACAGGAAAAGAAACAGTGAGCAGTTATTAGCCAGTAAGATTGGATACACAATAATCTCTGATTATTGCAAATCAGAAACCTTAGTTAGAGCAAAGAACATAGGAAAGTATTACTTCATAGAATGCATGAATCCTTAGATAAGAGTTAATAATCCAGTTACCTTCACACACATTCACCCATAAAATATTTACAATCCCAATCACTCTACTTGCTTGAATCAGCCTTGGATCTGATCACAATATATGCAGTAACAACTGAACCGTTATCTATGCCCAGAATAGCTTGCTAATAACTCCTAAAGTTTATGTGGCAGAATCGATTTCTTTACTACAACATTAGTATAGCAAGGAGGAAGACTGTTTGATATTAGTAGAGTTCAAGTAATTGGATAACAAATACGGTTATACCTGCGTGTGCTGAGAGGAGCTGACCGCAGCTAGAGTGAGAGTCCTTACGGTGAATGCGTGACTCACTTCCGGTTTAGCGATTCAGTGTCAGGTTGCTGTAGCGGTATCTGAGGTCAGAGACTGAGACTGACAGGAGCTGCAGAGGGAGATCCGTAGTGGTGATTATCCAGATAGGTAAGAATTAAGCAAGGCAGCTACTGATAATAGCGGAATAGTAGGATCCACTTGATGTTTGAAGAGTAAAATAGGAATATGAATACTTCCTTCAGCAAAAATGAATGAGACCTGTGAAAGAGCAAAGAGAGCAGCCACAAGGCAGTATAGCTTCTCAATAATCAGGCAAGGAATGATTGTAGGAGGATCCCTTTTAAAGGATCAGAGAGCATGTAGGGAGATACCTTAAAGGTATATCACATATCCCCCTCCTCAAGGGCGAACATCGGGGGTGCGAAGAAAGGGCTTTTCAGGATAACGACGATGGAAGGCGGAGAGTAGATCAGGAGCATGCACATCTTCAGAAGACTCCCAGGAGTTACTTTCAGGACCATAACCCTTCCACTGTATCAGGAACTGCAAGACTCCTCGGCGTAACCGAGAGTCAAGAATGGATTCTACTTCGTATTCCAACTGATTCTGGTGGTATATGGGCGGAGGTGGATCCGCCTGAGGTAGTAAGGGGTCAGTTCTGTAGGGTTTAATCAAAGAAACATGGAAAGTCGGATGGACTGTAAGATCCCTAGGCAAGGTCAACCGGACTGCGTTCGGGTTCACTATTGCCTCAATCGGAAAAGGACCAATAAATTGGTTGGCCAATTTCTTACAGGGTACTCTGAGTTTCAGGTACTTTGTAGATAGTAGAACTAAGTCACCTATGTCATATGTGGGACTGGGGGAGTGATGCAAGTCGTAATACTTCTTTTGATGTTCTTGGGCTTCTTGTAGATGTGTCTTAAGCAACTGCAGTCTGTCCTGTAAGGAGGTAGTGAAATCTATTGCTCCAGGACAGTTTACTGTGGTATGAGATAATGTTATAGTGGTTGGGTGGAAACCATATGTGGCAAAGAACGGTGATACCTTGGTTGAGGAAGATATTGAGTTATTATACGAAAACTCTGCCATCGGGAGGTAGTCAGCCCAGTCATCCTGGAGATGACATAGATAACAACGAAGAAACTGCTCCAATGTTTGATTTAGGCGTTCAGTCAACCCATTTGATTGGGGATGAAAGGCAGTAGTGTATCGTGTATCTATTTGTAAAAGTTTACATAGAGATCTCCAAAAAGCTGAGGTGAACTGAGTACCTCGGTCGGTGATTATAGTGTTTGGTAACCCATGTAGTTTTACTATATTATCCAAGAAGACCTTTGCAGTAATATTGGCTGTAGGTAAATTTTTCAGAGGGATGAAGTGACCTATTTTAGTTAAAGGGACACTATACCCAAACATTTTCTTTCATGATTAAGGTAGAGAATACAATTTTAAACAACATTCCAATTTACTTCAATTACCTAATTTGCTTCATTCTTTAGATATACTTTAATGAAGAAATAGCAATGCACACAGTGAACCAATCACAGGAGGCATCTATGTGCAGCTACCAATCAGCAGCTACTAAGCATATCTAGATATGCTTTTCAGCAAAGAATATCAAGAGAATGAAGCAAATTAGATAATAAAAGTAAATTAGAAAGTTGTTTATAATTGTATGCTCTTTCTAAATCATGAAAGAAAAAATTTGGGTTTCATGTCTCTTTAAGTGATCTATCACCACTAAAATGGTGGTGTAATGTCGTGAGACTGGTAGATCTACAATAAAATCCATTGATATGGTGGACCATGGCATATCTGGTATTGGCAATGTTGTTAATAAACCTATAGGTTTTTTGTGTGCCACTTTATTTCTTGCACATGTATCACAAGCTTTTAAGTGGTGTATAACGTCATGTTTTAATTGTGGCCACCAGAAATATCGTTTGATCAAGTCTGTGGTTTTTTGTACGCCTTTATGTCCAGCCAAAACATTGTCGTGATAGTGATTTAATATTACATTTCTGAGAGTCTTGGGTATGTATATTCTGTCATTATGACACATCAACCCTGATGTTATTCCTGTTTTATGGAATAAACTTCCTCAAGAGGTAGTAGCAACAAACACTGTGGGGGACTTTAAAAATGCATGGGACAAGCATAGGGCTATCCTACGAACTAGATAAGTTTATACTGTTAGGTAAGGTCGGGCAGACTTGCTGGGCCTATGGCTCTTATCTGCCGTCAATATCTATGTTTCTATGTTTCTATGTTTCTATGTAATATCTCTCACACAAGTCGTAGGGTAATTATTTTCTTTTTGTGTTTCGAGAAGTATTTCTTTTTCTAGATTTGAGAGTGAGTTAATAAATTTCTCTTCTGAGATGATGGGATTGAGGGTTTCAGAGGTGTTTGCTGGATCAAACATTCTGGAGAGAGCATCAGCTTTTACGTTAGAGTGACCTGGCCTGTAAGTAATAAGAAAATTAAAGCGGTCCAAAAACAGAGACCATCTGACCTGACGTGCTGAGAGAGTCTTACTTTTTTTTAAATACTCAAGGTTTTTGTGGTCAGTGTAAATCAAGAAAGGTTCTTTAGACCCTTCTAATAAATGTCTCCAGTGCTCTAGTGAACTCTTTATGGCCAACAGCTCTTTGTCACCGATGCTATAATTAACTTTGGCTGGAAGCAAAGTTCTGGAATAAAATGCCACGGGATGCAATTCATGGTTTTCCTTACTTTTTTGTGATAGCACTGCTCCTATCCCAGTGTTGGAGGCATCAACCTCTAATATGAATTGAGATTGATAATCAGGTAATGTCAAAATTGGAGCAGTAGAAAAACAATGCTTTAGGGTGTCGAAAGCTTTCTGAGCTTCTTGATTCCAATGAAACCTATGAGACTTCCTAGTGAGTTGCGTTAAGGGTCTTACAATGGTGGAGAAATCTTTAATGAACTTTCTGTAGAAATTTGAGAAGCCCAGAAATCTCTGTAGCGCTCGAACAGTACGTGGTATGGTCCATTCCTGGATTGTGTTTATCTTTTCAGGATCCATCTGGATCTTTTTAGGTGATAAAATATATCCAAGGAATTTAATCTGTTTAACATGAAAACTACATTTTTCCAATTTAGCAAAAAGTCTATGTTGCCGAAGGCGGGTGAGAACCCATCTGACATGTTTTTCATGATCTTGTAAATTTTTGGAATAGATGAGAATATCAACTAAATAAATGATAACACATTTGTCAGTTAAATCTCTGAATATCTCATTTATAAAGTGTTGGAAAGTTGCCGGTGCGTTACTTAATCCGAACGGCATAACGTTGTACTGAAACAACCCATAACGTGTTCGGAAAGCTGTTTTCCATTCATGTCCCTTCTTGATCCGAATTAAATTATATGCCCCTTTAAGGTCTAATTTGGTATATATGGTGGCATCAGTAAGTCTTTCCAATAGTTCCGGTATTAATGGCAAAGGGTAACGGTTTTTTACTGTAATCGCGTTTAGAGCTCTGTAATCTATAATAGGTCTTAGACTTAGGTCCTTATTTTTAACAAAAAATATACCTGCTGCTGCTGGTGACGTTGAGTGTGAAATAAAACCTTTTTTAAGGTTTTCGTCTAAGTATGTACGTAAATGGATAAGCTCGTTCTGTGACAAAGGGTAAATCTTGCCAAAAGGTATTTGAGAACCTGGTATTAGCTCAATGGGGCAGTCAAATTCTCGATGTGGTGGTAATGATTCAGCCTCTTTCAAATCGAAAACATCTGCCAAATCAGAATATGCCGCTGGAACACCAGTCACAATAGAAGATATAGAACTATGTGGATAACACGTATTTGTACAATATGTAGATGTTAGGCTAATCTCATCTTGTAACCAATTGATGTTTGGATTGTGTGTTTTTAACCAAGTATATCCCAAGACTATGGTATGTCTATCAATAGGTATGATATCAAAAGTAAGGTATTCAGTGTGACCTTCTTTTGTTGTTGTGAGTAAGGGTATAGTGTGGTGTGTGATAGGACCCTTCTGAATCAAAGTGCCATCTATTAATTTCACAAACACTGGTTGCTGCTTACACACTGTGGGTATTTTATTTTTTTTAACAAATGTATCATCAATATATATCCCTGAAGCCCCGGAATCTATCAATGCGTCACTCTGGATGTGGAGTTGGTCCCACTGTAGGGAGAGAGAGATAGTGAGTTGGGTAGTAGTTGACAGGTTATATAATGATACTAAAATCTTTGTCTTACCCTTCTTTTGTTTTGTTAGTAGAGGACAGGTTGCAACTGTATGCTCCTTGTGAGCACAGTATAGACATAGATTACCTAATCTTCTCCTAGTTTTCTCCTCTTGAGTCAGAGGTCCTTTGATTGCCCCAATCTCCATTGGGGTGCTGAGAGATAAATTTCTTTCTGAGTTGTAAGAAGGAGGATAGGTGCGTCTGATTGACGGGTCATACGAGCTTTTTTCTGCTTTTCTTTCCCTCAGACGTCTATCTAAAGTGGTACTTAATTTGATCAAGCCAGTGAGTGTCTCTGGGAGTTCCAGACGAGAGAGTTCATCTTTTAAAGACTCAGACAAACCCAGGCGAAACTGATTACGTAGGCTTACCTCATTCCATAGTGAGTCAGAAGCCCACATCTGAAAATCAGTTGTATATTCTTCTACAGTTCTTTTCCCTTGTTTAAGGGAACGTAGTTTTGTCTCAGCTTGTAATTGACTGTTTGAGTCTTCATAGAGGTTTGTCATGGCTAAAAAAAAATCAGTTAGTGAATCTAAAATGGGGTTATTTTGTTCAAAAAATCTGTTAGCCCAGGTGCGTGGTTCTCCTATCAGGTATGAAATTGTGGTACACACTTTAATCCTGTCTGAGTGGTAAGTGCGAGGTTTTAATGAGAATAACAAGTTGCAAGCATTTTTGAAATCACGAAACTCAGACCTTTTCCCTGAGAAAGGAGTTGGTGTATGTACTTGTGGTTCTGGTATGTCTACTTGTTTCGGTGTTATAAATTCCTTTAACATTGATTTTATAGCTGTATTCTCAGCCTGTACCTCTTGTAAGGCATGGGCTAAATAGTCAAGTTTCTGATACACATTAGTGAATTCATTTTTTATTTCTGTGGGATCCATGTTTAAATAATGCAAACAGGATCTAGTATGGCCTGATTATTATGTAACGAATCCACTCACTCAGAACCAACTAAATGGTATAAATGTTGCTCTTTGGTATAGCTATTCCTGCAAACACTGACTTTGTTACACAGGAAAAGAAACAGTGAGCAGTTATTAGCCAGTAAGATTGGATACACAATAATCTCTGATTATTGCAAATCAGAAACCTTAGTTAGAGCAAAGAACATAGGAAAGTATTACTTCATAGAATGCATGAATCCTTAGATAAGAGTTAATAATCCAGTTACCTTCACACACATTCACCCATAAAATATTTACAATCCCAATCACTCTACTTGTTTGAATCAGCCTTGGATCTGATCACAATATATGCAGTAACAACTGAACCGTTATCTATGCCCAGAATAGCTTGCTAATAACTCCTAAAGTTTATGTGGAAGAATCGATTTCTTTACTACAACATTAGTATAGCAAGGAGGAAGACTGTTTGATATTAGTAGAGTTCAAGTAATTGGATAACAAATACGGTTATACCTGCGTGTGCTGAGAGGAGCTGACCGCAGCTAGAGTGAGAGTCCTTACGGTGAATGCGTGACTCACTTCCGGTTTAGCGATTCAGTGTCGGGTTGCTGTAGCGGTATCTGAGGTCAGAGACTGAGACTGACAGGAGCTGCAGAGGGAGATCCGTAGTGGTGATTATCCAGATAGGTAAGAATTAAGCAAGGCAGCTACTGATAATAGCGGAATAGTAGGATCCACTTGATGTTTGAAGAGTAAAATAGGAATATGAATACTTCCTTCAGCAAAAATGAATGAGACCTGTGAAAGAGCAAAGAGAGCAGCCACAAGGCAGTATAGCTTCTCAATAATCAGGCAAGGAATGATTGTAGGAGGATCCCTTTTAAAGGATCAGAGAGCATGTAGGGAGATACCTTAAAGGTATATCACACATCAGGACATGACAAACAGGTAAATACTAAACCGAATAAAAACCCCTCAAACTTTATGCTTACCTGCTAAATTAATTTCTTTCATGATGGTGCGAGTCCACTAGCTATCACATGCAGGATTAAAGTCTAGAATACTATGAGGAGGCAAAACATTCAACATAACAGAGTTTTTAATCCCTTAATCTTTCCCATGATCCCTCAGTCATACATATGGCCAAGAGAAATTTAGAAAAGTAGGAAAGATAAAGCAGGGTAAGTATAGTCAAAACCGGTACTGCCGCTAACTGTACAAAAAATAAAGTGCGGTTCTTGTGGACTCTCACCATTATGAAAGAAATTAATTGATCAGTTATGCAGCTTTCTTTCATAAAATGGTGATAGTCCACAAACCATCACATGTGGGATCCTATACCTGTTACGCCACATCTGGTTGCCTAGCAAGCTGGTTGTGACTGCCTTTTGCCAATGTCTCAGCTGCCACCTCATTTTTCCGTGACCATCACCACTACATTTTGCAATTTCATCACTCTGGCGCAAATTTTCCTATTGCTATATAATGACGCAATTGACTCCATCTTTTGCCCTTTGTTTGGATTTTGTTCTTTGGTGACTGGGTATGCTTGTACTCTGAGAAGATTCCTGGTGTTTGACTTCTGGCTTACTCTCTGACCATTATCTTGAATATTCATCAAGGTTCTAGGTCTGTCAATCAATGTGCCATTGAATTCAGAACCTAAGCTGCAGAGACAGACTGGAAATCTGGAGCATTGAAAGCTGCATTCCGTAAAGGCTTGACAGACAGGATAAAGGACAAACTAGTCTATTGGGAGATACCAGAGTCTCTTGAGTCCTTTATTAATCTCTGCATCCAACTTGACACTGGACATCAAGAATACCTACAAGAGAAAGACAGAGCCCACAAGTTTCCTAAACCATCAGTTCACCCAGATTCACTCCCCTTCCTCTTGAAGCAATACAGTCTTCAGAAGAACCTATGGAAGTACATTCTCAGGCTTTCACAGGAAGTTGTGATGCAGAAGTCTTGTGCTCTGTTTATATTGTGAAATCAAGGGACATATGCTTCATAACTGTCCAACCTGGCTGGGAAAAACTCTTTTCAGGGGTTTCAGAGTTCAGCCCAAAAGTCATCCGATCCTCTCTGAAAACTAAAATACAGTTACCAATTGAGATTGATGTTGACACAATGGGGCCGATTTATCAAATGGCAGGTGGACGTGATTCGCTACAGTGACCGCTAAATGCCGACAGCATACGCTGTCGGCATTTATCATTGCACAAGCATTTCTTGTAAAATGCTTGTGCAATGCCACCCCCTGCACATTCACAGCCAATCGGCTGCTAGCAGGGGGTGTCAATCATACCGATTGGTGACGGACGAGTTAAGGAGCAGCGGTCTTACATCGCAGATAGAAAGCAGCATCCTCTGCTTAATAAATCTACCCCTATGGCTCTAATAGACTCTGGAGTAGCAGGGATATTTGTTGATGGAACTTTTGTTAGATTGCTCAAGATACCCTGTATTCAAAAAGAACTGCTTCTCTGAGTTACCATTATTAGTGGATTTTTATATTATTGTTCACTAAATTGTACCACTCTTCTGTACAGTTGGTGCTTTGCATACTCTCAGCTTTGACCTTCCCCCATAATTTTAGAACTTTTCTGGCTTTAGCTTCATGACCCTTAATTCTTGTGGTCACAAGGAGAAATAATTTCATGGGGAAAACAATGGTTTGGTAGATGTTTTACTGTTTCCAACTTACACAAGGAAGTAACTGTTTTTTACTATGAAGGTTGATTCCAAATTGCGTACGGAATATATTAGTTACTCAGAAGTTATTATTAACTAATATATTAGTTACTCGGATGTGTTTTCTAAACAGGAGGCTGAAACTCTCCCTCCTCATCAACCCTATGATTGTACTAAAAACCTTGAACTTGGGCATCCTCTTCTAAGGGGAGAACTTATTCCTGATCACGCTCCTAATCCAAAGGTCTTAAAGAATATATTTAAGACACTTGTGCCAGAGGCTTTATAAGATCATCTTCTTCTCCTGCAGGGGTGGGCTTTTTCTTTGTTGAGAAGAAAGATGGAGGTCTTTGACCTTGTATAGACTACCGTGCTCTAAACATTATTACCATCAAAGACAATTATCCTCTTCCTTTGATTCTAGAACTATTAGACGTCCTTTGTGTTGCTACTATTTTCACTAAATTGGATCTGTGAGAGCATATAATTTAATAAGAATAAAAGAAAGAGATGAGTGGAAGACGGCCTTTAACACTTGTTTTGGCCATCATGAATATCAAGTGATGCCTTTTATGAATATTTGAACCACTTAATTATCATTTACCTGGATGACATACTTATTTTCTAGAGAAACTTGAAAGAATGTCTCACCCACGTGAAACTAGTATTACAAGAACACAGTTTGTATGTGAAACCTAAGAAATGTTCCTTCCATCAATACAACATTTTTTGGCAACACCATTTCTGCTAAGGGATTTGACACTAATACATTGTCTGCAATACTAGACTGGTCTCTACCAATTATTCTTAAGGGTCTACTGAGAATCGTAGGATTCTGAAAATATTACTGAAGATTTATTAAGGGATACGCCATCATCACCGCTCCTCTTACTGCCCTGACTACCAAAACAGCTAACCCTAAGAAAATATTCAGAATTGTCCATTCAAGCTTTTCAGACACTTAAAGATGCTTTAGTTTCAGCACAGACACTCTGACGTCCTAATCCTGAACAACAACTCATCCTAGAGGTAGATGCCTCAGTAGAACCAGAAGCAATTTTGTTTTAGAAAAAAACTTCCATTGGCAAACAACATCCAGTCTCCTCCTTTTTTTAAAAAAAAATTTTCAAAGCAGAACTCAACTATGATCAGGCCAACAAAGAACTTCTCGCTGTTAAGGTGGCTTTTTTTTTTTTTACAGATCACAAAAACTTACTGTACCTTCAAACAGCCAAATTATTAAACTCTCAACAAGCAAGGTGGTCCTTTTTTTTGCTTTAAAAGGGATAGTCTAGTCAAAATTAAACTTTCATGAAAATGTTAAGGCAGATGCTCTTTCTCCCAACTTCCTTCCTACTCAGAAATAAGATGTTGAGCAACATCCTATAATGCCATCATCTCAAATAATTAATGCTCTCACCATGACCATCCTAAACAAACTATTTGAGGTTTAAATGACCATTCCGAAGCATAGTCATATACCTGCAGACCACCTATTTGTTCTTACAGAATTACGGTCCAGTATTCTACATTGGGCTAATGTCAGTGTGATAGCTGGACATTCCGGCGTCCTTACAACCTACAAAAATTTAGAATCAATTAGAAGTTTAGTGGTCCGAAATGAAAATGGATATGCAAGATTATGTTGCTGCTTTTACAGTTTGTGCCGCAAATAAAGTATCCCATACTTCTGCTGGTCTTCTTAAACCTCTACCTAATCCAAACCAGCTTAAGACCCATCTCACAATGGACTTTATCACATACCTTCCTCTTTCTAATTTTAACACGATTATCTGAGTAGTTGTGGGCAGATTTTCAAAGAGGATTTATTTTGTACCTCTGCCTAACTTACCTACTGCTAAAACTCTGGCTACTCTCTTTATCCAACACCTTGTTTGACTACATGGTCTACCTTTGGATATAGTGTCTGACAGAATGGCACAGTTTGTCTCTCATTTTTGGAAAGCTGTCTGTCACAATCTGAAAATCACACTGTCTTTGTCATCTGCTTATCACCCACATTCCAATGGACAGACAGAGAGAATAAACTAAAATTTGTAAAAAAAAATCTCAGAAGTTATGTTTCAGAGTCACTAGATAGCTGGGCAGAAGCTCTAGCTTATACACCCTTCTTTTTTGCATATGGATATCATCCTCAGACCTTTCCCCTTGCTTGTCCAACTACTGTCGTACCAGCAGTTAATCGTAGAATATGAGTCCTTCAACGATACTGGCAAAAGATTTGACTCGTTCTTAACCCCTTCATGACCACAACATACTATGTATGTCGGTGGCCATTAAAGGTTATGTCGGTATATACCAGGGTTACAATACAACTTATTTATTATTATCTTTAAAATAACCTCCAATTAAAATGTATATACAAAACAATTGAAATTAATATTTATTCCTAAATTCTTAGATTAGTTATCCTTATAGACACCTTGAAATATATTTATGTAGAGACTATATTATGAACCAATTATATGTCTATGCTGTTACAATATTCTTTACAAAGCAAACCAAAATATATCTCTAAAATTAACCTTACTCACAATAAATACCACAACTAGAGAAGTTTATATATATTTTGTAAGAGATTCCACAATAATAAGCCTGACTTAGAGATATGAAATACAAATGCCTTTATATGCCAATTGATCTGGCCTGAAATCACCTCTTATTTAGCCACAATGAAACAAGTTTAAAAATATATCACAATAGCTACAAATAACTTAATAAACGCCAGAGAAATTTAACTACAATAACCAATTTATATGAAATTTTACAATAGTAAAACTAACTTACAAATATAAAGTACAAATTCTTTTCTAGAAAATAAAATTATTTAGCATTAATGTGACTAGTTCTAAACTACACAGGACTATGCGTATACATTTAAAATACCAAATATACTCTTTAACATTACCAGCTGCAATCTAACTATAGCTTTAGAATACAATATAGATCCCATATATATATCCAGATAAACCAATTAGAAAGGTTCAGCTTTTTCAGATTAATCCAGTTCACCGTCATATGAAGAGGTTTTGCAATTATGGAAAAAGAAAAATTAGGCCCAGTTTTGCTTTATAGAGACTGTGTTTCAAAAGGCAGCAAGGTTATCAGTCAAAATTCCAGCAAAAGACCAAAGACCCTTTTTTTCCTATGCATCAGGCTTTTATCAATTGATAAGGCCGCTTCTGTTTTTTAATCATTGGTGAACGTTTTGGATACATTCTTCCAGTGCTGTTTCTGATTGGCTTTCAGATCTGAACATTTCATTGGTTTATTGGGATCATACCAGTTTTAGTCCACTAGGGGGCAGCAGACAACAAGAAATGCAGTCTCATTATAAATATTGCTAACAGTAAATACATAAATACATTTTACTATATATCTTCAAATGTATATTTAATATACTCCCTATTTTCTGATATTAATAAATTATATGTTCAGCATGTGTGGGACCATATAATACTATTTAGTGTGAGTATTTTCATACTAAACATGAGTATATCTCTAGTACCATATTACGAAGTAATTCCTATACATTTAAATATTTTAGAAGATTTATTAAAATCACATTTTTATGAGGGGACTTAAAAGGACTCTTATACTTTCAGTATGAATTTTATTAATATATCAATTTATAATCTGATATAACATTGTTTTGAATGCATGAAAACACAGATATAATATACTTCATTGGACGATTCACTAGTTTCTCACAGGTCTGGAATGAAAGAAACAATGTTGTTATTCTGAAGTAAGTTGGTTAAACACTTAAATTAGACAGATATATATTCCCTTTAGATTTAAAGTTATCTTATGCGTTAGACACATCTCCCCTGATCCATAAATATACATTTATTTACACAGTCTGAGTCTAAATGAAATATTTGAGAGTTTTACAGTTCATATAGATGAATTTCTAACTTCTCTTTACTATTTCACGGTGACATGACGTCTCTGAACTCCATGGATTTTAACTCAATTAATTTCATATTCAATATTATCCAAATAAATAATCTCTCAGATTTATCTATTTACATTTACCATACCAAAGTATAAATTAAATATTTTGAAATGTATAATATAGGTTGTTTAAAATCTCAAACTGTTTTCATATGCTTGTAAGTGAATTTTGGTATATGTTCCTTCCAGACCAGGATATGTATTTAGAATATCCCAGAGGCTTTGTGATCTAACATTTGATTACCAAGTGTTAATTACTATCTTCCTGAGCTTGAAAGGCCAAATTTTAGACTCTCAGGCTCCCTCCCCACAGGGGGCATCCTGGGTTAGATAATTATTAGTATTAGGGCAATTGCTTAAGTCATAGATTTGAGCAAATGTATCTAACAGAGCTGTAATTTAGCTTAGAGAGTGGGGAGAACTGAATTCTGATGTGTAATCAGCAAGGCATCCAATTTCTGACCCCAGATTTGCATTACACAGGATGTATCCAGCAATGGTATTAAGCATGCTCAAATTTAATATTTGTTAGATGGCATACTTATTTTATCTTATATATATGTGTGTGTAGGTAAATATATATATATATATATATATTTTATTTAATAACACTCACAGATATCCACAGATATCCTGACACAAATCTCCCTTCCAATTTGGTACTTGGTGAGAGTCCATTATTTTTCGATTCTCACATTTATGCTCGTTAGCTAGGCATCTAAATTACAATATTTCTTTAGTGCATTTGGGGAAATGACATTTCATTCTCCCTCTATGACTTGTAGTTAGGATCTAGGATGGCACACTTGCAACTGGTTAATATGGACCCATTTATCCATAAAAGTATCATTTTTAGGTATCCTAATTTTATAGGCAACTGGAGATATTTTGTCAGTAATTCCATGACGGAAGAAATTTCTTCTCCTTAACCTGATCTCTTCCAAAGATATAAAGATAAATGTTATCATTTATTTCATATTCCTTTTTGGACATTTTGAGATCATAATAGGTTTTAGTGGCAGTTGCGGCCTTCTCTATGACCAAATGCAAAGGCATATTGCAGATGCTTTCTTAAGTTCTCCACATATTGATGTGTATTGGCAGCATTTATCAAGTTCTGGTCTGACTTACGGTACAGTAGATGCTGAGGTAGAACCATTCTTCTACCAGTCATCAATTCAAAAGGTGACATCTTAGTAGCAATACTTGGAGTTGCTCATAATGCCATTAGGACTAGAGGTAATTTTACATCCCAGTCTTTACCAGTTTCACTCACAAACGTTTTGAGGATTTTCACAATGGACTGGGAATGGTTGTAACGCTCTACACCACCACTAGAGGCAGCTCTATATGCAATATGGAGCTTCCTTTTAACCCCTAGTATTTTCCACATTTTGGTCATTACTTCGCTGGTGAAGTGGGTTCCCCGATCGGATTCGATTCTCTGGGGTAAACCAAATCTGGAAAACATGTGGTTGCTAAACAATGCTGCGCATGTTTCAGCACTATTGTTAGGTGCACTGAAGCACTCTACCCATTTAGTGAATAGGCACGTCACTGTTAACATGTACCTGTTACCTCTTGATGACCTAGTTACTGGACCAATAAATTCAATTTGTATATCTGACCATGGCATTACCATTCCCCTTTTCTGCAATGGCGCTCTATGCGTTGGTGCAGTGGGTTGGAACTGTGGACAGATTAAACAACCTTGACAGTAGGTTTGAACATCCTTCAACATATGCGGCCAAAAGGCTTAATCACACAATATTTCATAGGTTAATTTGGCACCATGATGGCCAGATATGGGAGCATCATGGGCATGTTGAAGCATGAGACCTCTGAACTTTATAGGTACCACCCATTGTTGGATACCAGTTTTTGAGGTTCTAGTTAACAAATCATCCTGTAACTTGAATTGTGATTGTGATTTCATTAAGATTCTAAAATCTTCCTTGCTAATACCGTCCTCTTTTGAGATGGGGTTGTTTTCAGGATCTTCTATGTGTTTATAGAAGATACCTAGAATGGGGTCTTCTTTTTGACTAGTGATCAGGTCCTCACTAGAAGAACCCTGACTCCATTGTACCAGGTTAGGCTCACTTTGTTGTTTAGCCTGGTTCCTGGTAATGGCTTCTACCTAAATTGCATCCATTAAGTGGTCGATATTAAGGAGTTCTCCAGTTATGGCTCCTTGTTTGGCTAATGAATCCGCAAGATCATTGCCTTCCTTATCAGGACCTAGAATCCTGGAATGACCCTTGGTCTTTTTCCAGTGTATGGTTAAACCATTGGACACCACAAGATTATCAATCTCGCATGAACAACTTGCCATGTTTGACTGGTTTGTTGTTAGTTTTCTGCATGCCATTTATTTTCAAAGTTGGCAGGTATCCAACAAAACTGTCACACACATAATTTGAGTCAGTAATGATCACAAATGTATGAATACCTTGTTCAATAGCCATCTCAATGATTTTTAGAACAACAGTTAGTTCTGCAACTTGACTGGATGTTTGTCCAATGTTGAAACCTACAGAAATATTTGGGAATCCATTTTCCCAAGTTATACCAATGCCGGCGACTAAACATCGTTAATTATCAATAGTGGCATGGTAAGAACAACCATAAACATATACCCAAGGTAATGTTTGACACTGGTCCTCGTATATTTTATGTGTGGAAAGTAATTGTTCCTCCAGGAAATCATTTTCTAATAACTCTTCCCCATGATCCCTAGCAGTACAGTCTTGGAGCTCAGCAAGCCCCTGTGCGACTGGATTCCTTTGTTTTACTTGTAGCAAATTTCTAAAGGCCAGCCTTGTAAAGAAAGAGTCCAAGCTGTTATGCGGCTATTGGACAGGTTCCCATCTCTTATTCTCTCACTTTGCAGATATAGCAAAGGCTGGTGTCCTGTTTCTACAATAATTTTCTATAATAATTTGTAGAGCCCATACAGTAGATAAAAGGGCTTTTTCGCAATCACTAAATTTCATTTCTACTGGGGATAGAGTTTAACTCGCATAAGCAATGACTTTACTTAAATATTATGCTTTTGGTACAAAACAGCACTCATGCTTATATCTGTGTAACCTGTCTCTAAGTAGAAATGTTTACCCCCCGTCAGGGTACACAAAGCAAGGTGCTTGAGTGAGTTTTCTCTTCAGCTCTCTGATGGCTGTCTCTTGAACCTCACTCCAGTGCCATTTCACATCCTTCTTTAGAAGAAGTAGCAGTGGTTTAGCTAATTCTGCATAATTATCAAAACATTTAACCCTTCAGAAGTAACTTCATGTCCCAAGAAGTCTACACGAGTGCGGCACCATTGAGCTTTTTGTAGGGATAATTTGACACCTGCCCTTTTAAGTTGGCTGAGGATGTGTTTAAGTTCTGTAATGCATTTTTCAAAGTCTGTGCTTTTGATTAAAACATCATCAACATAAGATAAAGTCCCCCTTTCCAGTGCATCAGGCATAGCCTTATGCATGAATACAGCAAATTCATGTCCTGAATTTATGTATCCAAACGGGAGTCTCTGGAATGCATATTGGACCTTTTGGAGAATGCAAGCTTATACTGGTCCTCCTCATGTACCTTTATGGTCCAATATCCCTGTGCACAATCAATGGCAGTGAATATTTTCGATCCCTGCAACTGTGCTAGGCACTGGTCAATATATTACACAGGCTAGCCAGACATGTACACTTGTTTGTTTAGCTGTCTTAAGTCAGCACACAAACACCATTGTCCATTGGGCTTAAGAACACCTAGACTAGGATTGTTATAAGAGCTTTGCACCTGTCTGATGATACCCCGTTCTTTCAGGTTCCTTATGATTTCTGCAAGAAAATCATATGAGGCTAAAGGAAATCTGTATTGTTTAACAAAGACAGGTGGTGCATTGGGATCTGTTTGGATTCTTGCAATGTGCAAATCTGTAGTCCCACATTCATAAGAATCCCTAGCAAAAATATCCTTGTACTCCATCAGGAGTTCTTGTAGCTGTCGGCGTTCATCATCATCACTGGAACAGCCATTAGCTAAGGAGATTTGCTCTTCGACCATTTGCTGAAATCCTGGAAAGATTTCAGACTGTCCTATCTCATAGGTTTCTTCCAACCTAGAGGTTAGATCCCCTTGATTATAATTTATATTGCCCCCATTATTCTGGGAATTGGGGTATTCTTGCTCTTTGATTGGCTTATCAAACACTAGGGAGGCTTCTTCAATTTTACAGATGCCTTCCTCTGAGCTGAAGGGATAAATAGACTGAATTGTAAACAATCCCTCTGGCATAGATGCAAAGGATTGTTCTATTAACTGTTCTTCAGTTAAGTATCCTTCAGGTATTAGCCCAATTATATTATTCTGGAATCCAAAAGTGTAATAACTCTATTCCAGCGCATATCCTATGGTAGTTCCCTTGGACAAGGTGACATCCTGTGGGGTCATGTTATGCACAATAACATGTATTGGAATAGTTCCAATATTTACCATAGGAGTATGGGTCATTGTTATACCCAGATTTTGCATTCTATGGGAAAGGTATATTAGTGTTTCAGAAGTTTTAAATTTCTGACCTCTTTTTACCTGTAAGGATAAGAGGAATTTATCAGCACCAGCAGGGATTATAACATCGTTAGCACCTGCATATTCACAGCATATTGCATTTGCTGGTTTGATTTCAGGGCTGCATTTTCATCCTGAAATACTTCAGGGTCCCCCTTTAACCTGCTCCAGAGGCAAAGGTTAATTAAATCTATTTGTATGGCATATCTGTGTAAGAGATCATTGCCAATGTATATTTGATTATGGGGAGTATTTAAAACTAAAAACAGGTGCTTCACTGATTTATTACCTATAGAGATAGATAATAAACACTTAGCTGTGATGTTATAGCTTTCACACTTGTCATCCAGGTCATGGACCAAGAGATCTTGGGGAGAAAGATATTTAATCACTTTAGGTTCAGATATCTGCACTAATAACCCTTCACTTATATAGCTAGCTTCCTGTTTTAAGCTCAATTTGGCATACTTGGTTTTCCCAAGGTCATGCCCTTGCATAGGGATAAATAGATCATCTTTAACTTTCTCAATTTCTGCAAGGAATTGAGAATGATTTCCACATTTAGGGAATTTAGTATATGGTTAATACATCACCGACTAGGGAAATATTGGCTATCTTTCCAGGCAAAATTTAAAAATTATTACCATCAGAGCCACTTAAAGGAGTCTGATCATCTATTTGTAGGATCGTTATCTCAGGTATGGAGTCATTTCTGAAATGAATCTCCACAGCATCTGGTTTATCTTCCACCACGTGACAGTTATGTCTGGTGTGAGACATGCTGGATCGCTCATAATTAATAGGCCTTTTTACTTGTGACCAAATTACATCTTTTATGCAATCAATTATGGTGCTTAATCGTTTCAGGAGATCACTACCAATTATTTAATTCAGTTGGCAGATCAACTATATTATAATATTATTATATTATATTATTACCCTGTTCCCCAGCTTTAGCATTAGCCATGCAGTACCGTAAACTTTGAGAGTGTCACCCCCAACACCTATTAGTGAACCATCAAATTCCTTTAGTTTAGGCTTGTGGGGTGTTAGCTCATTTAGCTGTGTGTAGTACCTGTGGGACAAAATAGTTGCCTGAGATCCAGTATTAATTAATCCCATCATAGGGTTGGAGACTGAATCCTGGAGCTCAGCTAATACATAATATCTCCCTGCAGTTTCTACCATTTCACACATAAAATTAGCATGATTACCCATCTGTGGGCTTCGCCACGAGTTACCTGAATCCACCACATTACCTGATGCAGGAGAATTTTCACTCTCACCATTTATTTCCTCTATAATAGGGCTGACTGGATTCCTGTGTACTGCATCTGTGGGAATAAGGTTAGGGGAAAACTGCAAAGGAAAAGGTTTGTTAGAACTTCCAGGCTGAGGTGGCCCGTCATCACAGCTAAACCGTCTGTATCTGTTCTGCAAGGAGAGAACATGAGTAGTACTATTATTGATTTATCATTTCATTTGGTACATCTCTCCCGTCTCTCTCAAGTAATACCACAGTATTTCTGACTGTGCCTGTGGCCCACTGCTGGCCACTGGCTGTACCCCTAAAAAAGGATTATTAGGGTGCTGAGCCATCAAAACTTGACTCATATTAGTAAGTAGTGTACATAATTGATTTAGCTGAGTACTAAGTTGGGCCACTTTATTGTACAAGCTCTTTTTACCCATGGACCGATTTTTTTATATCCTAGGGTACTGATTCCTGGATTCTATTTTGAAGTGGTTGTCTTTGGGGTTCAACTTGTTCAGCATGAATATCTTGGGGAGCACTATTTACTTGGGGTGTCTGGCTACCTTGAGAGTGTTTTCGCCACTTTGGTATTTATTTTTACGGGGGGTACCGATTACCTTGTGAGTGTTCATCTCTTTGGGGATAATTATTTATCTGGGTATTCCCCCCATTTTGAGTATATTCTCTCTGTGCCTCAGGCCTTGTTGGAGGAGGGGCAGAGTAAAAACTTTGTGGGGAAGGCCTGTTTTCTCGGGCCACTTCCGCCTAAGTTTTCTTGTTGGACTCCAAGTTAAGGGGTCTAGGTGACACCCTAGTTTCTGCCACAATTTTGGGGCTGGGCCTTGGTTCCCTTTTATCCCCCTGTTCACCGGACTGCTGAATAGAGCAGTGTTTTGCAACCAGTGTGCTGTGGCACACTAGTGTGCCGTGAGAGATCCTCAGGTGTGCCACGGCAGACTGACAACAGTGTGACATATTTTTAAAACTTTGCTTGTTTTTTTACTCCCAGTGCAGGGGTAGTTTGTAGGAGGCATGGCATAACAGCACAATACATACAGTATGTGTATATATATATATATATACACACATATATATATATATATATATATATATACACACACACACACATATATATATATATATATATTATTTTTTTTAAATTTTGGGATGGTGGTGTGCCACAGGATTTTTTAATGTAAAAAAGTGTGCCACGGCAAAAAAAAGGTTAAAAATCACTGGAATAGAGTATAACTTTGTACTCTCTTTGATCAGCCAGTCCAATGAGCAGTGCTCATCAAAATCTCTAGCCAAATTAAGTTTGATGTGTGTGGGCAATGCTTCGTAAAATAAATTCACAAATTCTGAGCTTTCAAAAATGGGGTAGTCTTCGGCCATACTGTATGCATTTTTTAGTACAAAAAGGAATTCTATAGGGCTTTGATTGGAACTACATTTTAAACCGTACACAGCTATTTTCGCAGCTTTTTTAGTGCGATATTGCCCGAACTCCTTTTTGCACTGTTGCTTTGTTTCACTCCAGGAATGAATATTCATATCCTTTAGTGAAACAAAGAAGTTGTGATGTTTACCCTCAAATACCCAGGGCAGAAATTCAATTTTTGACTGCTCACTAGTAACTTTCATTATGGATAAAGCATTCTCAAAGGCCTCTAAGTGGTCAATTATAGAATTGGTTCCCTTGTTGGAAAATTAAGGTATTGCACCACTTAAGAAATTAATTATATTAGGGGTGTCATGTACCTTATTAGATGTATCTTGGGCCTTCATAGGGACCTTAGTTTTGGGGCTGGAGCGCTCCCTATCTGCCCTATATTTACTATGGGGAGACCCCTTACGCACATTTGTATTATATGGGCTATCTGGGTAGCTGGCTCTGCCCTCTGACTCACTACTAGAGCTGCCCTCCCCCTGTGAAGTGTAGCAGTTCCATGAATTTAAAACATGAGATGACTGTATGTGGGAAGATTACCTCTGACCCAATAGGGGTCCTTTGTTTAAATTCTTCCCTGATACTCGGCAGTTCATTTCTCATGAATTCTTTTAGGGTTTTTAAAATACCTGCATTATCCTCATTGCTAACAGAGGGGGCGTATTATTGCTATACTGCCTTTTCAGTTCACTAAGCTCTTTCTGGCTCTGTGCAAGTTGTTTATGCAAATCTTCTATTTGGGCTACTAAATTTTGGTTATACTTTTGTAAGGTGGCCATGTTCTGGGCAAGCGCATTCATTTTATCCTGGACTTGCTCTACCTCCTCTTCACCTAGTCTTAAGGAATAATTTTTGCCCCTCAATTGTGAGTTCTGTACTTCAATCTTATTGTACATTTCATAATTCAAATAGAGGAGCAGACCCCAAGTTTTGAAAATTATTACGTCGTGTTTTCTCGGTTTCTGAGGTTGGCCAATTTTTAACAGCCCTTGAAATATTTCACTTTCGCCACACCATAGATTTGCAATATTTTTGGCCTTAGTTTTAAGTATCTTAATGAAAGCGCCCAATTCTCCCTTAATACTTAATCTATTTTTAAGTTGAGTAATGGCTTCTGTTTTAAGCGTTTCTGCCTGACTAATGGGAGATTCTGGGGAACATATTTCAATACTATGTATAGATTCAATTGATTCACTTCTAGTAACAGACATTATTATTTTGACATAGTATTTGGTTTTGACCAACGAGAAGAAAAAATAATAATAATTTTAAAATATTATAAAACAAATTATTTTTTTTCGCGATAATAATTTCTATTTACTACATATATCATATCAATGTGATAAAGATAATAATCTTGTGCAGTGCCTCCAGATAATATGTCGGTATATACCAGGGTTACAATACAACTTATTTATTATTATCTTTAAAATAACCTCCAATTAAAATGTATATAGGAAACAATTGAAATTAATATTTATTCCTAAATTCTTATAGACACCTTAAAATATATTTATGTAGACACTAGATTATGAACCAATTATATGTCTATGTTGTTACAATATTCTTTACAAATCAAACCAAAATATATCTCTAAAATGAACCTTACTCGCAATAAATACCACAACTAGAGAAGTTTATATATAATTTATAAGAGATTCCACAATAATAAGCCTGACTTAGAGATATGAAATACAAAGGCCTTTATATGCCAATTAATCTGGCCTGAAACTACCTCTTATTTAGCCACAATGAAACAAGTTTAAAAAAATATATCTATATCACAATAGCTACAAATAACTTAATAAACACCAGAGAAATTTAACTACAATAACCAATTTATATGAAATTTCACAATAGTAAAACTAACTTGCAAATATAAAGTACAAATTCTTTTCTAGCAAATAAAATTATTTAGCATTAATGTGACTAGTTGTAAACTACACAGGACTATGAATATACATTTAAAATACCAAATATACTCTTTCAAATTACCAGCTGCAATCTAACTATAGCTTTAGAATACCTTTGTTAATCCAGTTCACCGTCATATGAAGAGGTTTTGCAATTATGGAAAAAGGAAAATTTGGCCCATTTTTGCTTTATAGAGACAATTCCAGCAAAAGACCAAAGACCCCTTTTTTCCTAGGCATCAGACTTTTATCAATTGATAAGGCCGCCTCTGTTTTGTAATTGGTGAACGTTTTGGATACGCACTTCCGGTGCTGTCTCTGATTGGCCCTCGGATATGAACATTTTATTGGTTTATTGGGATCATACCAGTTTTAGTCCACTAGGGGGAAGCAGACACCTAGAAATGCAGTCTCATCAATATTACTAACAGTAAATACATTTTACTATATATCTTCAAATGTATATTTAATATACTCACTATTTTCTGATATTAATAAATTATATGTTCAGCATGTGTGGGACCATATAATACTATTTAGTGTGTGTATTTTCATACTAAACATGAGTATATCTCTAGTACCATATTACAAAGTAATTCCTATACATTTAAATATTTTAGAAGATGTATTAAAATCACATTTTTAAGAGGGGACTTAAAAGGACTCTAATACTTTCAGTATGAATTTAATTAATATATCAATTTATAATCTGATATAACATTGTTTTGAATGCATGAAAACACAGATATGATATACTTAATTGGACGATTCACTGGTTTCTCACAGGTCTGGAATGAAAGAAACAATGTTGTTATTCTGAAGTAAGTTGGTTAAACACTTAAAATAGACAGATATATATTCCCTTTAGATTTAAAGGTATCTTATGCGTTAGACACATCTCCCCTGATCCATAAATATACATTTATTTACACAGTCTGAGTCTAAATGAAATATTTGAGAGTTATACAGTTCATATAGATGGATTTCTAACTTATCTATACTATTTCACGGTGACGTGATGTCTGAACTCCATGGATTTGAACTCAATTCATTTCATATTCAATATTACCCAAACAGACAATCTCTCAGATTTATGTATTTACACTTACCATACTAAGGTATAATGAAATATTTTGAAATGTATAATATAGGCTGTTTAAAATCCCAAACCGTTTTCATATGCCTGTAAGTGAATTTTGGCATATGTTCCTTACAGACCAGGATATGTATTTAGAATCTCCCAGAGGCTTTGTGATCTAACACTTGATTACCAAGTGTTAATTACTATCTTCCTGAGCTTCAAAGGCCAAGTTTTAGACTCTCATGCTCCCTCCCCACAGGGGGCATCCTGGGTTAGATAATTATCAGTATTAAGGCAATTTGAGCAAATGTATTGAACAGAGCTGTAATTTAGCATAGAGAGTGGGGAGAACTGAACTCTGATGTGTAATCAGCAAGGAATCCAATTTCTGACCCCAGATTTGCATTACACAGGATGTATCCAGCAATGGTATTAAGCATGCTCAAATGTAATATTTGATAGATTGCATATTTATTTTATCATATATATATATATATATATATATATATATTCAGAGACAGAAAGGTTATCAGCGCTAGAAGTGTATGAGTATACTGTTGGTCTTAATATATGTTCCCATCCACTAACCAGAACATATATATATACACAAGACACTTGCAAATTATGCAGTAAACAGTCTCATAGATTTAGGGATGGTCACGAAACGCGTAAGGCTCCGCCCCCCGTCACGATACTGCACACTGTGCAGACATTCTTTATACGGAGCTGCATAAGGATTTTGGGTATTGTACTATTTAATATAGCGCAACGGCCTGAAACAGATCCTTGAGTGCTCCATAGTTGGATACTGAATTACTAGAGCAAATTAGTCAGCCCTGTCTTCAAATCCAGAACGTTGGAATATACACTTGGTCTGGCTACGGATCTATAGCTACATAATACTGTTGCTGGAATTTTTCTGCATACCCACCACAAACCATAGTCGGCTATATATATTTTATATTTTACCTGTTATTGTTATTGTTACTTGATATATTAAAACTTGGTTTTACTCTATCTTTGTATTAGTAGTGTATTAATATAACACATAAATACACTCCCCCTCCCACCCCCATACCATAAGCTTGGAGGTATATCCTTGAAACTTGGGACTATATGAAGAAGCCAAGGAACCACTGAGGACACGTGGACAAGTGAGAGGACTGCTGAGGAGTGAAAATACACTAACACAAGTGCCTAAAAATACCTCATATCTTGAGGGTATACCAGGTGAGCGTGGACTTTCCCCCACTGTTATATACATGCAAAGTATTTGAACGTATTACACGAAGTGTGCCCTCTGGCGCCTGTTTTATTTCATACCTTTCATATATATATATATATATATATGTGTGTGTGTAGGTAAATATACATACATATATATATATATATATATATATATATATATATATATATATATATAACCTTCTCGAATGACAGCAACCAGACAGGATTTCTTCAAAAAAGGTCACATTTATTGACGTTTCGGGGAGTAAACCTCCCCTTCTTCAGAACATACAGTGTACACTAACACACCACCTTAAATAAGCAAACCATAACACAGTAACCTCCTACTTCCTGTTCAAAAAGGCGCCAACATTACATCACATCCGGTTCCTCTATTCTCACCCGGAAGTGCACAGACCAATTACTTCCTGTCTGTGTTTACATACCAATTAATACTAGATATTTTACTCATTGTTTTAAACTTACAAAACATCTTATCGTGCCCATATTGTGCTGAATCATAGTGTCTCAAATATTCAAAAAACTTCACCTTATTTACACAATACTCCAGTTAACACTGCGGTGTCTAATTACCGCTAATGCCATTCGACCGGATCCGGAAGTTAATCAAACTCTTCCGGTATGTGTTTACAACTCTCTGTGTGTATAACAAAAACAATCATTAAGTGTCATATTGTCCTCAACTAACATATTACAATCTATAACAATCCTTCAGTGTTTTGCAAATACACACCTCTTATCTCTATCTTATGCATATCCATTTCTACAATATATATATATTATTTAATAACACTCACAGATATCCTGCCAGTTTTCTGGTTTCTAATAGTGTTGGGGCCCCCCACATGCGGTGGGACTGCGCTATTATACCCTCTCTTCTGGTGAAACCAGGCTATTAATAATACAATCCCCATAGAAAGACCACCTTAAGGGTTTAAAAAAAATCTGCATTTTAAAATAAAAAGATAGCTGACCAACAAAGAAGAGCTTCCCCAATTTTTCGACTAGGAGACAAAGTATGGCTGTCAATTATCTTCAGTTAAAACAGCCTTCCTCTATACTCAGTTCACTTTTTGGGTTTTACGACGGATCACTCTGGTAGCATATTATTTTGTTCTTCTATCCACTATGAGGATCGATCCCGTGATTCGTCTCCTTACTGAAACTGTATACTCTTGCTCATCTCAATTGCCAGCTCCGGTCACAGTGAAGGTCAAGATGAATATGAAATCTCCAGTATCTTGGATTCCAAAACTCGGGATAACAAGTTGTTTTACTTAGTAGAATGGAAGGGATAACCTATCACAGATTGCTCTTAGGTACCCTTTACTGATATTCATGCTTGAACTAGCATCTCTCTGAGGGGTCCTTTGAGGTGGGGCTCTGTCACGGCGTGTCCCATAACCTAACAACCTTGTTGTCATGGTGTATTTTGTTGCATTTTTTATCGCAGTTGCGTCATTTCGCCGCGTCTGGCGTGTCTTGCTTTGGTCACTCAGGCGTGAATTTTCCCACGGTTTGGCACTATATAATGATGCAATTTACTTTATCATTTGCCTGTTTGGATTTTATTCCTGGGTGTGCTTGTACTCTGAGAAGAATCCCTGTATTTAACGTCTGGCTTACTCTCTGACCATTCTCTTGGATTATCCTCAAGTATCTTGTGTGCCTGCTGTTTACCTGACTTCTGCCTGGACTTAATTTCTGATATAGATTACGATTTGGTACCTCTTTTGCCACAAGTTGCCGACTCTTCAGCCTGTTTTTGACCACACACCTGGATCTTCCTTCAAACTTGATAGTCACATCCTGGGTCTCATCCAGAGAGTTGCAACAGTGTTTATTGAGTAACTTCTCAGCCACTGGGTCCTTACCAAGACAGGCATTATACTTTTGCTGAAGTGTGACAATACCCAAGCAGTGAAGTCCCCAAGAACTATGGTGGGATAAGAGATAAGGCAGGTATGGTACTGACATTTTTAGGAGCTGGATAGAGAAAAGGAACCAACATTTCCTGATTAATGTTATCCATAGATACCACTTTAGGAAGGAAAGAATAGTTGGTTCTCAAAACTGCCTTGTCCTGATGAAAAATCAGGTAAGGGGCATCAAAGGATAGAGCAGAAAGTCCTGACACTCTTCTGGCTGGGGAAATAGCCAACAAAAAACATAATTTATGCTTACCTGATAAATGTATTTCTCTTGTAGTGTAGTCAGTCCACGGGTCATCCATTACTTATGGGATTATATCTCTTCCCAACAGGAAGTTGCAAGAGGATCACCCAAGCAGAGCTGCTATATAGCTCCTCCCCTCACATGTCATATCCAGTCATTCGACCGAAACAAGACGAGAAAGGAGAAACCATAGGGTGCAGTGGTGACTGGAGTTTAATTAAAATTTAGGTCTGCCTTAAAAGACAGGGCGGCCGTGGACTGACTACACTACAAGAGAAATAAATTTATCAGGTAAGCATAAATGATGTTTTCTCTTGTTAAGTGTAGTCAGTCCACGGGTCATCCATTACTTATGGGATACCAATACCAAAGCTAAAGTACATGGATGATGGGAGGGACAAGGCAGGAACTTTAAGCGGAAGGAACCACTGCCTGAAGCACCTTTCTCCCAAAAATAGCCTCCGATGAAGCAAAAGTGTCAAATTTGTAAAATTTTGAAAAAGTGTGAAGTGAAGACCAAGTTGCAGCCTTGCAAATCTGTTCAACAGAGGCCTCATTTTTAAAGGCCCAGGTGGAAGCCACAACTCTAGTGGAATGAGCTGTAATTCTTTCAGGAGGCTGCTGTCAAGCAGTCTCATAGGCTAAACGTATTATGCTACGAAGCCAAAAGGAGAGAGAGGTAGCCGAAGCCTTTTGACCTCTCTTCTGTCCAGAGTAAACGACAAACAGGGAAGAAGTTTGACGAAAATCTTTAATTGCTTGCAAATAGAACTTCAGGGCACGGACTACGTCCAGATTATGCAAAAGTCGTTCCTTCTTCGAAGAAGGATTAGGGCATAGAGATGGAACAACAATCTCTTGATTTATATTCCTGTAAGAAACTACCTTAGGTAAAAACCCAGGTTTAGTACGCAGAACCACCTTGTCTGAATGAAAAATCAGATAAGGAGAATCACAGTGTAGGGCAGATAACTCAGAGACTCTTCAAGCCGAGGAAATAGCCATCAAAAACAAAACTTTCCAAGATAACAGCTTAATATCAATGGAATGGAGGGGTTCAAACGGAACACCTTGAAGAACCTTAAGAACTAAGTTTAAGCTCCACGGCGGAGCAACAGTCTTAAACACAGGCTTAATCCTAGCCAAAGCCTGACAAAAAGCCTGAACGTCTGGGACATCTGCCAGACGTTTGTGTAACAGAATAGACAGAGCAGAAATCTGTCCCTTTAATGAACTAGCAGATAAACCCTTTTCTAAACCCTCTTGTAGAAAAGACAAAATCCTAGGAATCCTAACTTTACTCCATGAGTAACTCTTAGATTCACACCAATATAAGTATTTACGCCATATTTTATGGTAAATTTTTCTGGTAACAGGTTTCCGAGCCTGTATTAAGGTATCAATAACTGACCCCGAGAAGCCACGCTTTGATAGAATCAAGCGTTCAATCTCCATGCAGTCAGCCTCAGAGAAATTAGATCTGGATGGTTGAAAGGACCCTGAATTAGAAGGTCCTGTCTCAGAGGTAGAGACCATGGTGGACAGGACGACATGCCCACTAGATCTGCATACCAGGTCCTGCGTGGCCACGCAGGTGCTATCAGAATCACCGATGCTCTCTCCTGTTTGATCTTGGCAATCAGCCGAGGAAGCAGCGGAAATGGTGGAAACACATAAGCCATGTTGAAAACCCAAGGGGCTGCTAGAGCATCTATCAGCGCCGCTCCCGGGTCCCTGGACCTGGATCCGTAGCAAGGAAGTTTGGCATTCTGTCGAGAAGCCATGAGATCCAGTTCCGGTTTACCCCAACGATGAATTAGTTGAGCGAAGACCTCCGGATGGAGTTCCCACTCCCCCGGATGAAAAGTCTGGCGACTTAGGAAGTCCGCCTTCCAGTTCTCCACGCCTGGAATATAGATCGCTGACAGGTGGCAAGAGTTGGACTCTGCCCAGCGAATTATCTTTGATACTTCCAACATCGCTAGGGAACTCCTGGTTCCCCCTTGATGGTTGATGTAAGCCACAGTCGTGATATTGTCCGACTGAAATCTGAGGAACCTCAGTGTTGCCAACTGAGGCCAAGCTAGAAGAGCATTGAATATCGCTCTTAATTCCAGAATATTTATTGGAAGGAGTTTCTCCTCCTGAGTCCACGATCCCTGAGCCTTCAGGGAGTTCCAGACTGCACCCCAACCTAGAAGGCTGGCATCTGTTGTTACAATCGTCCAATCTGGCCTGCGAAAGGTCATCCCTTTGGACAGATGGGGTCGAGAAAGCCACCAGAGAAGAGAATCCCTGGTCTCTTGATCCAGATTTATTAGAGGGGCAAATCTGAGTAATCTCCATTCCACTGACTGAGCATGCATAATTGCAGCAGTCTGAGATGCAGGCGCGCAAATGGTACTATGTCCATTGCTGCTACCATTAACCCGATTACTTCCATGCACTGGGCTACTGACGGGTGAGGAATGGAATGAAGGGCACGGCAAGTATTTAGAAGTTTTGATAACCTGGCCTCCGTCAGGAAAATTTTAATCTCTACAGAATCTATAAGAGTCCCTAAGAAGGGAACCCTTGTGAGTGGTAATAGAGAACTCTTTTCCACGTTCACCTTCCACCCATGCAACCTCAGAAATGCCAGAACTATCTCTGTATGAGACTTGGCAATTTGAAAATTTGACGCTTGTATCAGAATGTCGTCTAGGTACGGAGCCACTGCTATGCCTCGCGGTCTTAGTACCGCCAGAAGTGAGCCCAGAACCTTTGTAAAGATTCTTGGGGCCGTAGCTAACCCGAAGGGAAGAGCTACAAACTGGTAATGCCTGTCTAGGAAGGCAAATCTTAGATACCGATAATGATCCTTGTGAATCGGTATGTGAAGGTAAGCATCCTTTAAGTCCACTGTGGTCATGTACTGACCCTCTTGGATCATGGGTAGGATGGTTCGAATAGTTTCCATTTTGAATGATGGAACTCTTAGGAACTTGTTTAGGATCTTTAAGTCCAAGATTGGTCTGAAGGTTCCCTCTTTCTTGGGAACCACAAACAGATTTGAATAAAATCCTTGCCCTTGTTCCGTCCGCGGAACTGGGTGGATCACCCCCATTAATAAGAGGTCTTGTACACAGCGTAGAAACGCCTCTTTCTTTATTTGGTTTGCTGATAACCTTGAAAGATGAAATCTCCCTTGTGGAGGAGAAGCTTTGAAGTCCAGAAGATATCCCTGAGATATGATCTCCAACGCCCAGGGATCCTGGACATCTCTTGCCCAAGCTTGGGCGAAGAGAGAAAGTCTGCCCCCCACTAGATCCGTTTCCGGACAGGGGGCCCTCACTTCATGCTGTCTTAGGGGCAGCAGCAGGTTTTCTGGCCTGCTTGCCCTTGTTCCAGGACTGGTTGCTTTTCCAACCCTGTCTGTAACGAGTAGCAGTCCCTTCCTGTTTTGGAGCGGAGGAAGTTGATGCTGCTCCTGCCTTGAAATTACGAAAGGCACGAAAATTAGACTGTTTGGCCTTTGATTTGGCCCTGTCCTGAGGAAGGGAGTGACCCTTACCTCCAGTAATGTCAGCAATAATTTCTTTCAAGCCGGGCCCGAATAAGGTTTGCCCTTTGAAAGGAATATTAAGCAATTTAGATTTAGAAGTTACATCTGCTGACCAGGATTTAAGCCATAGCGCTCTGCGCGCCTGGATGGCGAATCCGGAGTTCTTAGCCGTTAGTTTGGTTAAATGCACCACGGCATCCGAAACAAATGCATTAGCTAGCTTAAGGGCTTTAAGCTTGTTCATAATCTCATCCAATGGTGCTGTGCGAATAGCCTCTTCCAGAGACTCAAACCAGAATGCTGCCGCAGCAGTGACGGGCGCAATGCATGCAAGGGGCTGTAATATAAAACCTTGTTGAACAAACATTTTCTTAAGGTAACCTTCTAATTATTTATCCATTGGATCTGAGAAAGCACAACTATCCTCCACCGGGATAGTGGTACGCTTGGCTAAAGTAGAAACTGCTCCCTCCACCTTAGGGACCGTCTGCCATAAGTCTCGTGTGGTGGCGTCTATTGGGAACATTTTTCTAAATATCGGAGGAGGGGAAAAAGGCACACCGGGTCTATCCCACTCCTTGCTAATAATCTCTGTAAGCCTTTTAGGTATAGGAAAAACGTCAGTACACACCGGTACCGCCTAGTATTTATCCAGCCTACATAATTTCTCTGGGATTGCCACCGTGTCGCAATCATTCAGAGCCGCTAACACCTCCCCTAGCAATACACGGAGGTTCTCAAGCTTAAATTTAAAATTTGAAATTTCTGAATCCGGTCTCCCCGGATCAGATCCGTCACCCACAGAATGAAGCTCTCCGTCCTCATGTTCTGCAAATTGTGACGCAGTATCGGACATGGCTCTCGTGTCATCGGCGCGCTCTGTCCTAAACCCAGAGCTATCGCGCTTGCCTCTTAACTCAGGCAAATTAGATAATACTTCTTTCATAACATTAGCCATATCATGCAAAGTGATTTGTAAGGGCCTTGATGTACTTGGCGCCACAATCTCACGCACCTCCTGAGCGGGAGGCGAAGATACTGACACGTGAGGAGAGTTAGTCGGCATAACTTCCCCCTCGATGTCTGGTGATAATTTCTTTACCGGTAAAGACGGACTTTTATTTAAAGTAGCATCAATACAATTGGTACACAAATTTCTATTGGGCTCCACATTGGCTTTTAAACATAATGAACAAGTAGATTCATCTGTATCAGACATGTTTAAACAGACTAGCAATGAAGACTAGCAAGCTTGAAAAAATCTTTCAGTGAATTTACAAGCAATAGAAAAAACGCAGCAGCGCTTTTAAAAACACAAAAAAAACTGTCACAGTTGAAATAACAATGAACTAATTCAGTTATAGCCAACAATTTTAACAGTAAATGTATGAATTTAGCAGAGGATTGCACCCACTAGCAAACGGATGATTAACCCCTCAATACCCACAACTGGATAATCAATTTTAGATTTAACGTTTTTCTCACAGTCAAACACACTGTCATAGGTCTGCTGTGACTGATTACCTCCCTCAAAAATGAATTTTGAAGACCCCTGAGCTCTCTGGAGACGTCCTGGATCGAGGAGGAAAAAGCAGGAAGACTGTGCTAGAATTTTATCTGCGCAACAAGGCGCTAAAAAAAGGCCCCTCCCACTCATATTACAACAGTGGGAGACCTGTTACAACGGTTTCTATGCAGAAATAAACGTTAGCCATGTGGAAAAAAATCATGCCCAAAAAGATTTATCACCAAAGTACCTCACAAAACGAATAACATGCCAGTAAACGTTTTAAAAAACAACTTTTCCAGTGTTATGTAAAGTTATCACTAAGCCTGCTACCAGTCGCTTCTACTGCAGTTAAGGCTTATACATTTATTTCAGTATTAACAGTATTTTCTCAGTCAAATTCTAGTCCCTAGAAAATAACTCAACTGCGCATACATTTAACAGCCTGATACCAGTCGCTACTACTGCATTAAAGGCTGTACTTACATCATATGGGTAACAGCAGTGTTTTCTTAGTCAATTCCATTCCTAGAAAATATTATACTGCACATACCTCATTTGCGGGGGACCCCGCATGCTATTCCCTTTTCTGAAGTTACCCCACTCCTCAGAATGTGCGAGAACAGCCAGTGGATCTTAGTTACGCCTGCTAAGATCATAGAAAACGCAGGCAGATTTTCTTCTTCTAAATATTGCCTGAGAGAAAAAACAGCACACTCCGGTGCCATTTTAAAATAACAAACTTTTGATTGAAGAATTAAGTAAAACTCCTATCTCCTCTCACAACCTCCTTTGTTGAGACTTGCAAGAGAATGACTAGATATGACATGTGAGGGGAGGATCTATATAGCAGCTCTGCTTGGGTGATCCTCTTGCAACTTCCTGTTGGGAAGAGATATAATCCCATAAGTAATGGATGACCCGTGGACTGACTACATTTAACAAGAGAAAAAAGAATTGTCTTAGATAACAGATGATGATGTGTTGCTAACCCTATCACACCCGAGAAATCTGTACCAGCTCTTATTACATGACTTTGACCTATTCCACACTATGTAAAAAATTTTAATTAGCTTATCATTAATGTTAATTTACCGCATACTTCTATATTATCCTTTACAGGCCTTTTCCCTTTTAGATCACAGTCAAAATGCATAGAATGCCTTGTTATTTATCTAGCTCAAACAAATACCTGATAATAATTATACATTTTTCAGACACTCCCTATATCACACCCAATACCTATCTGAAAAGTTTAACAAAGGCTATTTCTGACTTTGCATGGGACAGAAATTTCCTGAGAATTACCAGAAAATTAATATTCTTAAGGAAATCTCAGGAGGGGTAAGGCCTTCCAAATCTATGTAACTATAGAATTGCAATGTATAGTGGATTGGTTTTTGCATTACAATAAAAAATATGGTTTGTCATAGAACAGACAATATATGCCTCTACTAATTTAGGCACCCTATGTGGTCTCCCTCTATCCCTTCATACACAGTCCCTAAATATCAATACTATTATCTCATAGATGTATACTATTACTACTTAGTATCAGACTCACTCTGCATCATCAAATCCTTCTGCTCTTTTATCCCTCATTCAGGAAAGCTCCTCACCTATTCCACTCTCCATAATCAAAATGAACAACGTTCTCATATTATAGCAACCCAAGTATGTTCAGAAAAGGTTTACTAATACACAATTTAAATACTTCTTTCATAATCATTCACATAAATGTAATTTGTTTAGATCTCCTACAAATTTTAAAAAGCTTTCCTTGTCTTCCACTATCTTTCAATACATATTGTCCTTATCATTTAACATAGTACAACAACCTCTAGTGTTTTTTTTTAACCAAATTATAATGAAAGATGGGAACATGATTTATATTGTATACTTAGCCCTCAACAGGCTACTCAACTTTACTATGAGTACTATGTCTCACATGTGGTGGTTGTGTCATATCAGCACTCTCATATCATACATATTTTTTTGGTCCACAGGAATTGAGGAAACTGAAAAGACATACCAAACTAAACTGAGAAGAGATCCTTTAATTTGGTTCCTAAATAAAAAAAAACTAATAAACTACCCTCATTTTACTTACACTTGCTTAAGATTATGTCTAGCTGTGTTAAATGCCTCATAGCAAAAATTTGTAAGCCCTTTATTGCAATGGTGGAGATGATTTGCTAAATATTGACAAGACGTTTAAATCACCTTCCTTTATCGATTCTTAACATGGGCTAGTTATTTCTTTAGTAATCTTAGTCTTTTGAATGTCTGCATAATTATGAAACTAACAATTTACAAGAATAGTTTACTTTATTTCCTAATATATTAATGTTTACAATTCTGTTTTGGTTATTATATTTAGGACACTGGAAACCAGGAATTGGACTCTCTTATGTCCTTCACTTTGGTCCTTGATAAACTCTTAAAGTTTGTTCGTTCTTAAAAAGTTTTTGGAATGGAGTGTTCCGCACTTTGAACTTTTGGGGACTGATAACTTGAACCAGTTTACACCTCATATTGTTCTCTTTTTGGCCCAATGATCAAAAGTGCTGCAATGCAGGGATATATTCAAAGGGATCCACTGTAATGTCGTGCGAGCCTGTGAAATATTCCAAGCTGCTGACATCTATAATAACAGGCGGTATCGCTGAGAGGAGTTTTACTATACATCCCAATGGGTGGCTGCTGGCGATATATTGCAACCAGCATCGGTGCCAACCTTAGTGATGTATAGTACACTCTGTATTTCAACATTATATTGTTTTATTTGTTAATTTTATATAAAAAAAGAAGAGTTTAATACAGCTAAGTGTTAATATTATATATTAATCTCTTAAGCCATATGGACGTAGGTACTACAACACAGGGTACTTTGCATAGCATACCCTATTGACCTGCCTTCACATGATAAAGAAGAACCAATTGTTCTTCCTTTACTATTTGAAGGCAGATCGCAGATACATACAGTGACAGTCTTGTGGTGACACCGCCAGTGGTGTGGGAGTAATGGAGGGAGACAGGTGGAGCATAGCGGTGGGGGAGGGAGATGAGGGCTTCCTACGAAACAGAACAAATGTTTGCTGTGGAAGAGATGGGCCACTGCATTACAGAAAAGGGTGAGGGAGTGGGGCCCTATCAAAAATTGCTTGAGGGGAGGGGGCGTTGCTACACTATAGTTTTTTTAATTTTTTATTAATAAATAATAATAACAAAAATGCTAAAAGCTGGGTACTGGCATACAGCTGCAAGTATATAATATGGCTGCTAGTTAAAGGGGGGAGGGTAAGAGAGCTGTTTGGGAGGGATCAGCTCCCAAAAGCCCTAAACTGTATACTGGCAGACTGTTTGCGAGTAACTTTGATGGTGGTGACAAGTGAAGGGGCGAGGAAGGGAAGAAAGCTGTTTGGGAGGGATCAGGGGGTGGGAGGTGTCAGCTGAGAAGGCAATCTCTACACTACAGAAAAACGTAACCTTACAAGCTACTAGATTAACCCCTTCATTGGCAGGAATATTAGAAGTGCAGTGCGCAGCTGCATATAAGTAGTCTTCTATTACGAAAAAGCAATGGCAAAGCAATACATGTCTTTTTTTCTTAAAAAGAGGATCCCAGAGAAGCTTTTACAACCATTTGTGTTATGACTGTGCAAGCGGTATGTAAAACATTTCAGTGAGAAACCCATAGTTTGTGAAAAACAGAATTTATGCTTACCTGATAAATTACTTTCTCCAACGGTGTGTCCGGTCCACGGCGTCATCCTTACTTGTGGGATATCTCTTCCCCAACAGGAAATGGCAAAGAGTCCCAGCAAAGCTGGCCATATAGTCCCTCCTAGGCTCCGCCCACCCCAGTCATTCGACCGACGGACAGGAGGAAATATATAGGAGAAACCATATGGTACCGTGGTGACTGTAGTTAGAGAAAATAATTCATCAGACCTGATTAAAAAACCAGGGCGGGCCGTGGACCGGACACACCGTTGGAGAAAGTAATTTATCAGGTAAGCATAAATTCTGTTTTCTCCAACATTGGTGTGTCCGGTCCACTGCGTCATCCTTACTTGTGGGAACCAATACCAAAGCTTTAGGACACGGATGAAGGGAGGGAGCAAATCAGGTTACCTAAACGGAAGGCACCACGGCTTGCAAAACCTTTCTCCCAAAAATAGCCTCCGAAGAAGCAAAAGTATCAAATTTGTAAAATTTGGCAAAAGTGTGCAGTGAAGACCAAGTCGCTGCCTTACATATCTGGTCAACAGAAGCCTCGTTCTTGAAGGCCCATGTGGAAGCCACAGCCCTAGTGGAGTGAGCTGTAATTCTTTCAGGAGGCTGCCGTCCGGCAGTCTCATAAGCCAATCGGATGATGCTTTTAAGCCAAAAGGAAAGAGAGGTAGAAGTCGCTTTTTGACCTCTCCTTTTACCAGAATAGACAACAAACAAAGAAGATGTTTGTCTGAAATCTTTTGTAGCCTCTAAATAGAATTTTAGAGCACAGACTACGTCCAAATTGTGTAGCAAACGTTCCTTCTTTGAAACTGGATTCGGACATAAAGAAGGTACAACTATCTCCTGGTTAATATTTTTGTTAGAAACAACCTTAGGAAGAAAACCAGGCTTAGTACGCAAAACCACCTTATCTGCATGGAACACCAGATAGGGCGGAGAACACTGCAGAGCAGATAACTCTGAAACTCTTCTAGCAGAAGAAATTGCAACCAAAAACAAAACTTTCCAAGATAGTAACTTAATATCTATGGAATGTAAAGGTTCAAACGGAACCCCTTGAAGAACTGAAAGAACTAGATTTAGACTCCAGGGAGGAGTCAAAGGTCTGTAAACAGGCTTGATCCTAACCAGAGCCTGAACAAATGCTTGAACATCTGGCACAGCTGCCAGTCTTTTGTGTAGTAAGACAGATAAAGCAGAGATCTGTCCCTTTAGAGAACTTGCAGATAATCCTTTCTCCAAACCTTCTTGTAGAAAGGAGAGAATCTTAGGAATTTTTATCTTATTCCATGGAAATCCTTTGGATTCACACCAACAGATATATCTTTTCCATATTTTATGGTAAATCTTTCTAGTTACCGGTTTTCTGGCCTGAACCAGAGTATCTATCACAAAATCTGAAAACCCACGCTTCGATAGAATCAAGCGTTCAATCTCCAAGCCGTCAGCTGGAGGGAGACCAGATTTGGATGTTCGAATGGACCCTGAACAAGAAGGTCCTGTCTCAAAGGTAGATTCCATGGTGGAACCGATGACATATTCACCAGGTCTGCATACCAAGTCCTGCGTGGCCACGCAGGAGCTATCAAGATCACCGAGGCCCTCTCCTGATTGATCCTGGCTACCAGCCTGGGAATGAGAGGAAACAGTGGAAATACATAAGCTAGATTGAAGGTCCAAGGTGCTACTAGTGCATCTACTAGAGTCGCCTTGGGATCCCTGGATCTGGACCCGTAGCAAGGAACCTTGAAGTTCTGACGAGACGCCATCAGATCCATGTCTGGAATGCCCCATAATTATTTAGTTATTTGGGCAAAGATCTCCGGATGGAGTTCCCACTCCCCCGGATGGAATGTCTGACGACTCAGAAAATCCGCCTCCCAGTTTTCCACACCTGGGATGTGGATCGCAGACAGGTGGCAGGAGTGATCCTCCGCCCATTGAATTATTTTGGTCACTTCTTTCATCGCCAGGGAACAGCCAATCAGATTGAGCTTGCATTCTATTGGCTGATCGGAACAGCCAATAGAATGCGAGCTCAATCTGATTGGCTGATTGGATCAGCCAATCGGATTGAACTTGAATCTGATTGGCTGATTCAATCAGCCAATCAGATTTTTCTAACTTAATTCCGATTGGCTGATAGAATCCTATCAGCCAATCGGAATTCGGCGGACGCCATCTTGGATGACGTCATTTAAAGGTACCTCATTCCAAGTACAGCAGTCGGCCAGGATGGATGCTCCGCGGCGGCGGAGCGAAGAAAGAAGATTGAAGATGCCGCCGGAAGAATGAAGACTTTGCTGCCGCTTGGAGGAAGACGTCGCCGGAGGAAGAATTCTTCTTTGCCGCTTGGAGGAAGACATCGCCGGAGGAAGAATTCTTCTTTGCCGCTTGGAGGAAGACATCGCCCGGATCGGATCAGGAGTTCGGCCCGGTGTGGTGAAGACAAGGTAGGGAGATCTTCAGGGGGGTAGTGTTAGGCTTTTTTAAGGGGGGTTTGGGTGGTTTTAGAATAGGGGTATGTGGGTGGTGGGTTGTAATGGGGGGGGGATTGTATTTGTTGTATGCAAAAGAGCTGAATTCTTTGGGGCATGCCCCACAAAAGGCCCTTTTAAGGGCTGGTAAGGTAAAGAGCTTTGAAATTTGTTTAATTTAGAATAGGGCAGGGAATTTTTTTTATTTTGGGGGTTTATTATTTTATTAGGGGGCTTAGAATAGGTGTAATTAGCTTAAAAATCTTGTAATCTTTTTTTTATTTTTTGTAATTTAGTGTTTGTTTTTTTTTGTAATTTAGTTTAGTTAATTTAATTGTATTTTTAGATAGATGTTTGTAGTTTATTCAATTTATTGATAGTGTAGGTGTATTTGTAACTTAGGTTAGGATTTATTTTACAGGTAATTGGGTAATTATTTTAACTAGGTAGATATTAAATAGTTAATAACTATTTAATATCTATTATACCTAGTTAAAATAATTAACAATTTACCTGTAAAATAAATATTTACCCTAACATAGCTACAATGTAATTATTAATTATATTGTAGCTATCTTAGGGTTTATTTTATAGGTAAGTATTTAGATTTAAATAGGAATATTTTAGTTTATAAATGAATTAGATTAATTTAATATAAATTTAGTTAGGGGTGTTAGGGTTAGATAGAGTTAATATAGTTAATATAAATACTATAGTAACTATATTAACTATATTAACCCTAATATAATTAGGGTTAATATAGTTAATATATATAATGTAATAACTATATTAACTATAATATACTTAGGGTTAATATAGATAATATAGCTGGCGGCGGGGTAGGTAGATTAAATTAGGGGTTAATCATTTTAATAGAGATGGCGGCGGTGTAAGGGGCTTACATTAGGGGTTAATAATTTTAATATAGATGGCGGCGGTGTTAGGGGCTCACTTTAGGGGGTTATAGATATAATATAGCTGGCGGCGGGGTACGGGAGCGGCGGTTTAGGGGTTAATAACTTTATTAGTTTGCGGCGGGGTACGGGAGCGGCGGTTTAGGGGTTAATAGCTTTTTTATTGTTAGGCTAGTGAGGGGGGATAGCGGATAGAGGGTTAGACAGTGCGGGCTATGTTAGGGAGGCGTGTTAGACAGTGCGGGCTATGTTAGGGAGGCGTGTTAGACAGTGCGGGTGTTTTAGACTTTAGTCAGGTTTTATAGGCGCCGGCAGTTTCTAACTTGCCGCAAGTCACTGGCGACGCCAGAAATTTGTACTTACGCAGATTTCTGGACATCGCTGGTTTGTCAGACTTACGGCACGTTAGCATCTGACGGCGACCTATATGGGATAGCTCGAGTTGCGAGCTGAAACTGCGGGCGACGCCGGTTCCCTCGCTTGCGCCGCAAACTGCGATCTATATCGGATCGCGCCCCTGATCTACTTGAATCATTGGAGACAAGTCTGTATAGTCCCCATTCCACTGTTTGAGCATGCACAGTTGTAATGGTCTTAGATGAATTTGTGCAAAAGGAACTATGTCCATTGCTGCAACCATCAACCCTACTACTTCCATGCACTGCGCTATGGAAGGACGTGGATCAGAATGAAGAACTTGACAAGTGCTTAGAAGTTTTGACTTTCTGACCTCTGTCAGAAAAATCCTCATTTCTAAAGAATCTATTATTGTTCCCAAGAAGGGAACTCTTGTTGACGGAGACAGAGAACTCTTTTCTATGTTCACCTTCCATCCGTGTGATCTGAGAAAGGCCAGAACGATGTCTGTATGAGCCTTTGCCTTTGATAGGGACGACGCTTGTATAAGAATGTCGTCCAAGTAAGGTACTACTGCAATTCCCCTCGGTCTTAGAACCGCTAGAAGGGAACCTAGTACCTTTGTGAAAATCCTTGGAGCAGTGGCTAACCCGAATGGGAGGGCCACAAACTGGTAATGTTTGTCCAGAAAGGCGAACCTTAGGAACTGATGATGTTCTTTGTGGATAGGAATATGTAGGTACGCATCCTTTAGATCCACGGTAGTCATAAATTGACCTTCCTGGATAGTGGGTAGAATCGTTCGAATGGTTTCCATCTTGAACGATGGTACCCTGAGAAATTTGTTTAGGATCTTCAAATCCAAAATTGGTCTGAAAGTTCCCTCTTTTTTGGGAACTACGAACAGATTGGAATAAAATCCCATTCCCTGTTCCTTTATTGGAACTGGGTGTATCACTCCCATCTTTAACAGGTCTTCTACACAATGTAAGAACGCCTGTCTCTTTATTTGGTTTGAGGATAAGTGAGATATGTGGAACCTTCCCCTTGGGGGTAGTTCCCTGAATTCCAGGAAATAACCCTGAGAAACTATTTCTAGCGCCCAGGGATCCTGAACATCTCTTGCCCAAGCCTGAGCAAAGAGAGAGAGTCTGCCCCCCACTAGATCCGGTCCCGGATCGGGGGCTACTCCTTCATGCTGTTTTGTTAGCAGCAGCAGGCTTCTTGGCCTGCTTACCCTTGTTCCAGCCTTGCATCGGTTTCCAGGCTGGTTTTGGTTGTGAGGCATTACCCTCTTGCTTAGAGGATGCAGAATTAGAGGCCGTTCCGTTCCTGAAATTGCAAAAGGAACGAAAATTAGACTTATTCTTGGCCTTGAAAGGCCTATCTTGTGGAAGGGCGTGGCCCTTTCCCCCAGTAATGTCTGAAATAATCTCTTTCAATTCTGGTCCAAATAGAGTTTTACCTTTGAAAGGGATGTTAAGCAATTTTGTCTTGGATGACACATCCGCTGACCAAGACTTTAGCCAAAGCGCTCTGCGCGCCACGATTGCAAACCCTGAATTTTTCGCCGCTAATCTCGCTAATTGCAAAGCGGCATCTAAAATAAAAGAGTTAGCCAACTTAAGTGCGTGAACTCTGTCCATAACCTCCTCATATGGAGTCTCTCTACTAAGCGAGTTTTCTAGTTCCTCGAACCAGAACCACGCTGCTGTAGTGACAGGAACAATGCACGAAATGGGTTGTAGAAGGTAACCTTGCTGTACAAAAATCTTTTTAAGCAAACCCTCCAATTTTTTATCCATAGGATCTTTGAAAGCACAACTATCCTCGATAGGAATAGTAGTGCGTTTGTTTAGAGTAGAAACTGCCCCCTCGACTTTAGGGACTGTCTGCCATAAGTCTTTTCTGGGGTCCATAAAAAATAATTTCTTAAATATAGGGGGGGGGACAAAAGGTATGCCGGGCTTATCCCACTCCTTATTCACTATGTCCGCCACCCGCTTGGGTATAGGAAAAGCGTTGGGGTGCATCGGAACCTCTAGGAACTTGTCCATCTTGCATAATTTCTCTGGAATGACCAAGTTGTCACAATCATCCAGAGTAGATAACACCTCCTTAAGCGGAGATGTTCTAATTTAAATTTAAATGTCACAACATCAGGTTCAGCTTGTTGAGAAATTTTTCCTGAATCTGAAATTTCCCCATCTGACAAAACCTCCCTCATGGCCACTTCAGATTGGTGTGAGGGTATGACAGAACAATTATCATCAGCGCCCTGCTCTTCAGTGTTTAAAACAGAGCAATCGCGCTTTCTCTGATATGTAGGCATTTTGGATAAAATATTTTCTATGGAGTTATCCATTACAGCCGTTAATTGTTGCATGGTAATAAGCATTGGCGCGCCAGATGTACTAGGGGCCTCCTGCGTGGGCAAAACTGGTGTAGACACAGTAGGGGATGATGTAGTATCATGTTTACTCCCCTCATCTGAGGAATCATCTTGGGCAATTTCATTATCTGTGGCAGTACTGTCCTTACTTTGTTTGGACGCAATGGCACAATTATCACACAAATTTAAATGGGGAGACACATTGGCTTTCATACATATAGAACATAGCTTATCCGAAGGCACAGACATGTTAAACAGGCTTAAACTTGTCAATAAAGCACAAAAAACGTTTTAAAACAAAACCGTTACTGTCTCTTTAAATTTTAAACAGAAAACACTTTATTACTGAATATGTGAAAAAGTATGAAGGAATTGAGCAAAAATTACCAAAATTTCACCACAGTGTCTTAAAGCATTAAGAGTATTGCACACCAAATTTCAGAGCTTTAACCCTTCGGAGCCGTTTACAAATTTAACCCTTATACAGTCCCAGCTATAGCCTTTGCTGAGACCCAACCAAGCCAAGAGGGGAATACGTTACCAAGTGACGCCTTCTAGAAACTTTTCCAGCAACTTTCAGATCCTCACACATGCATCTGCATGTCCTGCTCTCAAAAAACAACTGCGCAGTAATGGCGCGAAAATGAGGCTCTGCCTACAACTAGGAAGGCCCCCTGACTGGAAAAGGTGTCTAACATAGTGCCTGCCGTTTAATAAACGTTCCCCAAGTTTATAAATGTGAAATATCAGCCTAAACATGAATAAAATGCCCAAATAAAGCAATCGATTTAGCCCATAAAAGTGTCTACCAGTTTTATAGCCCATATTAAGCCCTTTATTCTGTTTGTTTGACTAAGAAAATGGCTTACCGGTCCCCATGAGGGGAAATGACAGCCTTCCAGCATTACATGGTCTTGTTAGAAATATGGCTAGTCATACCTTAAGCAGAAAAGTCTGCTAACTGTTTCCCCCAACTGAAGTTACTTCATCTCAACAGTCCTATGTGGAAACAGCAATCGATTTTAGTTACTGTCTGCTAAAATCATCTTCCTCTCACAAACAGAAATCATCATCCTTTTCTGTTTCAGAGTAAATAGTACATACCAGCACTATTTTAAAATAACAAACACTTGATAGAAGAATAAAAAACTACATTTAAACACCAAAAAACTCTTAACCATCTCCGTGGAGATGTTGCCTGTGCAACGGCAAAGAGAATGACTGGGGTGGGCGGAGCCTAGGAGGGACTATATGGCCAGCTTTGCTGGGACTCTTTGCCATTTCCTGTTGGGGAAGAGATATCCCACAAGTAAGGATGACGCCGTGGACCGGACACACCAATGTTGGAGAAAAGCTAATTATTTTTTTAATATGATCGCATTTGGTGGCGAAACGGTGGCATGAAATATACCAAAATGGACCTAGATCAATACCTTGGGTTGTCTACAAAATATATATATAGTTTTGATAGGTAAATAAAAAAGGCTCTGTTTCTGTTTAAATGGAGTGATAGCAAAAAAGCGAAATATTCTCCAGTACTTTTAGCAAGTTTTTCTATAAAATTCATGGTCCTGAAGGGTTTAATTTGGCAAAGCTTATGAATTAAGAGTGCTCAACACTCCTAATTTGCAGAAAATAAATTGCTGTAAGATGTCCACCCATTACTGAGGGAAAGGAGAATGAGAGCAAGATATTAACCCCTGTGGTCACCACAGTAGATTGCAGATTATTTGCAAAAACAGAATTTATGCTTACCTGATAAATTACTTTCTCTTGCGGTGTATCCAGTCCACGGATCCATCCTTTACTTGTGGGATATTCTCATTCCCTACAGGAAGTGGCAAAGAGAGCACACAGCAGAGCTGTCCATATAGCTCCCCCTCTAGCTCCACCCCCCAGTCATTCGACCGAAGGTTAGGAAGAAAAAGGAGAAACCATAGGGTGCAGTGGTGACTGTAGTTTAAATAAAAAAATTTTTACCTGACTTAAATGCCAGGGCGGGCCGTGGACTGGATACACCGCAAGAGAAAGTAATTTATCAGGTAAGCATAAATTCTGTTTTCTCTTGCAAGGTGTATCCAGTCCACGGATTCATCCTTTACTTGTGGGATACCAATACCAAAGCTTTAGGACACGGATGAAGGGAGGGAACAAGACAGGTACCTTAAACGGAAGGCACCACTGCTTGCAAAACCTTTCTCCCAAAAATAGCCCTCGAAGAAGCAAGTATCGAATTTGTAAAATTTGGCAAAAGTATGCAGTGAAGACCAAGTCACTGCCTTACAAATCTGTTCAACAGAAGCCTCATTTTTGAAAGCCCACGTGGAAGCCACTGCTCTGGTAGAATGAGCAGTAATTCTTTCAGGAGGCTGCTAGCCAGCAGTCTCATAGGCCAAACGGATGATGCTTTTCAGCCAAAAGGAAAGAGAGGTAGCAGTCGCTTTCTGACCTCTCCTCTTACCAGAATAGATAACAAACAAGGAAGATGTTTGTCTGAAATCCTTAGCTGCTTGTAAATAGAACTTTAAAGTACGAACTACATCAAGATTGTGTAAAAGACGTTCCTTCTTCGAAGATGGATTAGGACACAGAGAAGGAACAACTATTTCCTGGTTAATATTCTTGTTAGAAACAACTTTAGGAAGAAAACCAGGCTTGGTACGCAAAACTACCTTATCTGTGTGGAACACCAGATAAAGTGAATCACACTGTAAGGCAGATAATTCTGAAACTCTTCGAGCAGAAGAGATAGCTACCAAAAACAAAACTTTCCAAGATAACTTAATGTCTATGGAATGTAAAGGTTCAAACGGAACCCCTTGAAGAACATTCAAACTCCATGGCGGAGCCACAGGTTTATAGACAGGCTTGATTCTTACAAAAGCCTGAGCAAACGCTTGAACGTCTGGTACTTCTTCATCACTTTTCTGCTAGAGAGTAAATAGTACAAACCGGTACCATTTAAAATAACAAACTTTTGATTGAAGATAATAAAAACTACAATTCTAACACCACATTCACTTTACCCTCCCGAGAGAGACCCTAGTGCTTAGAGCCGGCAAAGAGAATGACTAGGGGGTGAAGCTAGAGGGGGAGATATATGGACAGCTCTGCTGTGTGCTCTCTTTGCCACTTCCTGTAGGGAATGAGAATATCCCACAAGTAAAGGATGAATCCGTGGACTGGATACACCTTGCAAGAGAAATAAAGATTTTCCTTCAACAGGCTGAAAATGCTCGTGATCGTCTATGAGCCTGCTGAATATGAGGCCTGGAGCTCTGGTATGAGCTAAAGCCAACAGTGGTAAATGTAAAGTACTTCAATTTTGTAAGAGTGCCCAAAACTGTATTAAGTGTTAAATGGTGTATGCAACTATGTTCCCAGGCTATGTGAAACCTGTTCACATGAAAGTGCTTATAGCCTGTCAGCACCTCACTTTAGCTGCAGAAGACTGCTTCCAGTAGACAGGTCCATCAGAGCAAGTACAGTCCCTACCAAGGATCTTAAAGGAGCAGCATACAGCAAATTAGGCGATTGGCGTACATGCCCACATTTCACCTGGGAGGCTGGTCACCACTGGGAGAAGATTTTAATTCCCTGGCTGAACTCCTATCTTCCCTTCTACCCTGTTTGTATGTTCTCCAAGGATGAAAATGTGTCTCAAATCAGTTAGAGCCCCTATAGAACAACGTGAAGATCAGCACTTTACGTTTCACCATCACTACTTGCTGGAGGCAAACAAATTGACTGAATGATCATGGAAAAGTGTGATAAAAACCTCTTAAATTGGATATTTTGCCTCCTGCAAGTGGACTGGACTGGACTGAATCCCACGTGTATACTCTCACCATCTTATGAAGAAAAATAAAAAGTATGCTCTATCTAAATCATGAAATAATTATTTGCTTGTTTTTTACATTGTGATAAGGACACAAATCACATTTTCTTTCCCAGACTTTGAACATTTTGGAACTTAAGTTTTGTATTTTTGACCTAGGCCAACTAGTCCTTTACCTAGAGCAACAGGATGAGGGGTAGTTCTATGAAGGCCTTTGCCTTCCTGTGCTATTCAAAAGTTTTATTTAAAGGGATAGCAAACTTTAATATATGCTACAGCTGGGTATTATAGTTTTAGTAGCATTTACATTTAACATAATTTCAGTGCAGAAACTCTATTTTTAGCATTCTACAATACATTATATACTCACCATTTAAGTAAAAGCAGGCCTTCCCCTCCGTTCAGTGTTTATTTCTCCTTTGACAACTCTATTTGACCATATAGCCCGTGTTACTGCGGAAGTGGCTTTTACTTGGACTGTGCCTGCAGAGAGAGCATGTTGTTCTTGCTTTCCATACAGCATGCAGTACTTGTGATAGGGGTAAAAAAAAATCACTGAACAGAAGGGGCAGCTGGCTGCTACTTAGAAGGTGAGTATATAATGCATTATATTATGCTAAAAGAAGAGTTAAAGGGCCACTAAACCCAAAATCTTTCTTTCATGATTCAGATAGAGAATAGAAATTTAAACATTACAATTTACTTCCATTATTTATTTTGCTTCATTTTTTAAATATCTTTAGTTGAAGAAAAAGCAATGCACATGGTGAGCCAATCACACGAGGCTTCTATGTGCAGCAACCAATCAGCAGCTAGTGAGCATATCTAGATATGCTTTTCATCAAAGAATATCAAGAAAATAAAACAAATTAGATAATAGAAGTAAATTAGAAAGATGTTTAAAATTGCATTCTCTTTCTAAATCATAAAAGAAAAAATGTGGGTGGCATGTCCCTTTAATAGCATTTTCAATAATAAGATTATGTTTAATTCTGTTAAAACTTTACTACAAATGCAAATCAATACTTGTTGTTTGTCTAGTGTTATTGCATGACTTCTCTATGTATCCCTAGCCTTCTATGGTGAGAACTACACAATGCAAAAATCCCAGTGCATAGGGGAGCACTAAACTTAAAGGGCCATTAAACACTTTGAGATTGCAATATAAAATGATAAATCATATATACAAAAAACAAAACATTGCAATAAACTTTCATTATTTATTTTTTCCCCTTTTCCTGTAATTCCATTCTTAAATTGTGAGCTTTTCAGTTCCTGTTGGAAATAGAACACTGTTATATTCTACACAGCCATTGAGCTGCACACTCTAGTGACCTATTTATAACTGTCCCTAATTGGCCACAGCAGAGAAGGTAATCTAAGTTACAACATGGCAGATCCCACTGTTTTATAGACGCTAAAACTTTACACTTATTTTGTCAATATTTAAACAGCTAATGAAACTTAAAAAATACATCTACATGTTATTCTCAGACTAATCTTTTCTTTACATGCATCTTTCTATCTAGCATTTATTTAGCGTTTAATGTTCCTTTAAATACAGCAGTGGTTGCAAGATAAATAGCTTGAAAGTGTTAACCACTCAGTTACATTTTATTAAAGGGACACTCAATCAAAATTAAACTTTCATTATTCAGATAGAGCATGCCATTTTAAACAACTTTCCAATTTACTTCCATTAACTAAATGTGCACAGTCTTTTTATATTTAAACATTTTGAGTCACCAGCTCCTACTGAGCATGTGCAAGAATAAGTGTGTATGCATTTATGAATGGCTGATGGCTGTCACATGGTATGTGTATGCATTTGTGATTGGCTGATGGCTGTCACATGGTACAGGGGGAGTGGAAAACATAATTTATGCTTACCTGATAAATTCCTTTCTTCTGTTGTGCGATCAGTCCACGGGTCATCATTACTTCTGGGATATAACTCCTCCCCAACAGGAAATGCAAGAGGATTCACCCAGCAGAGCTGATATAGCTCCTCCCCTCTACGTCAGTCCCAGTCATTCGACCAAGAATCAACGAGAAAGGAGTAACCAAGGGTGAAGTGGTGACTGGAGAATAATTTAAAAGATATTTACCTGCCTTAAAAAACAGGGCGGGCCGTGGACTGATCGCACAACAGAAGAAAGGAATTTATCAGGTAAGCATAAATTATGTTTTCTTCTGTTATGTGCGATCAGTCCACGGGTCATCATTACTTCTGGGATACCAATACCAAAGCAAAAGTACACGGATGACGGGAGGGATAGGCAGGCTCATTATACAGAAGGAACCACTGCCTGAAGAACCTTTCTCCCAAAAATAGCCTCCGAAGAAGCAAAAGTGTCAAATTTGTAAAATTTGGAAAAAGTATGAAGCGAAGACCAAGTTGCAGCCTTGCAAATCTGTTCAACAGAGGCCTCATTCTTAAAGGCCCAAGTGGAAGCCACAGCTCTAGTGGAGTGAGCTGTAATTCTTTCAGGAGGCTGCTGTCCAGCAGTCTCATAGGCTAAACGTATTATGCTACGAAGCCAGAAAGAGAGAGAGGTAGCAGAAGCTTTTTGACCTCTCCTCTGTCCAGAATAAACGACAAACAGGGAAGAAGTTTGGCGAAAATTTTTAGTTGCCTGCAAGTAGAACTTGAGGGCACGAACTACATCCAGATTGTGTAGAAGACGTTCCTTCTTTGAAGAAGGATTTGGACACAAGGATGGAACAACAATCTCTTGATTGATATTCCTGTTAGTAACTACCTTAGGTAAGAACCCAGGTTTAGTACGCAGAACTACCTTATCTGAGTGAAAAATCAGATAAGGAGAATCACAATGTAATGCTGATAACTCAGAGACTCTTCGAGCCGAGGAAATAGCCATTAAAAACAGAACTTTCCAAGATAACAATTTTATATCAATGGAATGAAGGGGTTCAAATGGAACACCTTGTAAAACGTTAAGAACTAAGTTTAAACTCCATGGCGGAGCAACGGCTTTAAACACAGGCTTGATCCTAGCTAAAGCTTGACAAAAGGCCTGGACGTCTGGATTTTCTGACAGACGCCTGTGTAACAAGATGGACAGAGCTGAAATCTGTCCCTTTAATGAACTAGCCGATAAACCCTTTTCTAAACCTTCTTGTAGAAAAGACAATATCCTAGGGATCCTAACCTTACTCCAGGAGTAACGTTTGGATTCGCACCAGTATAGGTATTTGCGCCATATTTTATGGTAAATCTTTCTGGTAACAGGCTTCCTAGCCTGGATCAGGGTATCAATAACCGATTCAGAAAAACCACGCTTTGATAAAATCAAGCGTTCAATTTCCAAGCAGTCAGTTTCAGAGAAGTTAGATTTTGATGTTTGAATGGACCCTGTGTCAGAAGGTCCTGTCTCAGAGGTAGAGACCAAGGTGGACAGGATGACATGTCCACTAGATCTGCATACCAAGTCCTGCGTGGCCATGCAGGCGCTATTAGAATCACAGATGCTCTCTCTTGTTTGATTTTCGCAATCAATCGAGGAAGCAGCGGGAAGGGTGGAAACACATAAGCCATCCCGAAGTTCCAAGGTGCTGTCAAAGCATCTATCAGAACCGCTCCCGGATCCCTGGATCTGGACCCGTAGTGAGGAAGCTTGGCGTTCTGGCGAGACGCCATGAGATCTATCTCTGGTTTGCCCCAACGTCGAAGTATTTGGGCAAAAATCTCCGGATGAAGTTCCCACTCTCCCGGATGAAAAGTCTGGCGACTCAAGAAATCCGCCTCCCAGTTCTCCACTCCCGGGATGTGGATTGCTGACAGGTGGCAAGAGTGAGACTCTGCCCAGCGAATTATCTTTGATACTTCCACCATTGCTAGGGAGCTTCTTGTCCCTCCCTGATGGTTGATGTAAGCTACAGTCGTGATATTGTCCGACTGAAACCTGATGAACCCCTGAGTTGTTAATTGGGGCCAAGCTAGAAGGGCATTGAGAACTGCCCTCAATTCCAGAATGTTTATTGGAAGGAGACTCTCCTCCTGATTCCATAATCCCTGAGTCTTCAGAGAATTCCAGACAGCGCCCCAACCTAGCAGGCTGGCGTCTGTTGTTACGATTGTCCAGTCTGGCCTGCTGAATGGCATCCCCCTGGACAGGTGTGGCCGATAAAGCCACCATAGAAGAGAATTTCTGGTCTCTTGATTCAGATTCAGGGTAGGGGACAAATCTGAGTAATCCCCATTCCACTGACTTAGCATGCACAATTGCAGCGGTCTGAGGTGTAGGCGTGCAAAAGGTACTATGTCCATTGCCGCTACCATTAAGCCGATCACCTCCATGCATTGAGCTACTGACGGGTGTTGAATGGAATGAAGGACACGGCATGCATCCTGAAGCCTTGTTAACCTGTCTTCTGTCAGGTAAATCTTCATTTCTACAGAATCTATAAGAGTCCCCAAGAATGGAACTCTTGTGAGAGGAAAAAGAGAACTTTTCTTTTCGTTCACTTTCCATCCATGCGACCTTAGAAATGCCAGAACTAACTCTGTATGAGACTTGGCAGTTTGAAAGCTTGAAGCTTGTATTAGAATGTCGTCTAGGTACGGAGCTACCGAAATCCCTCGCGGTCTTAGTACCGCCAGAAGGGCACCCAGAACCTTTGTGAAGATTCTTGGGGCCGTAGCCAATCCGAATGGAAGAGCTACAAACTGGTAGTGCCTGTCTAGGAAGGCAAACCGTAGATACCGTTGATGATCTTTGTGAATCGGTATGTGAAGGTAAGCATCTTTTAAATCCACTGTGGTCATGTACTGACCCTTTTGGATCATAGGTAAGATTGTCCGAATAGTTTCCATTTTGAACGATGGAACTCTTAGGAATTTGTTTAGAATCTTTAAATCTAAGATTGGCCTGAAAGTTCCCTCTTTTTTGGGAACCACAAACAGGTTTGAGTAGAACCCTTGTCCTTGTTCCGACCGCGGAACTGGATGGATCACTCCCATTAATAACAGATCTTGTACACAGCGTAGAAACGCTTCTTTCTTTATCTGGTTTGTTGACAACCTTGACAGATGAAATCTCCCTTTTGGGGGAGATAATTTGAAGTCTAGAAGGTATCCCTGAGATATGATCTCCAGCGCCCAGGGATCCTGAACATCTCTTGCCCAGGCCTGAGCGAAGAGCGAAAGTCTGCCCCCCACTAGATCCGGTCCCGGATCGGGGGCTCTCGGTTCATGCTGTCTTTGGGGCAGCAGCAGGTTTCCTGGCCTGTTTGCCCTTATTCCAGGACTGGTTAGGTTTCCAGCCTTGCCTGTAACGAGCAACAGCTCCTTCCTGTTTTGGTGCAGTGGAGGTTGACGCTGCTCCAGGTTTGAAATTCCGAAAGGGACGAAAATTAGACTGTCTAGCCTTAGATTTGGCTTTGTCTTGAGGTAGGGCGTGGCCCTTACCTCCTGTAATGTCAGCGATAATTTCTTTCAACCCGGGCCCAAATAAAGACTGCCCCTTGAAAGGTATATTAAGTAATTTAGACTTAGAAGTAACATCAGCTGACCAGGATTTTAGCCACAGTGCTCTACGTGCCTGTATGGCGAATCCAGAGTTCTTAGCCGTAAGTTTGGTTAAATGTACTACGGCCTCCGAAATGAATGAATTGGCTAGTTTAAGGACTCTAAGCCTGTCCATAATGTCGTCTAGCGTAGATGAACTAAGGTTCTCTTCCAGAGACTCAATCCAAAATGCTGCCGCAGCCGTAATCGGCGCGATACATGCAAGGGGTTGCAATATAAAACCTTGTTGAACAAACATTTTCTTAAGGTAACCCTCTAATTTTTTATCCATTGGATCTGAAAAAGCACAGCTATCCTCCACCGGGATAGTGGTACGCTTAGCTAAAGTAGAAACTGCTCCCTCCACCTTAGGGACCGTTTGCCATAAGTCCCGAGTAGTGGCGTCTATTGGAAACATCTTTCTAAATATTGGAGGGGGTGAGAACGGCACACCGGGTCTATCCCACTCCTTAGTAACAATTTCAGTTAATCTCTTAGGTATAGGAAAAACGTCAGTACTCGCCGGTACCGCAAAGTATTTATCCAACCTACACATTTTCTCTGGTATTGCAATGGTGTTACAATCATTGAGAGCTGCTAAGACCTCCCCTAGTAATGCACGGAGGTTCTCCAATTTGAATTTAAAATTTGAAATATCTGAATCCAATCTGTTTGGATCAGAACCGTCACCCACAGAATGAAGCTCTCCGTCCTCATGCTCTGCAAGCTGTGACGCAGTATCAGACATGGCCCTAGTATTGTCAGCGCACTCTGTTCTCACCCCAGAGTGATCACGCTTGCCTCTTAGTTCTGGTAATTTAGACAAAACTTCAGTCATAACAGTAGCCATATCATGTAATGTTATCTGTAATGGCCGCCCAGATGTATTAGGCGCCATAATATCACGCACCTCCCGGGCGGGAGATGCAGGTACTGCCGCGTGAGGCGAGTTAGTCGGCATAACTCTCCCCTCGCAGTTTGGTGAAATTTGTTCACATTGTACAGATTGACTTTTATTTAAAGTAGCATCAATACAGTTAGTACATAAATTTCTATTGGGCTCCACCTTGGCATTGGAACAAATGACACAGATATCATTCTCTGGGTCAGACATGTTTAACACACTAGCAATAACTTGCAACCTGGTTATAATCTTTTTTAACAAAAAACGTACTGTGCCTCGAAGAGGTACTTAAACGATTAAATGACAGTTGAGATAATGAACTGAAACAGTTATAGCATCAAGTTTAAAATAACATAACTTTTAGCAAAGGTTTGTTCCCATTAGTAAATAACTAAATTTGACATAAAAAATTATAGAGTAACGTTTTTATTCACAGTCAATAAAAATTCTCACAGCTCTGCTGAGAGAATGTACCTCCCTTCAAAGAAGTTTGAAGACCCCTGAGATCTGTCAGTGAACCGGATCATGCAGGAAATATAATAGTAGCTGACTGGAATTTTTTTGATGCGTAGCAAAAGAGCGCCAAAAACGGCCCCTCCCTCTCACACACAGCAGTGAGGAGAAACGAAACTGTCACAATTTAAAGCAGACAACTGCCAAGTGGAAAATAATGCCCAAACATTTATTTACTCAGTACCTCAGCAATGTAAACGATTCTACATTCCAGCAAAGACGTTTAACATGACAATATTTATTAAAAGGATTAGTGACCTTTAACAGAGTAGTTCCGGTGAAAAACCATTCCCAGAATACTGAAGTGTATACATACATGTCATTATAACGGTATAGCAGGATTTTTTCATCAATTCCATTCAGAAAATAAAAACTGCTACATACCTCAATGCAGATTCATCTGCCCGCTGTCCCCTGATCTGAAGCCTTTACCTCCCTCAGATGGCCGAGAACAGCAATATGATCTTAACTACTCCGGTTAAAATCATAGTAAAAAACTCTGGTAGATTCTTCTTCAAACTCTGCCAGAGAAGTAATAACACGCTCCGGTGCTATTGTAAAATAACAAACTTTTGATTGAAGTCATAAAAACTAAGTATAATCACCATAGTCCTCTCACACATCCTATCTAGTCGTTGGGTGCAAGAGAATGACTGGGACTGACGTAGAGGGGAGGAGCTATATCAGCTCTGCTGGGTGAATCCTCTTGCATTTCCTGTTGGGGAGGAGTTATATCCCAGAAGTAATGATGACCCGTGGACTGATCGCACATAACAGAAGAAATAGACATAACTTTTAAAATTGTCAGAAAAAAAATCTACTACTCATGTGAAGTTCAGACTAAGTGCTATTGCATTGTATTGTTATCCTGCATTTGTTGATTATGCAAATCTACTGTGTTGACTGGTCCTTTAAGTAAAACCGCTTCCTAGTTAGAGTTTGGATTTTTATTGTAGTTCTGCAATTTTTTATAAAATGTGATACTAACAAAAAAAAGTTCTAAAACTGTATTTTTTGCTCTATAGATTATATAAAAACAAGTGTATTGTTGCACTTTTACAAAAAAAAATCTTCAGTTACTATATATATCATTTTCTTAAATTACAAAAAATATTTTCTTCATTTTCATTGGAATAAAAATATTAAATAATATTTAAGCAGTCTTTTGGTAAGGCACACTTGTCCAAGTACAATTCGTTCAATGACTATACATTGTTCATGCCATCAAAGATCAATTTTTTCTTCATATTGACAAATGCAGGCGGCTCTTTGGCTCTCCATATATGGCTTGCAACCTAGATGTATCACAGCATCGAAGAGAAGCGATACTGTGGATTCACAGGCTGAAAGGCAACACAAGAGAAAGGATTAGCAGCTATGATCTAATAAAAAACAAAAAAACAATAAAAACGAAATTAACAGTTTTCCTAAATATTGTAATTGAGAGGTCTTAAGCTTACACAACAAAATAACCCAGTTAAAATCAAAATGGCTTCTAGTTTTGTGCTGCAGTGCTGCAGATCAAGTTAAAGGTATACTAAACCCAAATTTTTTCTTTCATGATTCAGATAGAACATGCCATTTTAATCAACTTTCTTATTTACTTCTATTATCAATGTTCTTCATTCTCTTTAAAAAGCAGTAATGTAAAGCTTAGGATCCAGCCCATTTTAGGTTCAGCACCCTGGATAGTGATTGCTTATTGGTGGCTACATTTAGCAAAGCAATAAGCAAGCATAACCCAGGTTCTGAATCAAAATGGTCCGGCTACTAAGCTTTACATTCCTGCTTTTAAATAAACATAGCAAGAGAACGAAGAAAAAATGATAATAAGAGTAAACTAGAAAGTTTCTTAAAATTGCATGCTCTATATGAATAATTAAAGAAAAGATTTGGGTTTAGTATCTCATTAAGCACAATGGCATGTGAGCAGTGCTGTGAGGGCTGATTACATCAAGAAGGCCTCACAGGCTGCACGCCAAATGCGGTAAGCCCCAGAGTCATGTAGAGTTCCTGCTGGCATCAGACTGTGAAGGTAGGGTGTGAGGCCCAGCAAAAAATGCAGGATTGCAGCGCCATTGTGCCTGAGCGTGGCCAAGGAGGCGGCTTCACTTTTTCCTACCATGAAAAAAGAGGAAAAATGTGTCCGACCTCCTTGAAGGATCCTTAGGAGCCCTTGTCTACCGGAGCCTTATTGCAGTGTCTGTCCCTGTCTACATCCCCCAGGGCTTGTGGCCTGTGACACAAAGGGGTAAGAAGTTCACACTCTCAGAGTAAAGCTGGGGTGCTGTAAACTCGGCACTTGTTGGAGTGTGCCTAAGTAAAGTCTGTATTGGATCCAGGATTAAAGGTACTTACTGTATTTGCTTTATATTGAATGAGAAATATAAAATAATATATGAAGAGCTATTAACCCCTTAAGGACCAGCGACGTACCCTGCACGTCGCTGCAGTCCTGGGCTTCTCTCTGCCGCGATCTAACACAAAATAGCGAGATTGCGCTATTTCTGCATGCCCCACGAGTGGGGCACTGCAGAAATAGATTTGCAGAGTTACCGATGCAGAGGAAAAAAAGGGATAAAAAAATAAAAATAAATAAGTGCGTCATTGAGGGGGAAGGAGGGAGGAGGGGCAATGAGGGGTTTCCTATGTGGGATCAGTTGACGGCAAAGGATCTGGGAGGGGGTAGGGCTGCTACACTACAGAAAAAAAATAGTATATTATTATTATTTTTTTTAATTGCCTAATATGCAGCAAACTGGGTACTGGCAGATAGCTGCCAGTACCTAAGATAGCAGCAAATAGGTAGAGAGGGGAGGGTTAGATAGCTGTTTGGGGGGGATCAGGGAGGTAAGGGGGGGATACTACCCTGCAGGAAAAAAATAATAATATATATATATATATATATATATATATATATAAAAATTAAAAAAAGAAAAAAAGCCTTTTATTTTAGTACTGCCAGACTTTCTGCCAGTACTTAAGATGGGGGTGACAATTGTGGGATGGGGGAGGGAAGAGAGCTGTTTGAGAGGGGTCAGGGAGGGATCAGGGGTGGGATGTGTCAGGTGGGAGGCTGATCTCTACACTAAAGCTAAAATTAACCCTTCACTGCTGGGCATAATACAAGTGTAGTGCATAGCGGCATTTAGCGGCCTTCTAATTACCAAAAAGCAATGCCAAAGTCATATATGTCTGCTATTTCTGAACAAAGGAGATCCCAGAGAAGAATTTACAACAATTTGTGCCATGATTGCACAAGCTGTTTGTAAATAATTTTAGTAAGAAACCTAAAATTGTGAATAAGTTAACTATTTTTTTTATTTGATCACATTTGGCGTTGAAATGGTGGCATAAAATTTACCAAAATGGTCCTAGATCAATACTTTGGGTTGTCTACTAAGAAAATATATATAGTTTTGATAGGTGCATATAAAAAAGGCTCTATTTCTGTTTAAATGTAGTGAATGCTAAAAATGCTCTGCTCTTTTGGAGAAGTTTTTGTCTGAAATGCCCGGTCCTTAAGGGGTTAAAGGGACAGTCAACACTAAAATTGTTATTGTTTCAAAAGATAGATAATGCCTTTACTACCCATTTCCCAGCTTTGCACAACCAACATTGTTATATTAATATACTTTATAACATTTAAACCTCTAAAGTTCTGCCAGTTTCTAAGCCACTACAGACAGCCTCTTATCACATGCTTTCTTTATTTGCTTTTCACAACAGGAGACAGCTAGTTCATGTAGGCCATATAGATAACATTGTGCTCACGCCCACTGAGTTTTTTAAGAGTCAGCACAACACAGCACTAATTGGCTAAATTGTAAGTCAATAGATAATAAATAAAATGTCATGTGATCAAGGGGCTGTCAGAAGATGCTTAGATACAGAGGTAAAAAGTACATTAATATAACTGTGTTGGTAATGCAAAACTGGGGAATGTGTAATAAATGGATTATCTATCTTTTAAAACAATAACAATTCTCACCGTTCTTAGCTGCTACAGCAGCCCACGGTTAAATATATATATTTTTTTTTAAAAGTGTTTTTTATTGAGGTTTTTATATATTGACAAGAAGAGTAAGAACACACTGTATTGACAGGTCAAGGCAGTGTAGTAATTATACAATAAGATAATGCCTTGTTAAAAAAACAAAAAACAACAGTGTGATAATCAGGACGTGCAAATCAAGTATATAGGCTGCAACATATCAAGTAATGGCAGGGAAATGAATATCAACAATAAGATAAAACACACACCAATGAAACCTAATTTTTCTTAATAATCAAAGAATTGAAGTAACTATAACATAGGCCACTCATGGACCAGGTAGATAAATAATTAAATGGTGGTTAGTAGTTACGTGGCGGTCACTTTTGGACCATTTGTTAAAGGGACACTCAGGTTAAATTAAATTTTCATGATTCAGATTCAGCATGTAATTTTAAACAACTTTCCAATTTACTTCCATTAAAAAAAATGTGCACATTCTTTTATATTTACACTTTTTGAGTCACCAGATCCTACTGAGCACTATACGTATATGCATTTGTGATTGGCTGATTGCTATCACATGGTACAAGGGGAGTGGAAATATACATAACTTTGAAATTTGTTATAAAAAAAACTACTAGTCATTTGGAGTTCAGACTAAGTGCTATTCCATTGTCTTGTTATCTTGCATTTATTGATTATGCAAATCTAATGTGTTGACTGGTCCTTTAAGGATAAAGGAAAATCAGCAGTCAAGAGCTGCTTTAAGATTGGGAGGGAGGGGGGGGGGGACATGTCCGGTAGATTTAATGATATGCAGAGTCGTAATTATAAAGCTTGTTATCAAATGAGGGAGTTAACATCTAATATGATACATGAAATAGATGTGAGCATGGGCTAGGATTCTATACTCTAGCTGTGAGAGTGTAATGGTTGCTTTATAAGTATGGGTATGGGCTTACAGATTTAAATAGATGTAGGGAACAGTGTTGATGCCTCCTAACCTGAGGCGTGGCGATAAAGCCCAAGTAAATATCAATAGTGGTGGTTACAACCCTGACTAAGCATTAGTACCATTGAAACAATGAGGCTATGTAGAGTTAGTAAATCTTCTGCTTACTTGTCAATAACTTATGATCAAGGCAAACCCAAATATCCTGGAGAAGACCAGCATACACATAGACACGGAAGATATCATAGTAAATAAAAAGAGAAAACTTATGCTGCCATATCAACGCTGGGGGCTATTTATAGAGCTGTTATATGGTAGTGAGATGTATCATCAAAGAATCGGTGACTATAAACCCCGTAATGTAAAATCATCAGGATCTCTAAACTCAGAAAAGACCTCCCTCAAAAAGCCAAACCAGTATAAGTATATGGAGCAAAGAGGACCTTTAAATATTTAATATAGGAATAGCTTATATCAGTACTATGTGTACAGAAGGAGGCCCATATTACAAACCAATCTCTGAAAAATAAGTAGCCTTAAATATATAGGGACCCTAGAAACTACCATATGTATAAGCATAGGGCCATATGTTCACAAGAGCAAGCTTATATGGGTTAATGTGCTGAGAATATGATTATGTCTTGGCTAAGTGCTGTGTAGGGGAACAGTAGCAATGGTGGTCAAGATATACAATATCGTGATGTAGCGTAGTATGTAAAAGAATCATTAAAATAACAGAATTTATGCTTACCTGATAAATTACTTTCTCCAACGGTGTGTCCGGTCCACGGCGTCATCCTTACTTGTGGGATATTCTCTTCCCCAACAGGAAATGGCAAAGAGTCCCAGCAAAGCTGGTCACATGATCCCTCCTAGGCTCCGCCCACCCCAGTCATTCGACCGACGGACAGGAGGAAATATACATAGGAGAAACCATATGATACCGTGGTGACTGTAGTTAGAGAAAACAATTCATCAGACCTGATTAAAAAACCAGGGCGGGCCGTGGACCGGACACACCGTTGGAGAAAGTAATTTATCAGGTAAGCATAAATTCTGTTTTCTCCAACATTGGTGTGTCCGGTCCACGGCGTCATCCTTACTTGTGGGAACCAATACCAAAGCTTTAGGACACGGATGAAGGGAGGGAGCAAATCAGGTCACCTAAACGGAAGGAACCACAGCTTGCAAAACCTTTCTCCCAAAAATAGCCTCCGAAGAAGCAAAAGTATCAAATTTGTAAAATTTGGCAAAAGTGTGCAGTGAAGACCAAGTCGCTGCCTTACATATCTGGTCAACAGAAGCCTCGTTCTTGAAGGCCCATGTGGAAGCCACAGCCCTAGTGGAGTGAGCTGTGATTCTTTCGGGAGGCTGCAGTCCGGCAGTCTCATAAGCCAATCGGATAATGCTTTTAAGCCAAAAGGAAAGAGAGGTAGAAGTCGCTTTTTGACCTCTCCTTTTACCAGAATAAACAACAAACAAGGAAGATGTTTATCTGAAATCTTTAGTAGCCTCTAAATAGAATTTTAGAGCACGGACTACGTCCAAATTGTGTAACAAACGTTCCTTCTTTGAAACTGGATTCGGACACAAAGAAGGTACAACTATCTCCTGGTTAATATTTTTGTTAGAAACAACTTTCGGAAGAAAACCAGGCTTAGTACGCAAAACCACCTTATCTGCATGGAACACCAGATAGGGCGGAGAACACTGCAGAGAAGATAACTCTGAAACTCTTCTAGCAGAAGAAATTGCAACTAAAAACAAAACTTTCCAAGATAGTAACTTAATATCTATGGAATGTAAAGGTTCAAACGGAACCCCTTGAAGAACTGAAAGAACTAGATTTAGACTCCAGGGAGGAGTCAAAGGTCTGTAAACAGGCTTGATCCTAACCAGAGCCTGAACAAATGCTTGAACATCTGGCACGGCTGCCAGTCTTTTGTGAAGTAAAACAGATAAAGCAGAGATCTGTCCCTTTAGAGAACTTGCAGATAATCCTTTCTCCAAACCTTCTTGTAGAAAGGATAGAATCTTAGGAATTTTTATCTTGTTCCATGGGAATCCTTTGGATTCACACCAACAGATATATTTTTTCCATATTTTATGGTAAATTTTTCTAGTTACAGGCTTTCTAGCCTGAATCAGAGTATCTATTACAGAATCTGAAAACCCACGCTTTGATAAAATCAAGCGTTCAATCTCCAAGCCGTCAGTTGGAGGGAAACCAGATTCGGATGTTCGAATGGACCCTGAACAAGAAGGTCCTGTCTCAAAGGTAGCTTCCATGGTGGAGCCGATGACATATTCACCAGGTCTGCATACCAAGTCCTGCGTGGCCACGCAGGAGCTATCAAGATCACCGAGGCCCTCTCCTGATTGATCCTGGCTACCAGCCTGGGAATGAGAGGAAACGGTGGGAATACATAAGCTAGGTTGAAGGTCCAAGGTGCTACTAGTGCATCTACTAGAGTCGCCTTGGGATCCCTGGATCTGGACCCGTAGCAAGGAACCTTGAAGTTCTGACGAGACACCATCAGATCCATGTCTGGAATGCCCCATAATTGAGTTATTTGGGCAAAGATTTCCGGATGGAGTTCCCACTCCCCCGGATGGAATGTCTGACGACTCAGAAAATCCGCTTCCCAATTTTCCACTCCTGGGATGTGGATCGCAGACAAGTGGCAGGAGTGATCCTCCGCCCATTGAATTATCTTGGTCACTTCTTTCATCGCCAGGGAACTCCTTGTTCCCCCCTGATGATTGATATATGCAACGGTCGTCATGTTGTCTGATTGAAACCTTATGAATTTGGCCTTTGCTAGTTGAGGCCAAGCTCTGAGAGCATTGAATATCGCTCTCAGTTCCAGAATGTTTATCGGGAGAAGAGACTCTTCCCGAGACCATAGACCCTGAGCTTTCAGGGATTCCCAGACCGCGCCCCAGCCCACTAGACTGGCGTCGGTCGTGACAATGACCCACTCTGGTCTGCGGAAGCTCATTCCCTGTGACAGATTGTCCAGGGTCAGCCACCAACGGAGTGAATCTCTGGTCTTTTGATCTACTTGAATCATCGGAGACAAGTCTGTATAATCCCCATTCCACTGTCTGAGCATGCACAGTTGTAATGGTCTTAGATGAATTCGTGCAAAAGGAACTATGTCCATTGTTGCAACCATCAATCCTATTACTTTCATGCACTGCGCTATGGAAGGACGAGGAACAGAATGAAGTACTTGACAAGAGCTTAGAAGTTTTGATTTTCTGACCTCTGTCAGAAAAATCCTCATTTCTAAGGAATCTATTATTGTTCCCAAGAAGGGAACTCTTGTTGACGGGGACAGAGAACTTTTTTCTTTGTTCACCTTCCATCCGTGAGATCTGAGAAAGGCTAGGACGATGTCCGTATGAGCCCTTGCTTTTGACAAATCCTTGGAGCAGTGGCTAATCCGAATGGAAGTGCCACAAACTGGTAATGCTTGTCCAGAAAAGCGAACCTTAGGAACTGATGATGTTCCTTGTGGATAGGAATATGTAGGTACGCATCCTTTAAATCCACGGTAGTCATAAATTGACTTTCCTGGATGGTGGGTAGGATCGTTCGAATAGTTTCCATTTTGAACGATGGTACCCTGAGAAATTTGTTTAGGATCTTCAGATCCAAAATTGGTCTGAATGTTCCCTCTTTTTTGGGAACTATGAACAGATTGGAATAAAATCCCATTCCTTGTTCTCTTATTGGAACTGGATGTATCACTCCCATCTTTAACAGGTCTTCTACACAATGTAAGAATGCCTGTCTCTTTATTTGGTTTGAAGATAAGTGAGACCTGTGGAACCTTCCCCTTGGGGGTAGTTCCTTGAATTCCAGGAGATAACCTTGAGAAACTATTTCTAGCGCCCAAGGATCCTGAACATCTCTTGCCCAAGCCTGAGCAAAGAGAGAGAGTCTGCCCCCCACTAGATCCGGTCCTGGATCGGGGGCTATCCCTTCATGCTGTTTTGGTAGCAGTGGTAGGCTTCTTGGCCTGCTTACCCTTGTTCCAGCCTTGCATTGGTTTCCAGGCTGGTTTGGGTTGTGAAGTATTACCCTCTTGCTTAGAGGATGCAGAATTAGAGGCTGGTCCGTTTCTGCGAAAGGGACGAAAATTAGGCTTATTTTTAGCCTTAAAAGACCTATCCTGTGGGAGGGCGTGGCCCTTTCCCCCAGTGATGTCTGAAATAATCTCTTTCAAATCTGGTCCAAATAATGTTTTACCTTTGAAAGGAATGTTAAGCAATTTTGTCTTGAAAGACACATCCGCTGACCAAGACTTTAGCCAAAGTGCTCTGCGCGCCACAATAGCAAACCCTGAATTTTTCGCCGCTAATCTAGCTAATTGCAAAGCGGCATCTAAAACAAAAGAGTTAGCCAATTTAAGTGCTTGAACTCTGTCCATAACCTCCTCATACGAAGATTCTTTACTGAGCGACTTTTCTAGTTCCTCGAACCAGAAACACGCTGCCGTAGTGACAGGAACAATGCATGAAATTGGTTGTAGAAGGTAACCCTGCTGTACAAAAATCTTTTTAAGCAAACCCTCTAATTTTTTATCCATAGGATCTTTGAAAGCACAACTATCTTCGATAGGAATAGTAGTGCGTTTGTTTAGAGTAGAAACCGCCCCCTCGACCTTGGGGACTGTCTGCCATAAGTCCTTTCTGGGGTCGACTATAAAAAATAATTTCTTAAATATAGGGGGGGGAACAAAAGGTATGCTGGGCTTTTCCCACTCTTTATTTACTATGTCCGCCACCCGCTTGGGTATAGGAAAAGCGTCGGGGGGCACCGGAACCTCTAGGAACTTGTCCATCTTACCTAATTTCTCTGGAATGACCAAATTGTCACAATCATCCAGAGTAGATAACACCTCCTTAAGCAGTGCGCGGAGATGTTCTAATTTAAATTTAAATGTCACAACATCAGGTTCAGCTTGATGAGAAATTTTTCCTGAATCTGAGATTTCTCCATCAGACAAAACCTCCCTCATGGCCCCTTGAGATTGGTGTGAGGGTATGTCAGAACAGTTATCATCAGCGCCCTCTTGCTCTTCAGTGTTTAAAACAGAGCAATCGCGCTTTCTCTGATAAGTAGGCATTTTGGATAAAAGATTTGCTATGGAGTTATCCATTACAGCCGTTAATTGTTGCATGGTAATAAGTATTGGCGCACTAGATGTACTAGGGGCCTCCTGTGTGGGCAAAACTGGTGTAGACACAGTAGGGGATGATGTAGTATCATGTTTACTCCCCTCATTTGAGGAATCATCTTGGGCAATATCATTATCTGTGGCATTACTGTCCTTACTTTATTTGGACACTATGGCACAATTATCACATAAATTTAAATGGGGAGACACATTTGCTTTCATACATATAGAACATAGCTTATCTGATGGTACAGACATGTTAAACAGGCTTAAACTTGTCAACAAAGCAAAAAAAAAAAAAAAAAAGTTTTAAAATAAAACCGTTACTGTCTCTTTAAATTTCAAACTGAAAACACTTTATTACTGAATATGTGAAAAAGTATGAAGGAATTGTTCAAAAATTACCAAAATTTCACCACAGTGTCTTAAGGCATTAAAAGTATTGCACACCAAATTTCAGAGCTTTAACCCTTAAAATAACGGAACCGGAGCCGTTTTTAAATTTAACCCCTATACAGTCCCAGCTATATGCTTTACTGAGACCCAACCAAGCCCAGAGGGGAATACGATACCAAATGACGCCTTCTAGAAGCTTTTTTAGTGATTCTTAGATCCTCACACATGCATCTGCATGCCTTGCTCTCCAAAAACAACTGCGCAGTAATGGCGCAAAAATGAGGCTCAGTCTATAACTAGTAAGGCCCCCAGACTAAAAAAGGTGTCCAACACAGTGACTGCCGTTTTTTAAACGTTCCCCAAGATTATAATGCCAATTATTAGCTAGAATCTGTATAATATGCCCCAATAAAGCAATCGTTTTAGCCCATAAAAATGTCTACCAGTTTTTAAACCCTTTTTTAAGCCCTTTATTCTTTTATGTTTGACTAAGAAAATGGCTTACCGGTCCCCATGAGGGGAAATGACAGCCTTCCAGCATTACATGGTCTTGTTAGAAATATGGCTAGTCATACCTTAAGCAGAAAAGTCTGCTAACTGTTTCCCCCAACTGAAGTTACTTCATCTCAACAGTCCTGTGTGGAAACAGCAATCGATTTTAGTTACTGTCTGCTAAAATCATCTTCCTCTTACAAACAGAAATCTTCATCCTTTTCTGTTTCAGAGTAAATAGTACATACCAGCACTATTTTAAAATAACAAACACTTGATAGAAGAATAAAAACTACATTTAAACACCAAAAAACTCTTAACCATCTCCGTGGAGATGTTGCCTGTGCAACGGCAAAGAGAATGACTGGGGTGGGCGGAGCCTAGGAGGGATCATGTGACCAGCTTTGCTGGGACTCTTTGCCATTTCCTGTTGGGGAAGAGAATATCCCACAAGTAAGGATGACGCCGTGGACCGGACACACCAATGTTGGAGAAATATATGCTATAAACTTTGTCTTCTGGGCCAGCTCATTAGGTCCTGAGTAGCTATTATATGGGAGATATATGTCTCATTGTAGCATGGAGAATAAAAGAATATTCCTACTGGGGCTTGGTACCTGATAAACATGTACAGGTGGCCCTCGGTTTACGCCGGTTCAATTTGCGCCGTTTCAGATTAACAACCTTTTTTTCAGTCATGGGACTGCTATTGAAATGCATTAAAAATCAGTGCACTAATTACAATAGCCAGTAGGTGGAGCTGTCCGCTTGTGTTTCAGCAAAGTTAAGCTAGTTTAACAGCCTGAAATTGATCTGTGTACACAGATCAGACAAGACCTATCGAGCAAGATCTTGCAGCCACTTCCCTATTATCTTCCTGTCCAGCAGCTTGAGGTGAGGGTGCCTAACTGCTTATTAATCACTGCAGATTGAAATGCATAGAATAGGTGCAGAACCAATATTATCTAACATGCTAACAATGCAGAGAACTGTTTGCAGAAAAATGCAAGTAAAAAAACGTTTTTGTTTATTAAACTTAGTTTGATGATGATGCAGTCTGTTGTGTAATTATTTTATTAGGTGATGTTTAGCAAATGTTTTTGTTCATTAAACTTAGTTTGATGATGATACAATCTATATTATTAGGTTTATAATGCTGTTTAGCATTTAAAGTCTTCATTTTAAACCTTTAAAAATAATGTATTAGATGTTACTTATGACAATTTTGAGAGGGGCCTGGAACCTAACTACTCACTTCCCATTGACTTACATTATAAACTGGGTTTCAATTTACAACGGTTTCGATTTACAACCATTCCTCCTGGAACCTAACCCGGCGTAAACTGAGAGCTACCTGTATCTGTGTATACAAAACTATTGTACAGGTAAAATCTGCAGAAGCAACCAGGGTTCACAAACATAATATCAAAACAAGAAATGTTTTTTACAAATAGCAGGTTTGAGTATAACCCCTAATGAAGCTATATAGCAGTGCACTGATAGAATTAAACTAGGAGGTGAGAGCCAAAATAATATATTTTGTATAATTATGCAAACTGGTCTCTCGGAGTATTCCCGGTTGTTTAGGAACAGTCTTACCTTTTTGACTTATTCACATAGCTATACTCCCTGTTTGACATCAAACCAAATGCGATACCTTCAATATCTCAGTAAACTAATCTTTATAGTGTACAATTTATTGGGCAGGAGAGTCTCCTAGTGATAATTGAACAATTAACACAAATAGGATCCATTCTCACTATAGTATGTAGGGTAAAACTGTGTATATCAAATTATATAAAGGCACAATTCTCAGGGAACATAAGGATTCACTCAATTACACAGTAATGGGAACCTGTTACTTACTGCAGGACTATATATAAGTTTTTTTACTGACATGTGGGGATCTTTGAAGCATGAAATAACGAAAAACAGCATATTCTGGAATAACTATATCAAACTGTAGAGTCATCATTAAGTTATGTTTATCTGAGTGAGATATCAATGTTGTAATATGCAAAATGCCAACTCTAGTAGCAGTATTGTGCCTTTAAAATAAATGCTCCAGCCCCCTGTAAAAAAGGAACACAACGTGGTAATTCTGTAAGCATTAGGAACTATCAGTAGTGTACTAAATAATGCCACTTAACTTGATGCGAACAGGCACCAGAGCAGGCAAATACATGAAAACATATAATGATATACTGTTATAGCCCCCAGAGCACAGATAACACCCGGCTGATATTGAAAGTGGTAAGAGGTCCTCCATAGATCTCAAATGCATGTCCTCAGTGCTCTTAGGTATTAAAAGAAAACAACAGAAAGAAAACAGCGAAGAGAAAAGAATAAGGCTGCAGTTTAACCAATACCAGTAATCACCGTGAAACAATATGCTTTATTCGTTAGGGAAGATGGAACACATGTTAGCTGCTTGTCGGGGAGGAATAGAAACCAGAAATCCCAGCTCCTCTCTGCTAATACTCTCTCCTCACTCTCTAGAAAGTGTCCGAAGCCTGCTTGCTCTATTAGGGCTGTGGTTCTCCAGATCATCGCCTTCTGAGCATTGTTGAGGAGTCTATGGACCCACTAGGGATAGGGTACAGTATCAGGCACACCATACTCTGATAACTGTGTGCTCTGTGCTTGCGCTGGATTTGAAAGCTGCTTCATCCAGAGGAGCCTTTTGTAAGCAGTGCGGTTTAGTGAGTTGCTATGTTTTCTTACTAATCTCCGCTTTATCTGCCTTACAAATCTGTGTGCCCACCAATGTAATATAGGAGCTCAGATTCTCTGGCTGTATGACGCTGCTTCGGTTACTAGTAAGTGGGTCCTCCATTTCATTGGTCTTTAGGAGCTCCAGCTCTGTGTGCTCGTTTCTCGCTGTCCACTCAGGCTGGTCTAGGGAATATAGTATTTTCCGCTGTAAGTCAGCTAGCATAGACTTGATTTGAAGATAAAGTTCCTCCGCCATTTGTTATGGGTGAATAATTATACAGCGTTTAAGTGAGATGCAGACCTTTGCGAGTTTAATATGCCCGTGTTACCGGGAAGGAGCGCCCTGATTCCGGAAAGGCTCACCACCCAAGGCCCCAGCAGTCCGTTTCAGGGCTCGTAGATAGGATGTAGCTTGTTCTGAGACCTTCTGCTTATGTCTCAAGTGAAAGTATAGTTATCCCAACTGATTAGCTGAAAGGTGGGCATAAATATTTTGGCAAAGGCTGTAGATTTAGTCAGGTTGAGCGGGAGCCTCTGAAAGTGCGACTGAGTGCCATTTCTGCCTGGACACGCCCCACCCACGGCTAAACTTTTTTTGCTAAGAGGTAACGTTTTCACCTCTTAGCCAATAACCGTGCAGTAAATCCGGCTCCCATGGGCGCCAAGCCGGATTTACCGCACGGCTATTGGCTAAGAGGTGAAAACGTCACCTCTTAGCAAAAATCGAGAAAGATTGTACAAGTTGGCTGTACTAGGAAACGCCATTTGTTTTGTTTGCTTTAGATATCCTATATGTCGCTGGTCATTAAGGGTTTTTTCTGGGTGTAATAGCACGGGCCTTGTCGTGAGCAAGAAGCACGGGTCTTGTGAGCAAGACCATGCTTTTAGAACCTCCCTCCCTCCTGTAGGCTTGTTATAATAGTGGCGATACCACACTATTGGAAAACCGCAAGCCCAAGAAAGCACCAGCGACGTACCAAGGAGTTAAAGAGTTACGAGCAGAGTTTTATAAATATTGGTAGAGAAAGTTGAGACACATCTAACTAAACTCTTCAATGCAATCTTAATGAACAAGATTTTACCATTGAGGGACTTCACTGCGTCACACGTTAGTATTATCTTAAAACAAGGGAAAGATCCATTAAATGTAGCTTCTTATAAACCAATTTCCCTTTTAAACATAGACTATAACATGTTCACAAACATATTAGCTAATAAATTGATTACTAAAATACCAAATGTCATTAATGAAGATCAAACAAGCTTTATTAAATCAAGAACTTCTGTTAAGAACCTAAGGAAAGTAGTTATGATATTAACATATTATTGGCATTTTAAAAGGAAGGAATCTACCAAAAGCATGTTTAATTATGTTGGATGCAGAAAAGGCTTTTGATAAAATACTATGGGATCAGATATTCACATCACTTGAGAAATTCGGGATAGTATCTTAATACCATACAAAGTTTATATAGAACTATTAATGCTGCAATTATAATAAATAGAGAACTATCAAATATGCTTGAGTTACAGAGGGGAACAAGACAGGGCTGTACTCTGTCCCCCTTGATGTTTGATTTGGCTCTGGAGCCTTTGGCTATTAAGATTAGGAATTTAATGGTATAGAAATACATCAAAATAAAATCAGTGTTTCACTATATGCAGATGACACAATGGTCTTAATTAAAAACCTATAAAATAATTTTAAAACGGCTAGATTTAGAGTTTTGTCGGTAACGACCAGCGTAGCTAACGCTGGCTTTTTTCTGGCCGCACCTTTAAAATAACTCTGGTATTGAGAGTCCACAGAATGGCTGCGTTAGGCTCCAAAAAAGGAGCGTAGAGCATATTTAACGCCACTGCAACTCTCTATACCAGAGTTGCTTACGGAAGCGGCCAGCTTCAAAAACGTGGTCGTGCACGATTCCCCCATAGGAAACAATGGGGCTGTTTGAGCTGAAAAAAAACCTAACACCTGCAAAAAAGCCGCGTTCAGCTCCTAACGCAGCCCCATTGTTTGCTATGGGGAAACACTTCCTACGTCTGCACCTAACACTCTAACATGTACCCCGAGTCTAAACACCCCTAACCTTACACTTATTAACCCCTATTCTGCCGCCCTCGCTATCGCTGACCCCTGTATATTATTTTTAACCCCTAATCTGCCGCTCCGTAAACCGCCGCTACTTACATTATCCCTATGTACCCCTAATCTGCTGCCCCTAACACCGCCGACCCCTATATTATATTTATTAACCCCTAATCTGCCCCCCACAACGTCGCCTCCACCTGCCTACACTTATTAACCCCTAATCTGCCGAGCGGACCGCACCGCTATTATTATAAAGTTATTAACCCCTAACCCGCCTCACTAACCCTATAATAAATAGTATTAACCCCTAATCTGCCCTCCCTAACATCGCCGACACCTAACTTCAAACATTAACCCCTAATCTGCCGACTGGAGCTCACCGCTATTCTAATAAATTTATTAACCCCTAAAGCTAAGTCTAACCCTAACACTAACACCCCCCTAAGTTAAATATAATTTACATCTAACGAAATTAATTAACTCTTCTTAAATAAATTATTCCTATTTAAAGGGACAGTAAACCTTAAAAATAATGTTATATAATTCTGCACATAGTGCAGAATTATATAACATTATTTAGGTGCTATAGCCATAAAAGCCTTTTTTACAGTTTAATTTGCTAAAATACCGCGCTTTTACAGATCCGCTCTCTGCTCTCTGCTGAGCGAGCTGCACTTAGTCTTATGGCGCGGTCGGGCCGGGCTGTGACTATACAGCTGGCCCGATGCGCTGACTGAATATTACAGACCCGCTCAGCAGATAGCAGAGAGCGGGTCTGTAAAAGCGCGGTATTTTAGCAAATTAAACTGTAAAAAACAGAATTTATGTTTACCTGATAAATTTCTTTCTCCAACGGTGTGTCCGGTCCACGGCGTCATCCTTACTTGTGGGATATTCTCTTCCCCAACAGGAAATGGCAAAGAGCCCAGCAAAGCTGGTCACATGATCCCTCCTAGGCTCCGCCTACCCCAGTCATTCGACCGACGTTAAGGAGGAATATTTGCATAGGAGAAACCATATGGTACCGTGGTGACTGTAGTTAAAGAAAATAAATTATCAGACCTGATTAAAAAAACCAGGGCGGGCCGTGGACCGGACACACCGTTGGAGAAAGAAATTTATCAGGTAAACATAAATTCTGTTTTCTCCAACATAGGTGTGTCCGGTCCACGGCGTCATCCTTACTTGTGGGAACCAATACCAAAGCTTTAGGACACGGATGAAGGGAGGGAGCAAATCAGGTCACCTAAATGGAAGGCACCACGGCTTGCAAAACCTTTCTCCCAAAAATAGCCTCAGAAGAAGCAAAAGTATCAAACTTGTAAAATTTGGTAAAAGTGTGCAGTGAAGACCAAGTCGCTGCCCTACATATCTGATCAACAGAAGCCTCGTTCTTGAAGGCCCATGTGGAAGCCACAGCCCTAGTGGAATGAGCTGTGATTCTTTCGGGAGGCTGCCGTCCGGCAGTCTCGTAAGCCAATCTGATGATGCTTTTAATCCAAAAAGAGAGAGAGGTAGAAGTAGCTTTTTGACCTCTCCTTTTACCTGAATAAACAACAAACAAGGAAGATGTTTGTCTAAAATCCTTCGTAGCATCTAAATAGAATTTTAGAGCGCGAACAACATCCAAATTGTGCAACAAACGTTCCTTCTTTGAAACTGGTTTCGGACACAGAGAAGGTACGATAATCTCCTGGTTAATGTTTTTGTTAGAAACAACTTTTGGTTAAACACTAAAAAACTCTAAGCCATCTCCGTGGAGATGTTGCCTGTACAACGGCAAAGAGAATGACTGGGGTAGGCGGAGCCTAGGAGGGATCATGTGACCAGCTTTGCTGGGCTCTTTGCCATTTCCTGTTGGGGAAGAGAATATCCCACAAGTAAGGATGACGCCGTGGACCGGACACACCTATGTTGGAGAAAAGGCTTTTATGGCTATAGCACCTAAATAATGTTATATAATTCTGCACTATGTGCAGAATTATATAACATTATTTTTAAGGTTTACTGTCCCTTTAAAGCTAAATACTTACCTGTAAAATAAATCCTAATATAGCTACAATATAAATTATAATTATATTATAGCTATTTTAGGATTAATATTTATTTTACAGGTAACTTTGTATTTATTTTAACCAGGTACAATAGCTATTAAATAGTTAAGAACTATTTAATAGCTAAAATAGTTAAAATAATTACAAATTTACCTGTAAAATAAATCCTAACCTAAGTTACAATTAAACCTAACACTACACTATCAATAAATAAATTAAATAAAATACCTATAATTATCTACAATTAAACCTAACACTACACTATCAATAAATAAATTAAATACAATTCCTACAAATAAATACCATGAAATAAACTAACTAAAGTACAAAAAATAAAAAAGAACTAAGTTACAAAAAATAAAAAAATATTTACAAACATTAGAAAAATATTACAACAATTTTAAACTAATTACACCTACTCTAAGCCCCCTAATAAAATAACAAAGCCCCCCAAAATAAAAAAATGCCCTACCCTATTCTAAATTACTAAAGTTCAAAGCTCTTTTACCTTACCAGCCCTGAACAGGGCCCTTTGCGGGGCATGCCCCAAGAAATTCAGCTCTTTTGCCTGTAAAGCAAAAAACATACAATACCCCCCCCCCAACATTACAACCCACCACCCACATACCCCTAATCTAACCCAAACCCCCCTTAAATAAACCTAACACTAAGCCCCTGAAGACCTTCCTACCTTATCTTCACCATACCAGGTTCACCGATCGATCCAGAAGAGCTCCTCCGATGTCCTGATCCAAGCCTAAGCAGGGGGCTGAAGAGGTCCATAATCCGGCTGAAGTCATCATCCAAGCGGGAGCTGAAGAGGTCCATGATCCGGCTGAAGTCTTCATCCAAGCGGGAGCTGAAGAGGTCCATGATCCGGCTGAAGTCTTCTATCAACGGCATCTTCAATCTTCTTTCTTCGGGAGCCATCATCTTCCATCCGACGCGGAACATCCTCTTCTCCCGACGCCTACTCGCCGAATGACGGTTCCTTTAAATGACATCATCCAAGATGGCGTCCCTCGAATTCCGATTGGCTGATAGGATTCTATCAGCCAATCGGAATTAAGGTAGGAATATTCTGATTGGCTGATGGAATCAGCCAATCAGAATCAAGTTCAATCCGATTGGCTGATTGGATCAGCCAATCGGCATCTTCAATCTTCTTTCTTCGGGAGCCATCATCTTCCATCCGACGCGGAACATCCTCTTCTCCCGATGCCTACTCGCCGAATGACGGTTCCTTTAAATGACGTCATCCAAGATGGCGTCCCTCGAATTCCGATTGGCTGATAGGATTCTATCAGCCAATCGGAATTAAGGTAGGAATATTCTGATTGGCTGATTCCATCAGCCAATCAGAATATTCCTACCTTAATTCCGATTGGCTGATAGAATCCTATCAGCCAATCGGAATTCGAGGGACGCCATCTTGGATGACGTCATTTAAAGGAACCGTCATTCGGCGAGTAGGCATCGGGAGAAGAGGATGTTCCGCGTCGGATGGAAGATGATGGCTCCCGAAGAAAGAAGATTGAAGATGCCGTTGATAGAAGACTTCAGCCGGATCATGGACCTCTTCAGCTCCCGCTTGGATGAAGACTTCAGCCGGATCATGGACCTCTTCAGCTCCCGCTTGGATGATGACTTCAGTCGGATCATGGACCTCTTCAGCCCCCTGCTTGGGCTTGGATCAGGACATCGGAGGAGCTCTTCTGGATCGATCGGTGAACCTGGTATGGTGAAGATAAGGTAGGAAGATCTTCAGGGGCTTAGTGTTAGGTTTATTTAAGGGGGGTTTGGGTTAGATTAGGGGTATGTGGGTGGTGGGTTGTAATGTTGGGGGGGGGTATTGTATGTTTTTTTTTACAGGCAAAAGAGCTGAATTTCTTGGGGCCCTGTTCAGGGCTGGTAAGGTAAAAGAGCTTTGAACTTTAGTAATTTAGAATAGGGTAGGGCATTTTTTTTATTTTGGGGGGCTTTGTTATTTTATTAGGGGGCTTAGAGTAGGTGTAATTAGTTTAAAATTGTTGTAATATTTTTCTAATGTTTGTAAATATTTTTTTATTTTTTGTAACTTAGTTAGTTTATTTCATTGTATTTATTTGTAGGAATTGTATTTAATTTATTTATTGATAGTGTAGTGTTAGGTTTAATTGTAGATAATTATAGGTATTTTATTTAATTTATTTATTGATAGTGTAGTGTTAGGTTTAATTGTAACTTAGGTTAGGATTTATTTTACAGGTAAATTTGTAATTATTTTAACTATTTTAGCTATTAAATAGTTCTTAACTATTTAATAGCTATTGTACCTGGTTAAAATAAATACAAAGTTACCTGTAAAATAAATATTAATCCTAAAATAGCTATAATATAATTATAATTTATATTGTAGCTATATTAGGATTTATTTTACAGGTAAGTATTTAGCTTTAAATAGGAAAAATGTATTTAATAAGAGTTAATTAATTTCGTTAGATTAAAATTATATTTAATTTAGGGGGGTGTTAGGGTTAGACTTAGCTTTAGGGGTTAATACATTTATTAGAATAGCGGTGAGCTCCAGTCGGCAGATTAGGGGTTAATAATTGAAGTTAGGTGTCGGCGATGTTAGGGAGGGCAGATTAGGGGTTAATACTATTTATTATAGGGTTATTGAGGCGGGAGTGAGGCGGATTAGGGGTTAATAACTTTATTATAGTAGCGGTGCGGTCCGGTCGGCAGATTAGGGGTTAATAAGTGTAGGCAGGTGGAGGCGACGATGAGGGGGGCAGATTAGGGGTTAATAAATATAATATAGGGGTCGGCGGTGTTAGGGGCAGCAGATTAGGGGTACATAAGTATAACGTAGGTGGCGGTCGGCAGATTAGGGGTTAAAAAAATTTAATCGAGTGGCGGCGATGTGGGGGGGGCTCGGTTTAGGGGTACATAGGTAGTTTATGGGTGTTAGTGTACTTTAGAGTACAGTAGTTAAGAGCTTTATGAACCGGCGTTAGCCCAGAAAGCTCTTAACTACTGACTTTTTTCTGCAGCTGGAGTTTTGTCGTTAGAATTCTAACGCTCACTTCAGACACGACTCTAAATACCGGAGTTAGAAAGATCCCATTGAAAAGATAGGATACGCAATTGACGTAAGGGGATCTGCGGTATGGAAAAGTCGCGGCTGAAAAGTGAGCGTTAGACCCTTTTTTGAATGACTCCAAATACCGGCGGTAGCCTAAAACCAGCGTTAGGAGCCTCTAACGCTGGTTTTCACGGCTACCGCCAAACTCCAAATCTAGGCCAAAGAATGCTGAAGTCTGAACTTTTATGGCTACAAAAAATAAAAGATTATTCTCCACAACAAATACCATTCAAAGAGGCCAAATATTATATAACATACTTTGGTGTGAAAATCACTCAGAACACAAATAAATTGAATTCCTTAAATTATTACTCTACCCTATCTGTGAAATTAAGACATACTTAATACAGAGAATCATGAAAGGTAGACAAACCCAATATTTGTAAAAAAAAATTAAATACTATGATCCAAACATTTGTCATTCTATATTTTTATATCCCATGATTCAAAATTTTGGAGTAGAACAGAATATGGGTTGGGGATTTATGTAGGAGAAAGCTAAGATTGGATATCGAAACATTTTTAGGTTTTCATTCAAAGTCTTAGAGGCTTTAAGCGGTATGAGAGATTTATTTTTCAGGTTATCTTAAAAGCTCAAAGGTTAATAGGTAAGTGTTGGATCTCTCATAAAGCCCCAACGTTTAAGGAACTTAAAGGGACATGAAACGCAAAAAATGTCTTTCATGATTCTGATGGAACATACAATTTTAAACAACTTTCCAATTTACTTCTATTATTTAATTTGGTTCCTTCTTTTGTTATGCTTGCTGAAAGGTTTATCTATGAAAGCTCAGGAGCAGCAAAGAAACTAGGTTCTAGCTGCTGAATGGTGGCTGCATATATATACTGATTTTCATTGGCTCACCCATGTGTTCAGTCAGCAACCAGTAGTGCATTGCTGCTCATTCAACAAAGCATACCAAGAGAACGAAGAACAATTGATAATAGGAGTAAATTAGAAAGTTGCTTAAAATTGCAGGCTCTATCTGAATAATGAAAGAAAAAAATGGGTTTGATATCCCTTTAAAGCTATAAACTATGAACAGATGATTATAGAACATCTAAAGAAGATGTTAAAACTAGAATTGGACATTTTTATGGATAAATGGCAGATATTTATTCATTGTCTAAAGCTTCTCAGAAACAAATTTTGCCATTTATTAAAAGAGACATAAAACCCCAAGATTTTCTTTCATGATTCAGATAGAACATACAATTTTAAACAACTTTCCAATTTACTCCTATTATCAAATTTTCTTCATCTTCTTGTTATCATTTGTTGAAAAGCAGGAAGGCAATTTCAGGAGTGTGCACGTGTCTGCAGTACTATATTGCAGCAGTTTTGCAACAATGTTATACATCAGCAAGAGCACTCGATGGTAGCACTATTTCATGTCATGTAGTGCTTCAGGCATGTGCACGCTACTTACCTAGGTAGCTCTTCAACAAAGAATAACAGAATGAAGCAAATTTGACCATAGAAGTAAACTGGAAACTTTTTTAAATTGTATTCTCTATCTGAATTATGAAAGACACATTTTGGGTTTAATGTCCCTTTAACTTTGAATATGTTATCAAAGCTCAGTTAAGGGGAAAATTAATATTTGGGGAGGAGGAGATAGGAGCAGAATAAGAGGGAAGTAGAGGAATATATGTATATGTGTGTGTGTGTGTGTATATATATATATATATATATACATATATATATACACACAATATATATATACAATATATACAGTATATATATATATATATATAATATATATATATATATATATATATATATACACACATACACACACACAAATACATATGGAGAGAAAGTGTAAAAAAAAAAAAACAACTAACAACTGCGATCGCAGAATGGCGATCGCCATAAGGCAACCCCATTGATGTATATGGGGAAAAGAAAGTTATGTAAAAACCTAACACCCTAACATAAACCCTTAGTCTAAATACCCCTAATCTGCTGCCCCCCGACATCGCCGACACTAAATAAAATGATTAACCCCTAATACTAAATAAACCTATTAACCCCTAAACCGCAGGCCCCCCACATCGCCAACACTAAATAAACCTATTAACCCCTAAGCCGCCAGCCCCCCACATTGCTACTAATAAAATAAACCTATTAACCCCTAAACCGCTAGTCCCCCACATTGCAACACACTAAATTAAACTATTAACCCCTAAATCTAACACCCCCCTAATTGTAAATTAAATTTACAATATAACTATCTTTAAATAAATAAAGCCTTAGCTGTGAAATAAAAAAAAATAAGTTTAAACTATAAAGTAACCTAACATTACTATTTTAAAACAATAAAATTAACAAAAAATTAAAAAAACCTAAATTACAAATTAAAAAAAATCATAACACTACGAATTTTTTTTTTAAAATTACATTAGAAAAATAAAAACTCTAAAATTACGAAAAAACTAAAATTTATGCTTACCTGATACATTTATTTATTTCCGGCATGGAGAGTCCACGAAACATTCTAATTACTAGTGGGATATTCACTCCTGGTCTAAGGACCATACAAAAAAAACTGCTGTCTTAAATAGAATAAGGGCAGGTCGTGGACTCTCCATGCAGGGAAAGAAAGAAATTTATCAAGTAAGCATAAATTTTGTTTTCTTTCCTATGGCATGGAGAGTCCACGAAACATTGTAATTACTAGTGGGAACCAATACCAAAGCTAGAGGACACAGAATGAATAGGGAGGGAGAACAAGACAGGTGGACCTAAACTGAAGGCACCACCGCTTGAAGAACTTTTCTCCCAAAAGAAGCCTTAGCTGAGGCAAAAGTATCAAATTTGTAGAATTTGAAAAAAGTATGTATGGAGGACCAAGTGGCCGCCTTACAGATTTGCTCCACAGAAGCTTCATTTTTTAAAGCCCATGAAGAAGAAACAGCTCTAGTGGAATGAGCCGAAATTCTCTCAGGAGGCTGCTGTCCAGCTGTCTCATAAGCTAAACGGATAACACTTCTCAACAAGAGAGAAAGAGTGGTAGAAGTGGCCTTCTGACCCCTACGCTTACCAGAGAAAACAACAAACAAGGCAGAAGTCTGCCGAAAATCTTTAGTTGCTTGGAGATGACATTTAAGAGCATGCACAACATAAAAGTTACGCAAAAGACATTTCTTCTGGGAAGAAGGGTTAGGACAAAAAGAGGGAACAACAATTTCCTGATTAATATTGCGATCCGACACTACCTTAAGGGACAGTCAAGTCCAAAAACAACTTTCATTTTTCAAATAGGGCATGTAATTTTAAACAACTTTCCAATTTACTTTTATCAACAATTTTGTTTTGTTCTCTTGGTATTCTAGTTGAAAGCAAACCTAGGAAGGCACATATGATAATTTTTAAGCCCTTGAAGGCCGCCTCTATTTTATTTACTTTTCACAGCAGGGGAGAGCAAGCTCATGTAGGCCATATAGATAGCATTGTGATCACGCTCGTGGCTAGTGGCAGACACTGCACTAATTGGCTAAAATGCAAGTCAATAGATAATAACTAAAAGTCATGTGATTAGGGGTGGTCAGAAGATGCTTAGATACAAGTTAGTCACAGAAGTAAAAGGTGTATTAATATAACAGTGTTGGTTTTGCAAAACTGGGGAATGGGTAATAAAGGGATTATCTATCTTTTTAAACAACAAAAATTCTGGTGTTGACTGTCCCTTTAGGGAGAAACCCCAACTTAGTACGAAGGACCGCCTTATGTGGTATGTGGATGGCAGAGAGATGGCAATCATGAGAGTCCGCCCACTGGAGAATGCGAGTCACCTCCTTCATTGCCAACGAACTCCGAGTTCCTCCCTGGTGATTGATGTAGGCCACCAAAGTGATGTTGTCCAACTGAAATCTGATAAATCGGACCAAAGCTAGTTGAGGCCAAGCTATTAAAGCATAGAAAATTGCTCTCAACTCCAAGATGTTTATTGGAAGAGACGACTCCTCTGGAGTCCACAGACCCTGTGCTTTTAAGAAACCCCAGACTGTTTTCAAGCCTAACAGGCTGGTGTCCGTGGTCACAATCACCCAGGAAGGCCTCAGGAAGCATGTGCCCCGAGACAGATGGTCCTGTGAAATTCACCACAAGAGAGAGACTCTTGTTGGGGAATCTAAATGTATCTTCTGCGAGAGATCTGAGTGGCCCCCGTTCCTTTGATTGAGCATGCAGAGTTGCAGAGGACTCAGATGGAACCGAGCAAAAAAAATGATGTCCATGGAGGCAACCATCAGTCCAATCACCTCCATGCATTGAGCCACAGATGGACGAATAGCAGACTGGAGAGACAGGCAAGAAACATGAAGTTTGGATTTTCTGACGTCTGTCAAAAAAAATCTTCATGGTCAGGTAATCTATGATTGTTCCCAAGAAACACACCCTTGTATCTAGAACAAGGGAACTCTTTCCCAGATTCAATTCTCACCCATGGGAACATAGAATAGACAACATCATATCGGTATGAGATTTTGCTAGAAGAAAAGATGGCGCTTGAATTAGAATGTCATCTAGATAAGGCGCCACAGCAATACCCTTGGGACCTCACCACTGCCAGAAGAGCCCCAAGAACCTTTGTAAAAATTCTGGGAGCTGTAGCAAGGCCAAAAAGAAGGGCAACAAACTGGAAATGTTTGTCCTGAAAGGCAAACCTTAGATACTGGTAATAATCCCTGTGAATAGGAACATGAAGATACGCGTCCTTCAGATCTATGGTCGTCATAAACTGACCCTTTTGGACCAAAGGAATAATAGAACGGATGGTCTCTATCTTGAGGGACGGAACCCTGAGGAATTGGTTGAGACACTATAGGTCCAGAATAGGACGAAAAGTGCCCTCCTTTTAGAGAACTACATATAGATTTGAATAGAATCCTAGACCCTGTTCCTCTAGAGGAACTGGAACAATCACTCCCAGGGATTATAGGTCCTTTACGCAGTTTAAGAAGGCCTCTCTCTTTATCTGGTTCGTAGATAACCTTGACAGGTGGAATCTGCCCCTGGGAGGACAAGATTTGAATCCTATTCTGTAACCGTGGGATACTATATCTATGGCCCAAGGATCTGGAACATCATGTATCCAAGTCTGCCAAAAAAAAGAAAGCCTGCCCCCACTTGATCCACTATCGGGATTGGGGGCGGCCCCTTCATGTTAATTTATAATCAACGGAAGGCTTCTTGGCTTGTTTCCCCTATTCCAAAGCTGACTGGACCTCCAAGAAGACTTGGAAGGACTTCTGTCCCTTAAAGTTTCAAAAGGAATGAAAATTAGAATTCTGGCGTCCCTTAGGTCTATTCTTTTTATCCTGAGGTAGGAAAGAACCCTTTCCACCTGTAATGTCAGAAATTATTTCTGCCAGACCTGGTCCAAACAAGGTTTTACCCTTATAAGGCAGAGATAAAAGCTTAAACTTGAATTTAACATCTGCAGACCAAGATTTTAACCACAGAGCTCTGCAAGCTAAAACAGTAAAACCAGAAATCATAGCACCCAGCTTAAGAACTTGCATTTGGCATCACAAATAAAGGTATTGGCTAGCTTAAGAGCCTTGATCCTGTCTTGGATCTCCTCTATAGTAGTCTCTTCTAGGATAAGATTAGATAAGTCATTGCACCAATAAGATGCTGCCCCCGTAATACTAATAATAGGTTTCCACTGTAATCCCTGATGAATGTACATCTTCTTCAAAAAAGCCTCAAGCTTCTTATACATGGGATACTTGAAATAACAACTATCTTCAAATAGGAATAGTAGTTCTCTTAGCCAGAGTAGAGATAGCTCCCACTACCTTGGGCACCGTGCGCGACAAATCACGAATAGCATTAGCAACAGGAAACATTTTTTTAAAAACAGGGGACAGGGAAAAATTAATCCCTGGTTTATCCCATTCCTGAGTTATAAAATCTGCCATACGGTCTGGAACTGGAAATACTTCCACAGATGAGGGGACATGATAAAATATATATAAAAAATATACCCTATTAAGCTTACTAGACCTCTTTGGATTCTCCGCAACAGATACGTCAGATTCTTCCAAAGAAGCAAAAACCTCCTTCAAAAGAATTCAAAGGTGTTCTAACTTAAATCTGAAATTAATTTCCTCTGAATCTGCAGAATTGGTCACTACAGTATTATAATCTGACAATTCCCCCTCAGAAGCCACTGAAGAATCATCCTCATCAGATAATTGAGACAAACTAACTAACGCAGCCTTAGCGGAGTCAACCTTACTAACATCAATATGTTTAAAATTCCTCTTACGCTTACCAGAAACCTTTGGAAAAGCTGATAAAGCTGCAGAAACAGCTGAAGTAATCTGCGCAGTGAAATCCCCAGGTAAAAAGACACCCCAGGAGTTTGAGAGGAACCACAGGGCACTGCATGTGAAGCTTGGGAAGCTTGAGGGGAAAGTTGAGGCGTAGCTAGGATAACACTATCCTGAGAGACAGGAGGCTCAGGGAGAGACATCTTATCTTTAAACATTAAAGTTTTATTTAGACATGAAGAGCAAAACTGTACAGGAGGAATTATCTTAGCCTCCAAACACAATAAGCATTTTTCAAATGAATCAACTTCAGCATTAGTGTACATAATTTGGTATCAGTTCCTAGCAATTAACAAGAATTTTAAATGCCAAATTAGGTTTATTTATATGAAGCAATAAAAACACTCAGTTCTGCTTAGGTCTTACCCCTCCAGAAGTAGCTAACCCACTATCACAGAAAACCGGACACATCCGGTAGCAAAATAGACCTCCTTGTTCTCGGAACAACCCAAATCCACTTGCAACTGTAGAATTCCCCCTCCACAGAAACTGCAACCTCCATACTCACTGTGGCAAACTTAGATCTATCAAACAGAACAAGAGGACAAAAAGAGCAATGGGTGTTTACACAAAGACATGACACAAGTAAAAACCTGTCAACAGTGGTGGTGTATGTAAAAAGTGAAAAGCTGTGCACCCACCACTTGACTTCCTTGTGATGGACAGTTCAGGTTCAGTCCTGTACAGCAGGGTTCCTCCCTCCCTGAGTACAGGTATATATATATGCAGGGAAACAGGTCTGAAGTCACACGCCAAAAAGCACTCTCAATCCCAGAGGCTAAGGCATTGAACTATTAAAAAAAGCAACGTAACAGATACCCCTTTAGAAAGACATTAGGTAAATACCTTGTCAAATACTGCTCCAGCGGCTTTCCTTGTATCACACCGTATTGCAGAGTTGATTACCTAAGCTGAAGATAAAGGGCTGTCATCGACCCCTGGTCCTGCGAGCTGTCCCTCAGTGATCCAATGAATCAGCAACTCACGGCCAGACACCAGTGCTCACTCCGGCCTGGATACAAAAGAAAACACGGGAGCACCTGGAGATGGCAGTTACACAGTGATTTAATTAAAAACAGAATGAACAGGGTACAAAAGTAACAAAGAATATTCAGGGAAACGTCCCTATTAAAATAATACACCCAATACAGAGATGGAAGTGCAGAAAAAATGAGCTAAATGACAAAACAGCGGCTAACGCGTTTCGGCGTGAGCCTTACTCATAGCCTCTTAAAACACATATAATCAGAAAAGGTTTAAAAAACTTAGCTCCAAGAATGATTGGAGTTGGGGATACACACCCTCTAGCCACACCCTCATCATTACAGGTAAATAAACACGCAACCCCGATGGGCAGCAGTAGACGATCTGAAGCAAACCAATTTAACCAGTATACCAGAAAGTCAGAATATCACACTAAAGGCCAGTAGAAAGACAAAGAATACCTCCAGTACAAATGTGTGTGTAGATAAATACTGAGGTAGCAGCAATACAATCCCCAGATGGGGACAACAATTAATAACAAACTAGCCACACTCTGTATACACAGATGACCTTAACTGTGAATATAGATAGAAATATAAATAGTCTCGAGTCTTTTAATCTTTAAAAAAAAATATATCAACGTGACCAAAAATTGATTAAATCGAATTCTGAGTTGAGGATCCCAGGGGGCCTCAACTCAGAATTCGATTTGATCAATTTTTGGTCACGTTGATATATATATATATTTTTTTTTGAATACTCTGTGTATTAGGACATTAAGGGGATGATCCCCTGTTAGCATATCCCCTGTTAGCTTATAACCTTCTTTGGTGCAGTTTTTCTAAAATTGAGGTAATCTATTTATCTATTTATTTCTTATTTATGTATGCATTTATTTATTTACTTACTTTGAAGTATTTGTTGTGTTACTTTGGTCTCCTAGAATTGGTCCTGTTGGATTTGTTTCTAAAATATAAGTGCCCTTGTCCATTTTATTTGGTTTATATGGGTTATCTTGTTCTGTTTATGTGTCTTTCCTTTACAAATTTACTCCACTTGGTTGTAAATGATATTTGCTTGGAGCACGGACTAAGTTTAAAGATCGAGACTATTTATATTTCTATCTATATTAAGGTCATCTGTGTATACAGAGTGTGGCTAGTTTGTTATTAATTGTTGTCCCGATCTGGGGATTGTATTGCTGCTACCTCTGTATTTATCTACACACACATTTGTACTGGAGGTATTCTTTGTCTTTCTACTGGCCTTTAGTGTGATATTCTGACTTTCTGGTATACTGGTTAAATTGGTTTGCTTCAGATCGTCTACTGCTGCCCATCAGGGTTGCGTGTTTATTTACCTGTAATGATGACGTGCATCACAGGGGCGGACTCCGTGTAAGGGATAGGCGTAGAGCTTTTGACGGCCAACCAATTGGAGCTTTCCTGTTACTGAGCACTGACAGCGGGCTCCCTCCAGCATTGGAACATATGATCCCTGTGACGCTGTGGCATTACGCGGTCGATTTACGCTACATATATCTGATCCTCTGTTCCCCGACATTAGTGGGGCACTGGTTAATTGTGAACTGATTCAATTGCAACATGGGAGCGCTCAGTGATGGAGTGAACTGGGAAAATCTTGTATAGGATTATTATTATTATCCCTGATTTACATGTATGCTTGTATTAAATGTATCAATAGATTGTTAGTTAATATATTACAGACAGTCAACAAATAGGATAGGGTAGGGGGTGGTGGGTGTGCGTGTGTTTGATATTGATTGGTTAATTGACTAGAGGGTGTGTATCCCCAACTCCAATCATTCTTGGAGCTAAGTTTTTTAAACCTTTTCTGATTATATGTGTTTTAAGAGGCTATGAGTAAGGCTCACGCCGAAACGCGTTAGCCGCTGTTTTGTCATTTAGCTCATTTTTTCTGCACTTCCATCTGTGTATTGGGTGTATTATTTTAATAGGGACGTTTCCCTGAATATTCTTTGTTACTTTTGTACCCTGTTCATTCTTTTTTCAATTAAATCACTGTGTAACGGCCATCTCCAGGTGCTCCCGTGTTTTCTTTTGTGCTAAACTTAGATCTAAACAGAGAAGCCAAAAACCGGAAGTGCAGAGGAGCGGTCACATATTTTTTTAAAATTGCGCCAAACAAAAACGCTGTGAAAACCGACAGCAGCACAGCAAAAGTGATTGGGCCAAATAAGCTGAGCTGAAAAGCGATTGCAACAAGTTAAAAGTAGAACAAACAGGGGGGCATGTCTGACCAGCAACCAAGATGGCTACTTTTCATTAACGGCTGAACACTGGAGCTGATAAAACTGTTATTTTCGCTCATCAGACCAACAAAATCAATTTCTTTTTACTGTGGCTGAGAAGAATTATATTTGAGGAGCAAACTTATGCAATTTTCACACATCATTACAGCCTGGCAGACCGATATATATATATATATATACACACAGTATATGATACGCAATGGAGGCCTTCTACCGGCCTAGATAGGCATTTACCTTCCCCCACCCTTCTGATGGAGACTCAGAACAGCCATTTGCACTGAAATAACACCCTAAGAGGCATAGAAACAAGGTAGTAGCTCCTCAAATAAAGACACGTTAACTTCAACATTTACCGGATATTGCAAAGCTATATGCAGTACTTATGAACGCAATGGAGTCAGCTAACTTCATTGTAGCAGAGCTCAGCAAACGGTTAGATGTTTTCGAAGCCACCTTCATTGAGACATTGCAGTCTACATTTACCTCACCTGTAACAGGCAACACTATCAACCACATCCAAATAGCCCCTAAGCCTGGGTCTGAGAGGGGTTGCTATGTTCCTGAGCCCCAGCAACAGGCACCTGCCCTTCCTAACAAAAGGAAAAAAAAGGGACTCAGGACTTATATCTGTCACAGAGGATCGATGCATACAGGTACTACAGGGATCCTCAGTGAAAAAATGGCTGTAGATAGCAACCGGATGGATTGTGATGTTTGGGCTATATCTGGAGACTGCCAGCCACTCACTAGCCCCACAACCACGCACAACCCAAGCGGCTTGGCTGATAGACCCGCAAACTTAAAGAAAAATATGCTACGGTAGTGGCTTGGTAGCACTCTACATGGAACTGATTCCCTCTGTGTCGGCCAGGAAGTGGGATCTGATTGCTCTGCGAAGATGTGGATTAACCTCATCCGATATTCTAAATATGGCAGAATTGTCTTGCTTAAAAATTAGAGACCTAAAATTATGATGGAAGACATGGGACATCATCAAGCCAGGCGATTAGGTGTAGGATGATGTCGACTAGTCATTGAACACTTATACTGCTACTCCACTGAACTCTCTCACTACAATTCTTTCCAGAGAACACTATAGTTATAATTCATAATTAATTGTTTAGACCCTATCCTTTGGTTCATGGAGCTAAAAACAAGCCTAATAATGATTATTTACCCATAATTTTTTGCACATATATGTTTTTTACTTCTTCCCTTCATATGTACCAACAATACTAAAATTGGGAAAGGAGAATTTGAAATATACTGTGATACCTTTTCTCTTGTCTGAGGAATGGTTCTTAGGATTTGTGTAGTCTTGAAGCTGCGGTTTGGTTAACTTTATAAGCCACATATCTAGCAACTAATTTTTCCTAGTTGTGGGGTATAGGGCCCGTACCCATATGACAGGGTTGCTTTAAATAATATTTATTGATAACATACCGCTGTTCTAGATTTGCTTATCTCTGCTATTACCACTGATTTCCAGAAGTTTAAGATTACATTGCAGCTTTCTATATCCTATATGCCTAAGACATCATCACTAGTTTTAATTCCAGAAAATGATTTTTGCTAACCTAAAAATCTATACTGATCTCCCTATATTAGTCCTATGCAGGCTCTGCCCATATTCTGACCATAATAGGTACCCCTGTATTTTAAGGGAAACAGATTATTATCTAGTTTAGACTACCACTGAAGGATCTATCCCACATCCACTAATCTCATATATATTTATTAAATATGTATAGTTATCACCAGAATACTTTATCCTTTATCTCAGTATGCAAGAATGCCAGACTATGACAAAGTTATGTTGGCTCACGTTGACCCCTAAAAGTCCAAGCTACCTACCTGGGATCCTGAAGAGAGTCCTTATTTAAAACATTGATATAAGTTAGTCCAAAAATAATTACTAAGCCTGTGGAACTGATAAACCGGGACATGCTTCTTTAGAGTTACAGAAGTCCTTTAAACAATTTTTTTTTTGGCTACTAATATAGTTTGATAGGAGACCTCACAGAATCCTCCAAACTATATTTCTCTTCTATTTATTTGGTCTCTGTTACCTATAGCTTCACTGGTCATATACTTTATATATGTTTAATATACAGTTAAATTGATGTAAAACTTTTAAATCTAAAAGCTCCATAGTTAAAGGCTGGAAACTCCCAATACTTGCCCATTGTGGTCTCTGCTAGCTTACTCAGCCCAAAACATTCCCCCCCCACTCCATAGGGCTTACGTTGTAAGCATAGGAAAATATATCCTATAGAAATTTTACTTTATAATGCTGAAAATATTGATATACATATACTGATATCTGTAACTGTAATCGTATGTGACATATTGTTTACTTGTTAGTCTGCTGTTCTATCTTTAAGTTTTGTCACAATCACATTTCATATTACTGAGGGTCCAAGAGTGACTCTATATTCTTACGGTTTGTTACATACCCCCCTATAATTTCCCCACACTAATATATAATAATACCAGAGGTCCAAGAGAGACCGTTATCTTCTACATGGGGTATAACTTTTTCTAGTTTATTTTTACATTTGACATTACAGGGAAAAAGATAAGATTTATACTTTTCAAAATTAAGGTTACTGGAGCAGTATCATATTTGAGTTTGACTCTGCAATCTCCTCCATTTCACTACATATTTCTGTATACCGGTTTTATGTTATCATCTTTGACCTTATATATATTTTGACCTTATAACATCTCCGAGTTTGTTACTGGGAGCCCGGCGTTATGTGAGGTGCAGCTGGCACTATATAAGATTATGTTTTGTCTTGAAGAAGGCCTCTGAAAGGGCCGAAACGTCGACATTTTGTGATATGAAGATGATGTTGTAAATAAAGATTGAATTTTTACCTTTCCTATAAAGTCCTGTGAGTGCCCTCCCCCTTCAAAGCTACTATATATATATATATATATATATATATATATATATATATATAGAATTCATAAGTTTTCCTTATTTGAAAAAAAAGCTGACATCCAGTCTATTATGCAAAGATGAATGACTGTACTGCTAAGTCTCCATTGTTTGTAATCTTGTGCATAAACCTTAATAAAAATACAATATAAAAAATAAATAAAAAAGTAGAACAAACACCTGTCAAAAACTTCATACACTTTCCATCTCTGAGCCCCAATAAAAACATAATTTATGCTTACCTGATAAATTCCTTTCTTCTGTTGTGCGATCAGTCCACGGGTCATCATTACTTCTGGGATATAACTCCTCCCCAACAGGAAATGCAAGAGGATTCACCCAGCAGAGCTGATATAGCTCCTCCCCTCTACGTCAGTCCCAGTCATTCGACCAAGAATCAACGAGAAAGGAGTAACCAAGGGTGAAGTGGTGACTGGAGAATAATTTAAAAGATATTTACCTGCCTTAAAAAACAGGGCGGGCCGTGGACTGATCGCACAACAGAAGAAAGGAATTTATCAGGTAAGCATAAATTATGTTTTCTTCTGTTATGTGCGATCAGTCCACGGGTCATCATTACTTCTGGGATACCAATACCAAAGCAAAAGTACACGGATGACGGGAGGGATAGGCAGGCTCATTATACAGAAGGAACCACTGCCTGAAGAACCTTTCTCCCAAAAATAGCCTCCGAAGAAGCAAAAGTGTCAAATTTGTAAAATTTGGAAAAAGTATGAAGCGAAGACCAAGTTGCAGCCTTGCAAATCTGTTCAACAGAGGCCTCATTCTTAAAGGCCCAAGTGGAAGCCACAGCTCTAGTGGAGTGAGCTGTAATTCTTTCAGGAGGCTGCTGTCCAGCAGTCTCATAGGCTAAACGTATTATGCTACGAAGCCAGAAAGAGAGAGAGGTAGCAGAAGCTTTTTGACCTCTCCTCTGTCCAGAATAAACGACAAACAGGGAAGAAGTTTGGCGAAAATTTTTAGTTGCCTGCAAGTAGAACTTGAGGGCACGAACTACATCCAGATTGTGTAGAAGACGTTCCTTCTTTGAAGAAGGATTTGGACACAAGGATGGAACAACAATCTCTTGATTGATATTCCTGTTAGTAACTACCTTAGGTAAGAACCCAGGTTTAGTACGCAGAACTACCTTATCTGAGTGAAAAATCAGATAAGGAGAATCACAATGTAATGCTGATAACTCAGAGACTCTTCGAGCCGAGGAAATAGCCATTAAAAACAGAACTTTCCAAGATAACAATTTTATATCAATGGAATGAAGGGGTTCAAATGGAACACCTTGTAAAACGTTAAGAACTAAGTTTAAACTCCATGGCGGAGCAACGGCTTTAAACACAGGCTTGATCCTAGCTAAAGCTTGACAAAAGGCCTGGACGTCTGGATTTTCTGACAGACGCCTGTGTAACAAGATGGACAGAGCTGAAATCTGTCCCTTTAATGAACTAGCCGATAAACCCTTTTCTAAACCTTCTTGTAGAAAAGACAATATCCTAGGGATCCTAACCTTACTCCAGGAGTAACGTTTGGATTCGCACCAGTATAGGTATTTGCGCCATATTTTATGGTAAATCTTTCTGGTAACAGGCTTCCTAGCCTGGATCAGGGTATCAATAACCGACTCAGAAAAACCACGCTTTGATAAAATCAAGCGTTCAATTTCCAAGCAGTCAGTTTCAGAGAAGTTAGATTTTGATGTTTGAATGGACCCTGTGTCAGAAGGTCCTGTCTCAGAGGTAGAGACCAAGGTGGACAGGATGACATGTCCACTAGATCTGCATACCAAGTCCTGCGTGGCCATGCAGGCGCTATTAGAATCACAGATGCTCTCTCTTGTTTGATTTTCGCAATCAATCGAGGAAGCAGCGGGAAGGGTGGAAACACATAAGCCATCCCGAAGTTCCAAGGTGCTGTCAAAGCATCTATCAGAACCGCTCCCGGATCCCTGGATCTGGACCCGTAGTGAGGAAGCTTGGCGTTCTGGCGAGACGCCATGAGATCTATCTCTGGTTTGCCCCAACGTCGAAGTATTTGGGCAAAAATCTCCGGATGAAGTTCCCACTCTCCCGGATGAAAAGTCTGGCGACTCAAGAAATCCGCCTCCCAGTTCTCCACTCCCGGGATGTGGATTGCTGACAGGTGGCAAGAGTGAGACTCTGCCCAGCGAATTATCTTTGATACTTCCACCATTGCTAGGGAGCTTCTTGTCCCTCCCTGATGGTTGATGTAAGCTACAGTCGTGATATTGTCCGACTGAAACCTGATGAACCCCTGAGTTGTTAATTGGGGCCAAGCTAGAAGGGCATTGAGAACTGCCCTCAATTCCAGAATGTTTATTGGAAGGAGACTCTCCTCCTGATTCCATAATCCCTGAGTCTTCAGAGAATTCCAGACAGCGCCCCAACCTAGCAGGCTGGCGTCTGTTGTTACGATTGTCCAGTCTGGCCTGCTGAATGGCATCCCCCTGGACAGGTGTGGCCGATAAAGCCACCATAGAAGAGAATTTCTGGTCTCTTGATTCAGATTCAGGGTAGGGGACAAATCTGAGTAATCCCCATTCCACTGACTTAGCATGCACAATTGCAGCGGTCTGAGGTGTAGGCGTGCAAAAGGTACTATGTCCATTGCCGCTACCATTAAGCCGATCACCTCCATGCATTGAGCTACTGACGGGTGTTGAATGGAATGAAGGACACGGCATGCATCCTGAAGCCTTGTTAACCTGTCTTCTGTCAGGTAAATCTTCATTTCTACAGAATCTATAAGAGTCCCCAAGAATGGAACTCTTGTGAGAGGAAAAAGAGAACTTTTCTTTTCGTTCACTTTCCATCCATGCGACCTTAGAAATGCCAGAACTAACTCTGTATGAGACTTGGCAGTTTGAAAGCTTGAAGCTTGTATTAGAATGTCGTCTAGGTACGGAGCTACCGAAATCCCTCGCGGTCTTAGTACCGCCAGAAGGGCACCCAGAACCTTTGTGAAGATTCTTGGGGCCGTAGCCAATCCGAATGGAAGAGCTACAAACTGGTAGTGCCTGTCTAGGAAGGCAAACCGTAGATACCGTTGATGATCTTTGTGAATCGGTATGTGAAGGTAAGCATCTTTTAAATCCACTGTGGTCATGTACTGACCCTTTTGGATCATAGGTAAGATTGTCCGAATAGTTTCCATTTTGAACGATGGAACTCTTAGGAATTTGTTTAGAATCTTTAAATCTAAGATTGGCCTGAAAGTTCCCTCTTTTTTGGGAACCACAAACAGGTTTGAGTAGAACCCTTGTCCTTGTTCCGACCGCGGAACTGGATGGATCACTCCCATTAATAACAGATCTTGTACACAGCGTAGAAACGCTTCTTTCTTTATCTGGTTTGTTGACAACCTTGACAGATGAAATCTCCCTTTTGGGGGAGATAATTTGAAGTCTAGAAGGTATCCCTGAGATATGATCTCCAGCGCCCAGGGATCCTGAACATCTCTTGCCCAGGCCTGAGCGAAGAGCGAAAGTCTGCCCCCCACTAGATCCGGTCCCGGATCGGGGGCTCTCGGTTCATGCTGTCTTTGGGGCAGCAGCAGGTTTCCTGGCCTGTTTGCCCTTATTCCAGGACTGGTTAGGTTTCCAGCCTTGCCTGTAACGAGCAACAGCTCCTTCCTGTTTTGGTGCAGTGGAGGTTGACGCTGCTCCAGGTTTGAAATTCCGAAAGGGACGAAAATTAGACTGTCTAGCCTTAGATTTGGCTTTGTCTTGAGGTAGGGCGTGGCCCTTACCTCCTGTAATGTCAGCGATAATTTCTTTCAACCCGGGCCCAAATAAAGACTGCCCCTTGAAAGGTATATTAAGTAATTTAGACTTAGAAGTAACATCAGCTGACCAGGATTTTAGCCACAGTGCTCTACGTGCCTGTATGGCGAATCCAGAGTTCTTAGCCGTAAGTTTGGTTAAATGTACTACGGCCTCCGAAATGAATGAATTGGCTAGTTTAAGGACTCTAAGCCTGTCCATAATGTCGTCTAGCGTAGATGAACTAAGGTTCTCTTCCAGAGACTCAATCCAAAATGCTGCCGCAGCCGTAATCGGCGCGATACATGCAAGGGGTTGCAATATAAAACCTTGTTGAACAAACATTTTCTTAAGGTAACCCTCTAATTTTTTATCCATTGGATCTGAAAAAGCACAGCTATCCTCCACCGGGATAGTGGTACGCTTAGCTAAAGTAGAAACTGCTCCCTCCACCTTAGGGACCGTTTGCCATAAGTCCCGAGTAGTGGCGTCTATTGGAAACATCTTTCTAAATATTGGAGGGGGTGAGAACGGCACACCGGGTCTATCCCACTCCTTAGTAACAATTTCAGTTAATCTCTTAGGTATAGGAAAAACGTCAGTACTCGCCGGTACCGCAAAGTATTTATCCAACCTACACATTTTCTCTGGTATTGCAATGGTGTTACAATCATTGAGAGCTGCTAAGACCTCCCCTAGTAATGCACGGAGGTTCTCCAATTTGAATTTAAAATTTGAAATATCTGAATCCAATCTGTTTGGATCAGAACCGTCACCCACAGAATGAAGCTCTCCGTCCTCATGCTCTGCAAGCTGTGACGCAGTATCAGACATGGCCCTAGTATTGTCAGCGCACTCTGTTCTCACCCCAGAGTGATCACGCTTGCCTCTTAGTTCTGGTAATTTAGACAAAACTTCAGTCATAACAGTAGCCATATCATGTAATGTTATCTGTAATGGCCGCCCAGATGTATTAGGCGCCATAATATCACGCACCTCCCGGGCGGGAGATGCAGGTACTGCCGCGTGAGGCGAGTTAGTCGGCATAACTCTCCCCTCGCAGTTTGGTGAAATTTGTTCACATTGTACAGATTGACTTTTATTTAAAGTAGCATCAATACAGTTAGTACATAAATTTCTATTGGGCTCCACCTTGGCATTGGAACAAATGACACAGATATCATTCTCTGGGTCAGACATGTTTAACACACTAGCAATAACTTGCAACCTGGTTATAATCTTTTTTAACAAAAAACGTACTGTGCCTCGAAGAGGTACTTAAACGATTAAATGACAGTTGAGATAATGAACTGAAACAGTTATAGCATCAAGTTTAAAATAACATAACTTTTAGCAAAGGTTTGTTCCCATTAGTAAATAACTAAATTTGACATAAAAAATTATAGAGTAACGTTTTTATTCACAGTCAATAAAAATTCTCACAGCTCTGCTGAGAGAATGTACCTCCCTTCAAAGAAGTTTGAAGACCCCTGAGATCTGTCAGTGAACCGGATCATGCAGGAAATATAATAGTAGCTGACTGGAATTTTTTGATGCGTAGCAAAAGAGCGCCAAAAACGGCCCCTCCCTCTCACACACAGCAGTGAGGAGAAACGAAACTGTCACAATTTAAAGCAGACAACTGCCAAGTGGAAAATAATGCCCAAACATTTATTTACTCAGTACCTCAGCAATGTAAACGATTCTACATTCCAGCAAAAACGTTTAACATGACAATATTATATTAAAAGGATTAGTGACCTTTAACAGAGTAGTTCCGGTGAAAAACCATTCCCAGAATACTGAAGTGTATACATACATGTCATTATAACGGTATAGCAGGATTTTTTCATCAATTCCATTCAGAAAATAAAAACTGCTACATACCTCAATGCAGATTCATCTGCCCGCTGTCCCCTGATCTGAAGCCTTTACCTCCCTCAGATGGCCGAGAACAGCAATATGATCTTAACTACTCCGGTTAAAATCATAGTAAAAAACTCTGGTAGATTCTTCTTCAAACTCTGCCAGAGAAGTAATAACACGCTCCGGTGCTATTGTAAAATAACAAACTTTTGATTGAAGTCATAAAAACTAAGTATAATCACCATAGTCCTCTCACACATCCTATCTAGTCGTTGGGTGCAAGAGAATGACTGGGACTGACGTAGAGGGGAGGAGCTATATCAGCTCTGCTGGGTGAATCCTCTTGCATTTCCTGTTGGGGAGGAGTTATATCCCAGAAGTAATGATGACCCGTGGACTGATCGCACATAACAGAAGAAATATGATGCCTCTTTTCACATATAAGCAGTGCCCCTAAAACGGATTCAAATGCTTTCCACAAGGATTTTACCCCTATAGTGCCGGTACCTTCAAACCTAGAAGGGAAATCACTTACCTATAGATCCTGCTCTTACAGGCAGTAGCTGTTTTCTGAGGTGTGGCAGCTTCTCCATTTCTACAAGGGACCTATAGAAAAGAAAGAACAGAGTAACCAACCCTGGCTTTCTATAGTAGGGGTAGCAATAATGTTAGAAGTTTAAGCAAGAACCACCTCGCCGTCTTCTAACTGCTAATAGCCACCATTACTATTACTAAAGAGATTGACATGGGCATAGCTAGACCCCAATCCTTGCTTGCAGGGAAAAGAACCCATAAAAGGATTAAAAGAAATCTTCAGACACCATCTTCGCCAACCTCCCGTGATCAAGGCACAGAGAATGACTGGGGGTTATGGGTAAGGGAAGTAATACTTAACAGCTCTGCTGGGGTGCTCTTTGCCTCCTCCTGCTGGCCAGGAGTGAATATCCCACTAGTAATTAGAATGTTTTGTGGACTCTCCATGCCATAGGAAAGAATTAAAAAATGAAATGATCCAAAATAATAACAATTACACCTAATTTAATACCCCTATAAAAACAAAAAATTCCCCCCAAAATAAAAACACCCCCTAACCTAACAAACTACCAATAGCCCTAAAAAGGGCCTTTTGTAGGGCATTGCCCTAAGTTAAACAGCTCTTTTACCTAAAAATTACAAAGTCCCCCTAACAGTAACCCCCCCAACCAAAACCCCAAAATAAAAAAAAACCTAAGTCTAAAAAAAAACCTAAGCTACCCATTGCCCCTAAAGAGGCATTTGTATGGGCATTGCCCCTAAAAGGGCATTCGGCTCTTTTACACTTCCCATTACAGCCCTAATCTAAAAAACCCCCAAAAACTAACACTTACCCCAGAAAATCTACTCATAGTTCCTGAAGTTCAGACATCCATCTTCATCCAGGCGGCGACATCTTCATCCATCGCGGGGCATCTCCTATCTTCATCTAGGTGGAGCGGAACTGTGGAGGCGTGGAGCATCGTCGCCGGCGGCGCGGACATCCATCGTGGAGGTTCCTCTTCATACGATCACCGGCGTACACTGAAGCTTGAATGCAAGGTATCCGTTTAAAAATGGTGTACCTTGCATTCCTATTGGCTGACATTTTCAAATCAGCCAAAAGGATGAGAGCTACTGAAATCCTATTGGCTGATTTGAACAGCCGGCGGTTTAAGGGTTAATAGCTTTATATAGTGTTGGCTATGTGGGTGGGGGGGGGCGGATTAGGGGTTAATAAGTTTAATATAGTTTTTTTATTGTTTGTAATTATTTTTGAAAATAATAAAAAGGATTAAAAAAACAAAAATAAAATAAAATAGGAATTTTGATGCAGAAATTAAGACTGCCAACAGGAATCGACTCCACACATTTGGAAAATGTTTTAAAGGGACATTAAACTTCTGAGCACAACTACATAAGAATAGTTACTACTCACCACCATGTTATTGTATTTCATCCTGTGCCTGCAGCTCTTTTGAAAACAGTTCTCCTATTTTAATAGCTTAAAGGAGTAAAATGCTGAAGCTCTGCCTCTTCATACTTGAGGCTGCCATCTTGAAGCTTAGGTATTCTCACACCCTGTGACAGAAGCAGTGCATGCTCACAGATCAGTGATTTGCTTGCTGTTAGAGTGCCTGATACAATGTATGAGCGTTACATTTTTTTATACACGGTTTTACAGTTTAAGAACTAAGATTAAACTTTCATGATTCAGATAGAGCACGATGTTTTAAACAACTTTTCAGTTTAATTTAATCAAAAGCAGCAGCTCTTACTGAGCATGTGTAAGAGTTCAGTGTATATGCGTTTTGTGATTGGATGATGGCTGTTACGTGATACAGGGGTTAGAAAAATGTAAACACTTAATAATAAAGAGCAATGCAGCTCCTGCTCTGTATCATGCACCCTTATGATACAGCTATCAAAATGCCAGCACCTGCGCTGATCTGTAAAGGGATGCAACCCGTGCTCCAAGATGGATGCCACTAGTATAAAAAGGCGAAGCTTCACCATCTGGCAACTTGAATGAATTGAAACAGGAGAAAGGCTTAGAAGAGAGCTGCAGTCAGAAGAAAAGCAATAACATAGTGTGTAGTATCCAAGCTATTGTAGTTGTGCCCAGTGGATTTATGTCCCTTTAACCCCTTAAGGACAAAGCCATTTTTCAATTTCTTTCCCTTAAGGACCAGGGCTATTTTAAAATTTTTGCAGTGTTTGTGTTTAGCTGTAATTTTCCTCTTACTCATTTACTGAACCCACACATATTATATACAGTTTTTAAATGGACTTTCTAAAAATACCATTATTTTAATCATATCTTATAATTTACTATAAAAAAAATGATAAAATATGATGAAAAAATGATAAAATATGATGAAAAATTGAAAAAAAACACACTTTTTCTAACTTTGACTCCCAAACTCTGTTGCACATCTACAACTACCGTAAAACACCCATGCTAAATAGTTTCTAAATGTTGTCCTGAGTTTAGAAATACCCAATGTTTACATGTTCTTTGCTTTTTTTGCAAGTTATAGGGCAATAAATACAAGTAGCACTTTGCTATTTCCAAACCATTTTTTCCCAAAATTAGCGCTAGTTACATTAGAACACTGATATCTGTCAGGAATCCCTGAATATCCCTTGACATGTATATATTATTTTTTAGAAGACATCCCAAAGTATTGATCTAGGCCCATTTTGGTATATTTCATGCCACCATTTCACCGCCAAATGCAATCAAATAAAAACATTGCTAACTTTTTCACAAACTTTAGGTTTCTCATTGAAATAATTATTTGCAATTATGGCACAAATTGTTGTAAATGCTTCTCTGGGATCCACTTTCTTCAGAAATAGCAGACATATATGGCTTTCGCGTTGCTTTTTGGTAATTCGAAAGCTGCTAAATGCCGCTGCAGACCACAGTTGTATAATGCACAGCAGTGAAGGGGTTAATTAGGTAGCTTGTAGGGTTAATTTTAACTTTAGTGTAGTGTAGTAGACAACCCAAAGTATTGATCTAGGCCCATTTTGGTATATTTCATGCCACTATTTCACCGCCAAATGCAATCAAATAAAAAAAAACGCTAACTTTTGAACTAACTTTAGGTTTCTCACTGAAATTATTTACAATTAGCTTGTGCAATCATGGCACAAATGGTTGTAAATAATTCTCTATGATCCCCTTTGTTCAGAAACAGCAGACATATATGGCTTTGGCGTTGCTTTTTGATAATTAGTAAGCAGCTAAATGTCGCTGCACACCACACTTGTATTATGCCCAGCAGTGAAGGGTTTAATTAGGTAGCTTGTAGGGTTAATTTTAGCTGTAATGTAGAGATCAGTCTCCCACCTGACACATCCCACCGACTGATCCCTCCCTGACCCCTCACAAACAGCTCTCTTCCCTCCCCCATCCCACAATTGTAACCGCCATCTTAAGTACTGGCAGAAAGTCTGCCAGTACTAAAATAAAAGCATTTTTTTTTTAGCCTATTTTTTTTTAAATAAATACATAGTTTCTGCAGTGTAGGTTCCCTCCTAACCCCCCAACCTCCACAATCCCCCCAAACAGCTCTCTTGACCTCCCCCCTCTTCCTATTTGTGGCCATTTTAGGTACTGGCATTGGTGTGCCAAAAAAGGTATTGCAGTGATGCCTCAATATTGAGGCATCACGGCAATACCTTGAAAGCGGCTGGAAGCGATCAGGATCGCTTCCAGCCGCCTTAAACCCCTAACGGAATACAGGGTACGTTGTTGGTCTTTAAAGACCAGTTTGTGTATGACGTACCCTGTATGACGTGTGTCGTTAAGGGGTTAATGTTTTTTTTTTTTGCCCCTGTAGTTAAATTTAAAGAAGTGATCCATAGGGAACATATTCAACAATGTCAAATAATATTTAGCTGGTTATCCAACATGTAAATTACTACTTGATGCCCTTTTTAAAATATGCTTGAAACTTTGTTTACCTATGGAGCCTTCAAGCAGCTCAAATAAAAAAACAGCAGCCGATGACTCATTTAACACAATTATTTATAAAAGAATGTTATACGTCACTTTTCCATTTCCCCCAACTCAGGGCTCGTTTCTATTGAGCTGTTAAAAATGAAGCCATAAGCTACCGAAGCAGCCGACAGCTAAAAGTAATTTACGGCTCCATTTTAGTACCAGGTTTCCATTGAAAAAGTTTCCGCCCTGCGTGCGGTCGCGCTTTTTGTGTAGGTGTAAGTTAGCGTTGTGTTAAGGCTTCCACCCGATGTCAGATTTCTAAAACATTAATAGGTTACTATGGTGACCCGACCTTACACTGCACTCGATTGCATATACGGAACCGCATACAAGTGCGGTGCATATATTTTACCCGTCACTCGCTGTTAACATAAAATCACTTAACACGTAACACATGGGCAATATTTACCTCTCAACTGCAACCCCCCACCGCAATAACTAATGTATTAACCCCTAATCCGCCAACCCCCATATCGCAAAGTATCTATTTAAACTATTAACCTCTAATCCGCCATGCCCCACAACGCAATCTAGCCATTTAAACTAAAAAAAACTAATCCGCCATGCCCCACAACGCAATCTGGCTATTTAAACTATTAACCCCTAATCTGCCATGCCCCACAACGCAATCTAGCTATTTTAACTATTAACCCCTAATCCGCCATGCCCCACAACGCAATCTAGCTATTTAAACTATTAACCCCTAAACCACCATGCCCCCATATTGCAAAAAACAAAGCCAATAGGATTTCAGTAGCTCTCATCCTATTGGCTGATTTGAATTTGAAGAATCAAATCAGACAAAAGGAATGCAAGGTACGCCATATTTAAATGCGTAACTTGCATTCAATATTCAGTGTACGGCGGTGATCGTGCGAAGAGGATCCTCCACGCTTTTTGGCTTCACGGTCGCCGGTCTTCAGTTCCACGGTCCTGGATGAAGATAGAAGAGGTTTCTGCTTGGAAGAAGACTTCACCGCTGGACTTTAAGAACCATGAGTACCTATCTGGGGGTTGGACTTAGATTTTTTTTTATTTTTTTAGATTAGGGTTTTAATGGGCGGTAAAAGAGCTGGATGCCCTTTAAAGGGCAGTGAAAAAGCGCTGAATGCCATTTTAAGGGCAATGCCCATACAAATGCCCCTTTAGGGGCTTTTTTATTTTCATAGGGATTAGGTATAATTTTTTTATTTTTGATAATCTAGTTTATTATTTTATGTAATGTTAGACTTTTTTATATTTTGTAATTTTATATTAATTTAAACTTAGTTTTTTTATTTTTAAAGTAATGTTAGGTTTTTTATTTTAATTGTAATTTAGGATTATTTTAATTTATGAAATAGGGTTAATTTAGGGGGTGTTAGGTTAGGGGGCTTAGTGATTAGTTATTTGCAATATGGGGGCATGGCGGTTTAGGGGTTAATAGTTTAAATAGCTAGATTGCGTTGTGGGGCATGGCGGATTAGGGGTTAATAGTTTAAATTGCTAGATTGCGTTGTGGGGCATGGCGGATTAGGGGTTAATAGTTTTAATAGCTAGTTTGCGTAGTGGGGCATGGCGGTTTAGAGGTTAATACATTCATTATAAGTTGCGATGTGGGGGGGATGGCGGATAGAGGGGTTTTGACGTGTCGGGTTTAATTTCAATATGAAAAATGTCTCATAAAGCACCTTTTCTCTTGTTAAGTGTGTTCAGTCCACGGATCATCCATTACTTATGGAATATATTCTCTCCCTAACAGGAAATTGCAAGAGGATCACCAGCAGAGCTGCTACATAGCTCCTCCCCTCACATGTCATATTCAGTCATTCTCTTGCAACTTAACAGATAGGACGCTGTGAGAGGGCTGTGGTGTTTTTTATACTTAGTTTATTCTTCAATCAAAAGTTTGTTATTTTAAAATGACACCGGAGTGTGTTGTTTATTCTCAGGCAGTATTTGGAAGAAGAATCTGCCTGCGTTTTCTATGATCTTAGCGGCAGTAACTAAGATCCACTGGCTGTTCTCGCATATTCTGAGGAGTGAGGTAACTTTCAGAAGGGAATGGCGTGCGGGAAACCCTGCAAACAAGGTATGTGCAGTAGATTATTTTTCTAAGGAATGGAATTGACTAAGAAAATACTGCTGATACCGATGTAATGTAAGTAAGAGCCTTTAATACAGTGAGAGCGACTGTTAGCAGGCTGCTTTAAATATATACAGTAAAGTAATTTTCTAAGGAATGGAATTTGACTGAGAAAATGCTATTAATACTGAAGTGATGTTATAAGCCTTTAATGCAGTAGGATGACTGTCAGGCTTATCTATAGAGATACATGCTCCTTAAGAAAGGGATGTTTAAAACGATTTTGCTGGCATGTTTAATCGTTTGTGAGGTACATTGGTGATAAAACTTGTTGGGGCATAACATTTTTCCACATGGCTGATAATATTTCTGCATAGAAACAGTTAACTGAAACTCCCAATATTGTAATATTGAGTAGGAGGGGCCTATTTTAGCGCTCTTTTGACGCAGTAAAATTTTAGGCTCTGTCTTCCTGCTTCATTCTGCTTGACACGGATCGTCTCCAGACAGCTTAAGGAACTTCAAAAGTCATTTTGAGGGAGGTAATCAGTCACAGCAGACCTGTGACAGTGGTTTTTTGACTGTATTAAAAAAACGTTTTTTGCTTAAAGAAACCGTTTGGGTTTTAAGGGGTTAATCATCCATTTGCAAGTGGGTGCAATGCTCTGCTAACTTAATACATTTACTGTAAAAATTTAATTGCCATAACTGATTTGGTTCATTGTTATTTCAACTGTGACAGTTTTCTGTGCTTCTTAAAGGCACAGTAGCGTTTTTCTTTATTACTTGTAAAATTATTTACGGTATTTTCCAAGTCTGCTAGTCTTATTGCTAGTCTGTTTAAACATGTCTAACACAGATGAATCTGTTTGTTCACTATGTTTAAAGGCCACTGTGGAGCCCCACAGAAATTTGTGTACCAAATGTATTGATTTCACTTTAAATAATAAAGGTCAGTCTTTATTTATAAAGGAATTATCACCAGACAACGAGGGGGAAGTTATGCCGACTAACTCCCCTCACGTGTCAGTACCTTCGCCTCCCGCTCAGGAGGCGCGTGATATTGTGGCGCCAAGTGCATCAGGGACGGCCATACAAATCACATTACAAGACATGGCTAATATTATGAATAATACCCTGACAGAAGTATTATCTAAATTACCAGAATTAAGAGGCAAGCGCGACCGCTCTGGGGTAAGAATAGAGCGCGCTGGTGTTTCGAGAGCCATGTCCGATACTGCGTCACAGTTTGCAGAACATGAGGACGGAGAGCTTCATTCTGTAGGTGACGGATCTGATCCAGGGAAACCGGATTCAGAGATCTCTAATTTTAAATTTAAGCTTGAGAACCTCCGTGTACTGCTAGGGGAGGTTTTAGCGGCTCTGAATGACTGTAACACAGTTGCGATTCCAGAGAAATTATGTAGGCTGGATAGATACTATGCAGTACCGGTGTGTACCGACGTTTTTCCTATACCTAAAAGGCTTACAGAAATTATTAGCAAGGAGTGGGATAGACCTGGTGTGCCCTTTTCCCCTCCTCCTATATTTAGAAAAATGTTTCCAATAGACGCCACTACACGGGACTTATGGCAGACGGTCCCTAAGGTGGAGGGAGCAGTTTCTACTTTATCTAAGCGTACCACTATCCCGGTGGAAGATAGTTGTGCTTTTTCGGATCCAATGGATAAAAAATTGGAGGGTTACCTTAAGAAAATGTTTGTTCAACAAGGTTTTATCTTACAGCCCCTTGCATGCATTGCGCCTGTCACTGCTGCTGCGGCATTTTGGTTTGAGTCTCTAGAAGAGGCCATTCACTCAGCCCCATTGGATGAAATTATGTAGAAGCTTAAAGCACTTAAGCTAGCTAATGCATTTGTTTCTGATGCCATTGTACATCTAACTAAACTAACAGCTAAGAATTCCGGTTTTGCCATTCAAGCGCGCAGAGCGTTATGGCTTAAATCCTGGTCAGCTGATGTGACTTCTAAATCTAAATTACTTAATATTCCTTTCAAGGGGCAAACCTTATTCGGGCCCGGCTTGAAAGAAATTATCGCTGACATTACGGGAGGTAAGGGTCATACCCTTCCTCAGGACAAGGCCAAATCAAAGGCCAAACAGTCTAATTTTCGTGCCTTTCGAAACTTCAAGGCAGGAGCAACGTCAACTTCCTCCGCCCCAAAACAGGAAGGAACCGTTGCTCGTTACAGACAGGCCTGGAAAACTAACCAGTCCTGGAACAAGGGCAAGCAGGCCAGAAAACCTGCTACTGCCCCTAAGACAGCATGAAGGGATGGCCCCCTATCCGGAAACGGATCTAGTGGGGGGCAGACTTTCTCTCTTCGTCCAGGCTTGGGCAAGAGATGTCCAGGATCCCTGGGCGTTGGAGATCATATCTCAGGGATATCTTCTGGACTTCAAGGCTTCTCCTCCTCTAGGGAGATTTCATCTTTCAAGGTTATCAGAAAACCAAATAAAGAAAGAGGCATTCCTATGTTGCGTACAAGACCTCCTAGTAATGGGAGTGATCCACCCAGTTCCGCGGACGGAACAAGGACAGGGATTTTATTCAAATCTGTTCGTGGTTCCCAAGAAAGAGGGTACCTTCAGGCCAATTTTGGACCTAAAGATTTTAAACAAATTCCTAAGAGTTCCATCATTCAAAATGGAAACTATTCGGACTATCCTACACATGATCCAAGAGGGTCAGTACATGACCACGGTGGATTTAAAGGATGCCTACCTTCACATACCGATTCACAAAGATCATCATCGGTTCCTAAGATTTGCCTTCCTAGACAGGCATTACCAGTTTATAGCTCTTCCCTTCGGGTTGGCTACGGCCCCGAGAATCTTTACAAAGGTGCTGGGCTCTCTTCTGGCGGTTCTAAGACTCCGAGGCATAGCGGTGGCTCCGTATCTAGACGACATCCTGATACAGGCGACAAGCTTGCAACTTGCCAAGTCTCATACAGAGATAGTTCTGGCATTTCTAAGGTCGCATGGGTGGAAGGTGAACGTGGAAAAGAGATCTCTATCACCACTCACAAGAGTCTCCTTCCTAGGGACTCTGATAGATTCTGTAAAAATGAAAATTTACCTGACGGAGGCCAGGTTATCAAAACTCTTACATGCTTGCCGGGTCCTTCATTCCATTCCACGCCCGTCAGTGGCTCAGTGCATGGAAGTAATCGGCTTAATGGTAGCGGCAATGGACATAGTGCCATTTGCGCGCCTGCATCTCAGACCGCTGCAATTGTGCATGCTAAGTCAGTGGAATGGGGATTACTCAGATTTGTCCCCTCTACTAAATCTGGATCAAGAGACCAGAGATTCTCTTCTCTGGTGGTTATCTCGGGTCCATCTGTCCAGGGGCATGACTTTTCGCAGGCCAGACTGGACGATTGTAACAACAGATGCCAGCCTCCAAGGCTGGGGCGCAGTCTGGAATTCCCTAAAGGCTCAGGGATCCTGGACTCAGGAGGAGAAACTCCTCCCAATAAATATTCTGGAGCTAAGGGCAATAAACGCTCTTCTAGCTTGGCCTCAGCTAGCAACACTGAGGTTCATCAGATTTCAGTCGGACAACATCACGACTGTGGCTTATATCAACCATCAAGGGGGAACCAGGAGCTCCCTAGCGATGGTGGAAGTCTCAAAGATAATTCGCTGGGCAGAGTCTCACTCTTGCCACTTGTCAGCGATCCACATCCCAGGAGTGGAGAACTGGGAGGCGGACTTTCTAAGTCGTCAGACTTTTCATCCGGGAGAGTGGGAACTCCATCCGGAGGTATTTGCTCAACTGGTCCATCGTTGGGGCAAACCAGATCTGGATCTCATGGCGTCTCGCCAGAATGCCAAACTTCCTCTTTACGGTTCGAGGTCCAGGGACCCGGGAGCGAAGCTGATAGATGCTCTAGCAGCTCCTTGGTTTTTCAACATGGCTTATGTGTTTCCACCGTTTCCTATGCTCCCTCGACTGATCGCCAAGATCAAACAGGGGAGAGCATCGGTGATTCTGATAGCGCCTGCGTGGCCATGCAGGACCTGGTATGCAGACCTAGTGGTCATGTCATCCTGTCCTCCATGGACTCTACCTTTGAGGAAAGACCTTCTAATACAGGGTCCTTTCAATCATCCAAATCTAATTTCTCTGAGACTGACTGCGTGGAGATTGAACGCTTGATCCTATCAAAGCGCGGCTTCTCCGAGTCAGTTATTGATACTTTGATACAGGCACGAAAGCCTGTTACCAGAAAAATCTACCATAAGATATGGCGTAAATACCTGTATTGGTGCGAATACAAGAGTTACTCATGGAGTAAGGTTAGGATTCCAAGGATATTGTCTTTTCTCCAAGAGGGTTTGGAAAAAGGCTTATCAACTAGTTCTTTAAAGGGACAGATTTCTGCTCTGTCTATTCTTTTGCACAAGCGTCTGGCAGAAGTTCCAGACGTCCAGGCTTTTTGTCAGGCTTTGGCTAGGATTAAGCCTGTGTTTAAAACTGTTGCTCCTCCGTGGAGCTTAAACTTGGTTCTTAAAGTTCTTCAAGGAGTTCCGTTTGAACCCCTTCATTCCATTGATATTAAACTTTTATCTTGGAAAGTTCTGTTTTTGATGGCTATCTCCTCGGCTCGAAGAGTCTCGGAGTTATCCGCCTTACATTGTGATTCTCCTTATCTGATTTTCCATTCAGACAAGGTAGTTTTGCGTACTAAACCTGGGTTTTTACCTAAGGTAGTTTCTAACAGGAATATCAATCAGGAGATTGTTGTTCCATCATTATGTCCTAATCCTTCTTCAAAGAAGGAACGACTTTTGCATAATCTGGACGTAGTCCGTGCCCTGAAATTCTATTTGCAGGCAACTAAAGATTTTCGTCAAACTTCTTCCCTGTTTGTCGTTTACTCTGGACAGAGGAGAGGTCAAAAAGCTTCGGCAACCTCTCTCTCCTTTTGGCTTCGTAGCATAATACGTTTAGCCTATGAGACTGCTGGACAGCAGCCCCCTGAAAGAATTACAGCTCATTCCACTAGAGCTGTGGCTTCCACCTGGGCCTTTAAGAATGAGGCCTCTGTTGAACAGATTTGCAAGGCTGCGACTTGGTCTTCGCTTCACACTTTTTCGAAATTTTACAAATTTGACACTTTTGCTTCTTCGGAGGCTGTTTTTGGGAGAAAGGTTCTACAGGCAGTGGTTCCTTCAGTTTAAGTGCCTGCCTTGACCCTCCCATCATCCGTGTACTTGGCTTTGGTATTGGTATCCCATAAGTAATGGATGATCCGTGGACTGAACACACTTAACAAGAGAAAACTTAATTTATGCTTACCTGATAAATTTATTTCTCTTGTAGTGTGTTCAGTCCACGGCCCGCCCTGTCTTTTAAGGCAGATCTAAATTTTATTTATAACTTCAGTCACCACTGCACCCTATGGTTCCTCCTTTCTCGTCTTGTTTTGGTCGAATGACTGAATATGACATGTGAGGGGAGGAGCTATGTAGCAGCTCTGCTTGGGTGATCCTCTTGCAATTTCCTGTTAGGGAGAGAATATATTCCATAAGTAATGGATGATCCGTGGATTGAACACACTACAAGAGAAATAAATTTATCAGGTAAGCACAAATTAAGTTTTTTCTGTTTTACACCGGTTGCCGAAATTGAGTTATAACGGGCCATTGGAAGCACTTGGTGAATGATATTGCTTCCGATAGCTTATTTAACGGTTTGCAAGTACACGCAAACCGAATTACGGCTCAATGGAAACGAGTCCTTATTTTATTATATATAACAGGTATAAAACAAATCATCCTCTAGTCTAGAGCTCAACAAATATGAGGAGCCATCCCATACAATTTAGGAGTCATCCATATATATATTAGGGCTGGGCGATATGGGTAAAAATGAAAATCGCTATTTTGTACCCCCAAAAAATTACTAAAACACCTTAATTTTCTAAACAAGTTCCGGGGAGGGGGGAGACAGGCTCAGTGGAAGTGAAAGCAGTCTGAATAACTTGTTGTATATACTTATTCCTGGAGATTTATTCAATAAAATAATTGTTTTTATTTTTAAACACCTACATTACATATATACTGTAAGTAAAGCATTAGCCATTAAACGTTTTTTACTTACTGTGTAGATGTATGAAAATAAAAACAGAATTTATGCTTACCTGATAAATTACTTTCTCCAACGGTGTGTCCGGTCCACGGCGTCATCCTTACTTGTGGGATATTCTCTTCCCCAACAGGAAATGGCAGAGTCCCAGCAAAGCTGGTCACATGATCCCTCCTAGGCTCCGCCCACCCCAGTCATTCGACCGACGGACAGGAGGAAATATATATAGGAGAAACCATATGATACCGTGGTGACTGTAGTTAGAGAAAATAATTCATCAGACCTGATTAAAAAACCAGGGCGGGCCGTGGACCGGACACACCGTTGGAGAAAGTAATTTATCAGGTAAGCATAAATTCTGTTTTCTCCAACATAGGTGTGTCCGGTCCACGGCGTCATCCTTACTTGTGGGAACCAATACCAAAGCTTTAGGACACGGATGAAGGGAGGGAGCAAATCAGGTCACCTAAATGGAAGGCACCACGGCTTGCAAAACCTTTCTCCCAAAAATAGCCTCCGAAGAAGCAAAAGTATCAAATTTGTAAAATTTGGCAAAAGTGTGCAGTGAAGACCAAGTCGCTGCCTTACATATCTGGTCAACAGAAGCCTCGTTCTTGAAGGCCCATGTGGAAGCCACAGCCCTAGTGGAGTGAGCTGTGATTCTTTCAGGAGGCTGCCGTCCGGCAGTCTCATAAGCCACTCGGATAATGCTTTTAAGCCAAAAGGAAAGAGAGGTAGAAGTCGCTTTTTGACCTCTCCTTTTACCAGAATAAACAACAAACAAGGAAGATGTTTGTCTGAAATCTTTGGTAGCCTCTAAATAGAATTTTAGAGCACGGACTACGTCCAAATTGTGTAACAAACGTTCCTTCTTTGAAACTGGATTCGGACACAAAGAAGGTACAACTATCTCCTGGTTAATATTTTTGTTGGAAACAACTTTCGGAAGAAAACCAGGCTTAGTACGCAAAACCACCTTATCTGCATGGAACACCAGATAGGGCGGAGAACACTGCAGAGCAGATAACTCTGAAACTCTTCTAGCAGAAGAAATTGCAACCAAAAACAAAACTTTCCAAGATAATAACTTAATATCTACGGAATGTAAGGGTTCAAACGGAACCCCTTGAAGAACTGAAAGAACTAGATTTAGACTCCAGGGAGGAGTCAAAGGTCTATAAACAGGGGGGGGGGCGGAGCCAGCTCTGAGACAGAAAGGTCGCATGTTAACACAGCTCTGGCTGTATACTATTTAAAAATTGCATACTGGACCTTTGTACTCAGCACACTTAATACTGATAAGGTGTCTAATTGTTTACTGAACATCGTCAAGACTTTTGGAGGCTGAGAGATAATGTGAAGTTAAGCTGTTCTGTCTACTTTGTCAGGGGAACCAGAGGAGGCCTTTTCGAAGCAGCCATCTTTAAACTGCGCAAGGAGGGTAATACACAAAAACCCTTTCTAAATTCATCATGGCATTTGCTTGCTGCATCTTACAGGATATTGGAGCCCTTCTGAAACAGTATCAGCTCCGTTTTGCAGAAACTGTGCAATTGGTTATGAGACCACCTAACTCAGAGACTACGACCCAGCTAACCGGTAAACTAGAGGACACGCATCCCTTTGATTTACTGCAGCACAGCAGCGCACCACCGAGCGAGATCCCGCCTTCCACACAAGAGGCTGGAGGCTTTCACTCGCGGTCTGACTTTCCTGAGACACAGCTTGCCGATCAGCAGATTCATGCCCTGGAGCGGGCTTTGCTGAGTTCCAAGTGGGTAACGACGAGAAAGGACCACTCTGAAAGCGCTTTTATTCCAGCTGAGTGCCCTAATGTATACTCTGCTGATTTGAGATGGAAGCCGATGGGGGCGCAAATCTCCCCTCAGTACATACCGCTTTATCTGACCCATGTAACTACGCATCAGGGTCAGTGTGCTCCATATAGCCAACGAAGGGGCATCGGTTAACTTGAACACGCTAATCATGGTCTGTACACACTGAGACCTCTCTAAAAATCTCTCTAAGACGATACATACCTTGTCAGCCTAAGACTGCTATGGGACATAACTAAATTCTATATAGACAGCATGTTTACAACTACTGGAACTGAATGACTGTCAAAACTCTAGAGTTGATATCGTTACTGTTTTCCCCCTGCCTTGCCTGCAGACCCTTATAAACATCATATCATATTATCTTCAGTGTTTTTAATAATAGCTCCTGAATTAATATCTAGCTCCATCTGCTTTTAAATGCACTACTACACACTGTCTGTTTAAAATTCGCACTAAGTTTATATGTTATGTTACATATGAGTTCCTATCATAGTTATACTTTACAGTTTATTAATACGCATCTGCTTATGTGCCATAATGGGTAATGAAAGGCTGCAGACACTGTCGATCCACTGTCAGCTTTTGCACTTTTGCTGCAGGTCACAAATGTTCACATTGAGTTTTCTATATTTCTTACAGCAACTTCTAAATAAGAATTGTCATATTATGCTCTCTGCTGATTAAGGTTATATCTTGCATGTGGTGAATTTAAGGGCTTTCAGTTAGCTTGTGTATGTTATGATTTGCATTCCACTTATCTAACACTCATAATAGTTAAAGATACATGCTTGCTCTTCTTTTGTATTTTAGCAACCTAATTATTAAGCATATCTTTGATATAGAACAAATTGTACAATCTGTATAAGGCTAAAAGCTAAAAAATATGGAATGTGAACTCCCTGTGATTTACCGCCCAGTTATGACTAGATCCTTCTGGGTATAGGGCCCATGCCCAGGGGATAGGACCTAAGACAAATTAGGCATAAAGATGTAACTTCCCTTTTTTCTTTATGACAACGATAGTATATTTGAAATGTTTAACAATTACCTTTACCATAGCATTATTTGTTTTATTATTGACCTGCATGTTAGTTTAAGTTTCCAGGCAATAGCTTTCCATGTTATTATGTGAATGCACAATATTTTTCCCTTTGTTGGCGTAGGAACTTTGTATCTTAGTATACCTATACTAGATGTAGTAGTCATAGTATGTAGCGGAGCAGCGCTTCACCCCTCATCCTCGTATATCTAGCTTTGTATTTCTACTAGTCTGAGAACATGGCATACATTGTCCTACTGTACTAGATAAGCTAGTGGCCCCATATGATGTATGGCTGTTGGGTTGCCATGGCAAGATATTGATATTCTCCATGTCTGCCTGGCTGGCATCTACTGAGTTCCCATTCTCATAAACATTAACACTGGTGCCTATTATAGTAACTTACAGAGGTCATTTATTCATAGAGTTCAGCCTAATATTTAATATCTATAACACCCCAGTCTTTATACAAAAAGGAAAGGATAGATAAATAATTAAAACACTTTTCCATTTCCTCACCCACTTTGGGAATTTACCCTACCACCTCCCCCCCCCCCCCACATAATGGACCTCCTAGTTGAGGAGGGCTACATATGCGGCTTCTCTCGTCTATGCCGCAACCCTAAACACCTCCCTAGCATTTGTTTGGTCAATTTACCACAGTACTGACTCTAATCACTACATTTCACTCAGCAGGACTGATCAACACTACTTTCCAGTAGAGTCTCTGATTGTTTCATTACGTTACTTTCATCTAAAAATAGTACTTTCATTGTGGTCATTACTCCATACGTTAATTACCAATCTAATTTTAGCTTATAGGTCTACAGGTGACCGTTCAAATCACTAAATTTCCTCTCTCAGAGTTTGATGCATGTTTTTAGAGGCACAAGAGTTGCCTTCAATGGCAAATGAGGAAACGCATTTTGTTTAGACTATGTTAAAAAGAAAAAGAGGTTCCAGTCTATTGCATTGTATCATCTATACTCTGAATTATTTTTAGTTTGTCTTATGCTATGTTCTTTTATATAAGCTGTATTATTTCGCACAACCTCAATAAAAATATATATTAAATAAAAGGTCTATAAACAGGCTTGATCCTAACCAGAGCCTGAACAAATGCTTGAACATCTGGCATAGCTGCCAGTCGTTTGTGTAGTAAGACAGATAAAGCAGAAATCTGTCCCTTAAGAGAACTTGCAGATAATCCTTTCTCCAAACCTTCTTGTAGAAAGGATAGAATCTTAGGAATCTTTATCTTGTTCCATGGCAATCCTTTGGATTCACACCAACAGATATATTTTTTCCATATTTTATGGTAAATTTTTCTAGTTACAGGCTTTCTAGCCTGAATCAGAGTATCTATTACAGAATCTGAAAACCCACGCTTTGATAAAAACAAGCGTTCAATCTCCAAGCCGTCAGCTGGAGGGAAACCAGATTCGGATGTTCGAATGGACCTTGAACAAGAAGGTCCTGTCTCAAAGGTAGCTTCCATGGTGGAGCCGATAACATATTCACCAGGTCTGCATACCAAGTCCTGCGTGGCCACGCAGGAGCTATCAAGATCACCGAAGCCCTCTCCTGATTGATCCTGGCTACCAGCCTGGGAATGAGAGGAAACGGTGGGAATACATAAGCTAGGTTGAAGGTCCAAGGTGCTACTAGTGCATCTACTAGAGTCGCCTTGGGATCCCTGGATCTGGACCCGTAGCAAGGAACCTTGAAGTTCTGACGAGACGCCATCAGATCCATGTCTGGAATGCCCCATAATTGAGTTATTTGGGCAAAGATTTCCGGATGGAGTTCCCACTCCCCCGGATGGAATGTCTGACGACTCAGAAAATCCGCTTCCCAATTTTCCACTCCTGGGATGTGGATTGCAGACAAGTGGCAGGAGTGATCCTCCGCCCATTGAATTATTTTGGTCACTTCTTCCATCGCCAGGGAACTCCTTGTTTCCCCCTGATGATTGATATATGCAACAGTCGTCATGTTGTCTGATTGAAACCTTATGAATTTGGCCTTTGCTAGTTGAGGCCAAGCTTTGAGAGCATTGAATATCGCTCTCAGTTCCAGAATGTTTATCGGGAGAAGAGATTCTTCCCGAGACCATAGACCCTGAGCTTTCAGGGGTTCCCAGACCGCGCCCCAGCCCACCAGGCTGGCGTCGGTCGTGACAATGACCCACTCTGGTCTGCGGAAGCTCATTCCCTGTGACAGATTGTCCAGGGTCAGCCACCAACGGAGTGAATCTCTGGTCTTTTGATCTACTTGAATCGTCGGAGACAAGTCTGTATAATCCCCATTCCACTATCTGAGCATGCACAGTTGTAATGGTCTTAGATGAATTCGTGCAAAAGGAACTATGTCCATTGCTGCAACCATCAATCCATCCTATTACTTCCATGCACTGCGCTATGGAAGGACGAAGAACAGAATGAAGTACTTGACAAGAGCTTAGAATTTTTGATTTTCTAACCTCTGTCAGAAAAATCCTCATTTCTAAGGAATCTATTATTGTTCCCAAGAAGGGAACTCTTGTTGACAGGGACAGAGAACTTTTTTCTTTGTTCACCTTCCATCCGTGAGATCTGAGAAAGGCTAGGACGATGTCCGTATGAGCCTTTGCTTTTGACAGAGACGACGCTTGAATCAGGATGTCGTCCAAGTAAGGTACTACTGCAATGCCCCTTGGTCTTAGAACCGCTAGAAGGGACCCTAGTACCTTTGTGAAAATCCTTGGAGCAGTGGCTAATCCGAATGGAAGTGCCACAAACTGGTAATGCTTGTCCAGAAAAGCGAACCTTAGGAACTGATGATGTTCCTTGTGGATAGGAATATGTAGGTACGCATCCTTTAAATCCACGGTAGTCATAAATTGATTTTCCTGGATAGTAGGTAGGATCGTTCGAATAGTTTCCATTTTGAACGATGGAACCCTGAGAAATTTGTTTAGGATCTTGAGATCTAAAATTGGTCTGAATGTTCCCTCTTTTTTGGGAACTATGAACAGGTTGGAATAAAAACCCATCCCTTGTTCTCTTATTGGAACTGGATGAATCACTCCCATTTTTAACAGGTCTTCTACACAATGTAAGAATGCCTGTCTTTTTATTTGGTTTGAAGATAATTGAGACCTGTGGAACCTTCCCCTTGGGGGTAGTTCCTTGAATTCCAGGAGATAACCTTGAGAAACTATTTCTAGCGCCCAAGGATCCTGAACATCTCTTGCCCAAGCCTGAGCAAAGAGAGAAAGTCTGCCCCCCACCAGATCCGGTCCCGGATTGGGGGCCATCCCTTCATGCTGTTTTGGTAGCAGTGGTAGGCTTCTTGGCCTGCTTACCCTTGTTCCAGCCTTGCATTGGTCTCCAGGCTGGTTTGGGTTGTGAAGTATTACCCTCTTGCTTAGAGGATGTAGAATTAGAGGCTGGTCCGTTTCTGCGAAAGGGACGAAAATTAGGCTTATTTTTAGCCTTAAAAGACCTATCCTGTAGGAGGGCGTGGCCCTTTCCCCCAGTGATGTCTGAAATAATCTCTTTCAAATCAGGTCCAAATAATGTTTTACCCTTGAAAGGAATGTTAAGCAATTTTGTCTTGGAAGACACATCCGCTGACCAAGACTTTAGCCAAAGCGCTCTGCGCGCCACGATAGCAAACCCTGAATTTTTCGCCGCTAATCTAGCTAATTGCAAAGCGGCATCTAAAATAAAAGAGTTAGCCAATTTAAGTGCTTGAACTCTGTCCATAACCTCCTCATACGAAGATTCTTTATTGAGCGACTTTTCTAGTTCCTCGAACCAGAAACACGCTGCCGTAGTGACAGGAACAATGCATGAAATTGGTTGTAGAAGGTAACCTTGCTGAACAAAAATCTTTTTAAGCAAACCCTCTAATTTTTTATCCATAGGATCTTTGAAAGCACAACTATCTTCGATAGGAATAGTAGTGCGTTTGTTTAGAGTAGAAACCGCCCCCTCGACCTTGGGGACTGTCTGCCATAAGTCCTTTCTGGGGTCGACTATAGGAAATAATTTCTTAAATATAGGGGGGGGGACAAAAGGTATGCCGGGCCTTTCCCACTCCTTATTTACTATGTCCGCCACCCGCTTGGGTATAGGAAAAGCGTCGGGGGGCACCGGAACCTCTAGGAACTTGTCCATCTTACATAACTTCTCTGGAATGACCAAATTGTCACAATCATCCAGAGTAGATAATACCTCCTTAAGCAGTGCGCGGAGATGTTCTAATTTAAATTTAAATGTCACAACATCAGGTTCAGCTTGATGAGAAATCTTTCCTGAATCTGAAATTTCTCCCTCAGACAAAACCTCCCTCATGGCCCCTTCAGATTGGTGTGAGGGTATGACAGAACAATTATCATCAGCGTCCTCTTGCTCTTCAGTGTTTAAAACAGAGCAATCGCGCTTTCTCTGATAAGTAGGCATTTTGGATAAAATATTTGCTATAGAGTTATCCATTACAGCCGTTAATTGTTGCATGGTAATAAGAATTGGCGCACTAGATGTACTAGGGGCCTCCTGTGTGGGCAAAACTGGTGTAGACACAGAAGGGGATGATGTAGTATCATGTTTACTCCCCTCATTTGAGGAATCATCTTGGGCAATATCATTATCTGTGGCATTACTGTCCTTACTTTGTTTGGACACTATGGCACAATTATCACATAAATTTAAATGGGGAGACACCTTGGCTTTCATACATATAGAACATAGCTTATCTGATGGTACAGACATGTTAAACAGGCTTAAACTTGTCAACAAAGCACAAAAAACGTTTTAAAATAAAACCGTTACTGTCACTTTAAATTTCAAACTGAAAACACTTTATTACTGAATATGTGAAAAAGTATGAAGGAATTGTTCAAAATTCACCAAAATTTCACCACAGTGTCTTAAAGCATTAAAAGTATTGCACACCAAATTTCAGAGCTTTAACCCTTAAACTAACGGAACCGGAGCCGTTTTTACATTTAACCCCTATACAGTCCCAGCTATATGCTTTGCTGAGACCCAACCAAGCCCAGAGGGGAATACGATACCAAATGATGCCTTCTATAAGCTTTTTCAGTGATTCTTAGCTCCTCACACATGCATCTGCATGCCTTGCTCTCCAAAAACAACTGCGCATTAGTGGCGCGAAAAACATAATTTATGCTTACCTGATAAATTCCTTTCTTCTGTTGTGTGATCAGTCCACGGGTCATCATTACTTCTGGGATATAACTCCTCCCCAACAGGAAATGCAAGAGGATTCACCCAGCAGAGCTGCATATAGCTCCTCCCCTCTACGTCAGTCCCAGTCATTCGACCAAGAATCAACGAGAAAGGAGTAACCAAGGGTGAAGTGGTGACTGGAGTATAATTTAAAAGATATTTACCTGCCTTAAAACAGGGCGGGCCGTGGACTGATCACACAACAGAAGAAAGGAATTTATCAGGTAAGCATAAATTATGTTTTCTTCTGTTATGTGTGATCAGTCCACGGGTCATCATTACTTCTGGGATACCAATACCAAAGCAAAAGTACACGGATGACGGGAGGGATAGGCAGGCTCATTATACAGAAGGAACCACTGTCTGAAGAACCTTTCTCCCAAAAATAGCCTCCGAAGAAGCAAAAGTGTCAAATTTGTAAAATTTGGAAAAAGTATGAAGTGAAGACCAAGTTGCAGCCTTGCAAATCTGTTCAACAGAGGCCTCATTCTTAAAGGCCCAAGTGGAAGCCACAGCTCTAGTGGAGTGAGCTGTAATTCTTTCAGGAGGCTGCTGTCCAGCAGTCTCATAGGCTAAACGTATTATGCTACGAAGCCAAAAAGAGAGAGAGGTAGCAGAAGCTTTTTGACCTCTCCTCTGTCCAGAATAAACGACAAACAGGGAAGAAGTTTGGCGAAAATCTTTAGTTGCCTGCAAGTAGAACTTGAGGGCACGAACTACATCCAGATTGTGTAGAAGACGTTCCTTCTTTGAAGAAGGATTTGGACACAAGGATGGAACAACAATCTCTTGATTGATATTCCTGTTAGTGACTACCTTAGGTAAGAACCCAGGTTTAGTACGCAGAACTACCTTGTCTGAGTGAAAAATCAGATAAGGAGAATCACAATGTAAGGCTGATAACTCAGAGACTCTTCGAGCCGAGGAAATAGCCATTAAAAACAGAACTTTCCAAGATAACAATTTTATATCAATGGAATGAAGGGGTTCAAACGGAACACCCTGTAAAACGTTAAGAACTAAGTTTAAACTCCATGGCGGAGCAACAGCTTTAAACACAGGCTTGATCCTAGCTAAAGCCTGACAAAAGGCCTGGACGTCTGGATTTTCTGACAGACGCCTGTGTAACAAGATGGACAGAGCTGAAATCTGTCCCTTTAATGAACTAGCTGATAAACCCTTTTCTAAACCTTCTTGTAGAAAGGACAATATCCTAGCGATCCTAACCTTACTCCAGGAGTAACCTTTGGATTCGCACCAGTATAGGTATTTACGCCATATTTTATGGTAAATCCTTCTGGTAACAGGCTTCCTAGCCTGTATCAGGGTATCAATAACCGACTCAGAAAAACCACGTTTTGATAAAATCAAGCGTTCAATTTCCAAGCAGTCAGCTTCAGAGAAGTTAGATTTTGATGTTTGAATGGACCCTGTATCAGAAGGTCCTGTCTTAGAGGTAGAGACCAAGGCGGACAGGATGACATGTCCACTAGATCTGCATACCAAGTCCTGCGTGGCCATGCAGGCGCTATTAGAATCACTGATGCTCTCTCCTGTTTGATTTTGGCAATCAATCGAGGAAGCAGCGGGAAGGGTGGAAACACATAAGCCATCCCGAAGTTCCAAGGTGCTGTCAAAGCATCTATCAGAACCGCTCCCGGATCCCTGGATCTGGACCCGTAGAGAGGAAGTTTGGCGTTCTGGCGAGACGCCATGAGATCTATCTCTGGTTTGCCCCAACGTCGAAGTAATTGGGCAAAGACCTCCGGATGAAGTTCCCACTCCCCCGGATGAAAAGTCTGGCGACTCAAGAAATCCGCCTCCCAGTTCTCCACTCCCGGGATGTGGATTGCTGACAGGTGGCAAGAGTGAGACTCTGCCCAGCGAATTATCTTTGATACTTCCATCATTGCTAGGGAGCTTCTTGTCCCTCCCTGATGGTTGATGTAAGCTACAGTCGTGATGTTGTCCGACTGAAACCTGATGAACCCCCGAGTTGTTAATTGGGGCCAAGCTAGAAGGGCATTGAGAACTGCTCTCAATTCCAGGATGTTTATTGGAAGGAGACTCTCCTCCTGATTCCATAGTCCCTGAGCCTTCAGAGAATTCCAGACAGCGCCCCAACCTAGTAGGCTGGCGTCTGTTGTTACAATTGTCCAGTCTGGCCTGCTGAATGGCATCCCCCTGGACAGGTGTGGCCGATAAAGCCACCATAGAAGAGAATTTCTGGTCTCTTGATTCAGATTCAGAGTAGGGGACAAATCTGAGTAATCCCCATTCCACTGACTTAGCATGCACAATTGCAGCGGTCTGAGGTGTAGGCGTGCAAAAGGTACTATGTCCATTGCCGCTACCATTAAGCCGATCACCTCCATGCATTGAGCTACTGACGGGTGTTGAATGGAATGAAGGACACGGCATGCATTTTGAAGCTTTGTTAACCTGTCTTCTGTCAGGTAAATCTTCATTTCTACAGAATCTATAAGAGTCCCCAAGAATGGAACTCTTGTGAGAGGAAAAAGAGAACTCTTCTTTTCGTTCACTTTCCATCCATGCGACCTTAGAAATGCCAGAACTAACTCTGTATGAGACTTGGCAGTTTGAAAGCTTGAAGCTTGTATTAGAATGTCGTCTAGGTACGGAGCTACCGAAATCCCTCGCGGTCTTAGTACCGCCAGAAGGGCACCCAGAACCTTTGTGAAGATTCTTGGAGCCGTAGCCAATCCGAATGGAAGAGCTACAAACTGGTAGTGCCTGTCTAAGAAGGCAAACCTTAGATACCGGTGATGATCTTTGTGAATCGGTATGTGAAGGTAAGCATCTTTTAAATCCACTGTGGTCATGTACTGACCCCTTTGGATCATGGGTAAGATTGTCCGAATAGTTTCCATTTTGAACGATGGAACTCTTAGGAATTTGTTTAGAATCTTTAAATCTAAGATTGGCCTGAAAGTTCCCTCTTTTTTGGGAACCACAAACAGGTTTGAGTAGAACCCTTGTCCTTGTTCCGACCGCGGAACCGGATGGATCACTCCCATTAATAACAGATCTTGTACACAGCGTAGAAACGCTTCTTTCTTTATCTGGTTTGTTGACAACCTTGACAGATGAAATCTCCCTCTTGGGGGAGATAATTTGAAGTCTAGAAGGTATCCCTGAGAAATGATCTCTAGCGCCCAGGGATCCTGAACATCTCTTGCCCAGGCCTGGGCGAAGAGAGAAAGTCTGCCCCCCACTAGATCCGGTCCCGGATCGGGGGCTCTCGGTTCATGCTGTCTTTGGGGCAGCAGCAGGTTTCCTGGCCTGCTTGCTCTTGTTCCAGGACTGGTTAGGCTTCCAGCCTTGCCTGTAACGAGCAACAGCTCCCTCCTGTTTTGGTGCAGTGGAGGTTGATGCTGCTCCTGTTTTGAAATTCCGAAAGGGACGAAAATTAGACTGTCTAGCCTTAGCTTTGGCTTTGTCTTGAGGTAGGGCGTGGCCCTTACCTCCTGTAATGTCAGCGATAATTTCTTTCAAACCGGGCCCAAATAAAGACTGCCCCTTGAAAGGTATATTAAGTAATTTGGACTTAGAAGTAACATCAGCTGACCAGGATTTTAGCCACAGCGCCCTACGTGCCTGTATGGCGAATCCTGAGTTCTTAGCCGTAAGTTTGGTTAAATGTACTACGGCCTCCGAAATGAATGAATTAGCTAGTTTAAGGACTCTAAGCCTGTCCGTAATGTCGTCTAGCGTAGATGAACTAAGGTTCTCTTCCAGAGACTCAATCCAAAATGCTGCCGCAGCCGTAATCGGCGCGATACATGCAAGGGGTTGCAATATAAAACCTTGTTGAACAAACATTTTCTTAAGGTAACCCTCTAATTTTTTATCCATTGGATCTGAAAAAGCACAGCTATCCTCCACCGGGATAGTGGTACGCTTAGCTAAAGTAGAAACTGCTCCCTCCACCTTAGGGACCGTTTGCCATAAGTCCCGAGTGGTGGTGTCTATTGGAAACATCTTTCTAAATATTGGAGGGGGTGAGAACGGCACACCGGGTCTATCCCACTCCTTAGTAACAATTTCAGTTAGTCTCTTAGGTATAGGAAAAACGTCAGTACTCGCCGGTACCGCAAAGTATTTATCCAACCTACACAGTTTCTCTGGTATTGCAACGGTGTTACAATCATTGAGAGCTGCTAAGACCTCCCCTAGTAATACACGGAGGTTCTCCAATTTAAATTTAAAATTTGAAATATCTGAATCCAATCTGTTTGGATCAGAACCGTCACCTACAGAATGAAGCTCTCCGTCCTCATGCTCTGCAAGCTGTGACGCAGTATCAGACATGGCCCTAGTATTGTCAGCGCACTCTGTTCTCACCCCAGAGTGATCACGCTTGCCTCTTAGTTCTGGTAATTTAGACAAAACTTCAGTCATAACAGTAGCCATATCTTGTAATGTTATCTGTAATGGCCGCCCAGATGTACTAGGCGCCATAATATCACGCACCTCCCGGGCGGGAGATGCAGGTACTGCCGCGTGAGGCGAGTTAGTCGGCATAACTCTCCCCTCGCTGTTTGGTGAAATTTGTTCAAATTGTACAGATTGACTTTTATTTAAAGTAGCATCAATACAGTTAGTACATAAATTTCTATTGGGCTCCACCTTGGCATTGGAATAAATGACACAGATATCTTCCTCTGAGTCAGACATGTTTAACACACTAGCAATAAACTTGCAACTTGGTTATAATCTTATTTAGCAAAAACGTACTGTGCCTCAAAGAGGTACTAAACGATTAAATGACAGTTGAAATAATGAACTGAAAAACAGTTATAGCATCAAACTTTAAAACAACACAACTTTTAGCAAAGGTTTGTTCCCATTAGAAAAATAACAATAATTAAATTTGACATAAAAATTACAGAGCAACGTTTTTATTCACAGTCAATATAAAATTCTCACAGCTCTGCTGAGAGAATCTACCTCCCTCCAAAGAAGTTTGAAGACCCCTGAGATCTGTCAGAGATGAACCGGATCATGCAGGAAATATAAGAGTAACTGACTGGAATTTTTTGATGCGTAGCAAAGAGCGCCAAAAACGGCCCCTCCCCCTCACACACAGCAGTGAAGAGAAACGAAACTGTCACAATTAAAAACCAAACAACTGCCAAGTGGAAAATAATGCCCAAATATTTATTCACTCAGTACCTCAGAAATGTAAACGATTCTACATTCTAGCAAAAACGTTTAACATGATAAATACTTATTAAAAGGATTAGTGACTTTTAACAGAGTAGTTCCGGTGAAATACCATCCCCAGAATACTGAAGTGTATACATACATGTCATTATAACGGTATGGCAGGATTTTCTCATCAATTCCATTCAGAAAATAAAAACTGCTACATACCTCAATGCAGATTCATCTGCCCGCTGTCCCCTGATCTGAAGCTTTTACCTCCCTCAGATGGCCGAGAACAGCAATATGATCTTAACTACTCCGGTTAAAATCATAGTAAAAAAACTCTGGTAGATTCTTCCTCAAACTCTGCCAGAGAAGTAATAACACGCTCCGGTGCTATTGTAAAATAACAAACTTTTGATTGAAGTCATAAAAAACAGAATTTATGTTTACCTGATAAATTTCTTTCTCCAACGGTGTGTCCGGTCCACGGCGTCATCCTTACTTGTGGGATATTCTCTTCCCCAACAGGAAATGGCAAAGAGCCCAGCAAAGCTGGTCACATGATCCCTCCTAGGCTCCGCCTACCCCAGTCATTCGACCGACGTTAAGGAGGAATAATAGCATAGGAGAAACCATATGGTACCGTGGTGACTGTAGTTAAAGAAAATAAATTATCAGACCTGATTAAAAAACCAGGGCGGGCCGTGGACCGGACACACCGTTGGAGAAAGAAATTTATCAGGTAAACATAAATTCTGTTTTCTCCAACATAGGTGTGTCCGGTCCACGGCGTCATCCTTACTTGTGGGAACCAATACCAAAGCTTTAGGACACGGATGAAGGGAGGGAGCAAATCAGGTCACCTAAATGGAAGGCACCACGGCTTGCAAAACCTTTCTCCCAAAAATAGCCTCAGAAGAAGCAAAAGTATCAAACTTGTAAAATTTGGTAAAAGTGTGCAGTGAAGACCAAGTCGCTGCCCTACATATCTGATCAACAGAAGCCTCGTTCTTGAAGGCCCATGTGGAAGCCACAGCCCTAGTGGAATGGGCTGTGATTCTTTCGGGAGGCTGCCGTCCGGCAGTCTCGTAAGCCAATCTGATGATGCTTTTAATCCAAAAAGAGAGAGAGGTAGAAGTTGCTTTTTGACCTCTCCTTTTACCTGAATAAACAACAAACAAGGAAGATGTTTGTCTAAAATCCTTTGTAGCATCCAAATAGAATTTTAGAGCGCGAACAACATCCAAATTGTGCAACAAGCGTTCCTTCTTTGAAACTGGTTTCGGACACAGAGAAGGTACGATAATCTCCTGGTTAATGTTTTTGTTAGAAACAACTTTTGGAAGAAAACCAGGTTTAGTACGTAAAACCACCTTATCTGCATGGAACACCAGATAAGGAGGAGAACACTGCAGAGCAGATAATTCTGAAACTCTTCTAGCAGAAGAAATTGCAACTAAAAACAAAACTTTCCAAGATAATAACTTAATATCAACGGAATGTAAGGGTTCAAACGGAACCCCCTGAAGAACTGAAAGAACTAAATTGAGACTCCAAGGGGGAGTCAAAGGTTTGTAAACAGGCTTGATTCTAACCAGAGCCTGAACAAAGGCTTGAACATCTGGCACAGCTGCCAGTTTTTTGTGAAGTAACACCGACAAGGCAGAAATCTGTCCCTTCAGGGAACTTGCCGATAATCCTTTTTCCAATCCTTCTTGAAGGAAGGATAGAATCCTAGGAATCTTAACCTTGTCCCAAGGGAATCCTTTAGATTCACACCAACAGATATATTTTTTCCAAATTTTGTGGTAAATCTTTCTAGTTACAGGCTTTCTGGCCTGAACAAGAGTATCGATAACAGAATCTGAGAAACCTCGCTTCGATAAAATCAAGCGTTCAATCTCCAAGCAGTCAGCTGGAGTGAAACCAGATTCGGATGTTCGAACGGACCCTGAACAAGAAGGTCTCGTCTCAAAGGTAGCTTCCAAGGTGGAGCCGATGACATATTCACCAGATCTGCATACCAAGTCCTGCGTGGCCACGCAGGAGCTATCAAGATCACCGACGCCCTCTCCTGATTGATCCTGGCTACCAGCCTGGGGATGAGAGGAAACGGCGGGAACACATAAGCTAGTTTGAAGGTCCAAGGTGCTACTAGTGCATCCACTAGAGCCGCCTTGGGATCCCTGGATCTGGACCCGTAGCAAGGAACTTTGAAGTTCTGACGAGAGGCCATCAGATCCATGTCTGGAATGCCCCATAGTTGAGTGACTTGGGCAAAGATTTCCGGATGGAGTTCCCACTCCCCCGGATGCAATGTCTGACGACTCAGAAAATCCGCTTCCCAATTTTCCACTCCCGGGATGTGGATAGCAGACAGGTGGCAGGAGTGAGACTCCGCCCATAGAATAATCTTGGTCACTTCTTCCATCGCTAGGGAACTCCTTGTTCCCCCCTGATGGTTGATGTACGCAACAGTCGTCATGTTGTCTGATTGAAACCGAATGAACTTGGTCCTCGCTAGCTGAGGCCAAGCCTTGAGAGCATTGAATATCGCTCTCAGTTCCAGAATATTTATCGGTAGAAGAGATTCTTCCCGAGACCAAAGACCCTGAGCTTTCAGGGATCCCCAGACCGCGCCCCAGCCCATCAGACTGGCGTCGGTCGTGACAATGACCCACTCTGGTCTGCGGAATGTCATCCCTCGTGACAGGTTGTCCAGGGACAGCCACCAACGGAGTGAGTCTCTGGTCCTCTGATTTACTTGTATCTTTGGAGACAAGTCTGTATAGTCCCCATTCCACTGACTGAGCATGCACAGTTGTAATGGTCTTAGATGAATGCGCGCAAAAGGAACTATGTCCATTGCCGCTACCATCAACCCGATCACTTCCATGCACTGAGCTACGGAAGGAAGAGGAACGGAATGAAGTATCCGACAAGAGTCCAGAAGCTTTGTCTTTCTGGCCTCTGTTAGAAAAATCCTCATTTCTGAGGAATCTATAATTGTTCCCAAGAAGGGAACCCTTGTTGACGGGGATAGAGAACTCTTTTCCACGTTCACTTTCCAGCCGTGAGATCTGAGAAAGGCCAGGACGATGTCCGTGTGAGCCTTTGCTCGAGGGAGGGACGACGCTTGAATCAGAATGTCGTCCAGGTAAGGTACTACTGCAATGCCCCTTGGTCTTAGCACCGCCAGAAGGGACCCTAGTACCTTTGTGAAAATCCTTGGAGCAGTGGCTAATCCGAAAGGAAGCGCCACAAACTGGTAATGTTTGTCCAGGAATGCAAACCTTAGGAACCGATGATGTTCCTTGTGGACAGGAATATGTAGATACGCATCCTTTAAATCCACCGTGGTCATGAATTGACCTTCCTGGATGGAAGGAAGGATAGTTCGAATGGTTTCCATCTTGAACGATGGGACCTTGAGAAATTTGTTTAAGATCTTGAGATCTAAGATTGGTCTGAACGTTCCCTCTTTTTTGGGAACTATGAACAGATTGGAGTAGAACCCCATCCCTTGTTCTCTTAATGGAACAGGATGAATCACTCCCATTTTTAACAGGTCTTCTACACAATGTAAGAACGCCTGTCTTTTTATGTGGTCTGAAGACAACTGAGACCTGTGGAACCTCCCCCTTGGGGGAAGTCCCTTGAATTCCAGAAGATAACCCTGGGAGACTATTTCTAGCGCCCAAGGATCCAGAACATCTCTTGCCCAAGCCTGAGCGAAGAGAGAGAGTCTGCCCCCCACCAGATCCGGTCCCGGATCGGGGGCCAATATTTCATGCTGTCTTGGTAGCAGTGACAGGTTTCTTGGCCTGCTTTCCCTTGTTCCAGCCTTGCATTGGTCTCCAAGCTGGCTTGGCTTGAGAAGTATTACCCTCTTGCTTAGAGGACGTAGCACTTTGGGCTGGTCCGTTTTTACGAAAGGGACGAAAATTAGGTCTATTTTTTGCCTTGAAAGGCCTATCCTGAGGAAGGGCGTGGCCCTTACCCCCAGTGATATCAGAGATAATCTCTTTCAAGTCAGGGCCAAACAGCGTTTTCCCCTTGAAAGGAATGTTTAGTAACTTGTTCTTGGAAGACGCATCAGCCGACCAAGATTTCAACCAAAGCGCTCTGCGCGCCACAATAGCAAACCCAGAATTCTTAGCCGCTAACCTAGCCACTTGCAAAGTGGCGTCTAGAGTGAAAGAATTAGCCAATTTGAGAGCATTGATTCTGTCCATAATCTCCTCATAAGGAGGAGAATCACTATCGAGCACCTTAATCAGTTCATCAAACCAGAAGTATGCAGCTGTAGTGACAGGGACAATGCATGAAATGGGTTGTAGAAGGTAACCCTGCTGAACAAACATCTTTTTAAGCAAACCTTCTAATTTTTTATCCATAGGATCTTTGAAAGCACAACTATCCTCTATGGGTATAGTGGTGCGTTTGTTTAAAGTAGAAACCGCTCCCTCGACCTTGGGGACTGACTGCCATAAGTCCTTTCTGGGGTCGACCATAGGAAACAATTTTTTAAATATGGGGGGAGGGACGAAAGGAATACCGGGCCTTTCCCATTCTTTATTAACAATGTCCGCCACCCGCTTGGGTATAGGAAAAGCTTCTGGGAGCCCCGGCACCTCTAGGAACTTGTCCATTTTACATAGTTTCTCTGGAATGACCAACTTTTCACAATCATCCAGAGTGGATAATACCTCCTTAAGCAAAATGCGGAGATGTTCCAACTTAAATTTAAATGTAATCACATCAGATTCAGCCTGATGAGAAATGTTCCCTGAATCAGTAATTTCTCCCTCAGACAAAACCTCCCTGGCCCCCTCAAATTGGATTAGGGGCCCTTCAGAGATATTAATATCAGCGTCGTCATGCTCTTCAGTAACTAAAACAGAGCAGCCACGCTTACGCTGACAAGGGTTCATTTTGGCTAAAATGTTTTTGACAGAATTATCCATTACAGCCGTTAATTGTTGCATAGTAAGGAGTATTGGCGCGCTAGATGTACTAGGGGCCTCCTGAGTGGGCAAGACTCGTGTAGACGAAGGAGGGAATGATGCAGTACCATGCTTACTCCCCTCACTTGAGGAATCATCTTGGGCATCATTGTCATTATCACATAAATCACATTTATTTAAATGAATAGGAATTCTGGCTTCCCCACATTCAGAACACAGTCTATCTGGTAGTTCAGACATGTTAAACAGGCATAAACTTGATAAGAAAGTACAAAAAACGTTTTAAAATAAAACCGTTACTGTCACTTTAAATTTTAAACTGAACACACTTTGTTACTGCAATTGCGAAAAAACATGAAGGAATTGTTCAAAAATCACCAAATTTTCACCACAGTGTCTTAAAGCCTTAAAAATATTGCACACCAAATTTGGAAGCTTTAACTCTTAAAATAACGGAACCGGAGCCGTTATAAGCTTTAACCCCTTTACAGTCCCTGGTATCTGCTTTGCTGAGACCCAACCAAGCCCAAAGGGGAATACGATACCAAATGACGCCTTCAGAAAGTCTTTTCTAAGTATCAGAGCTCCTCTCACATGCGACTGCATGCCATGCCTCTCAAAAACAAGTGCGCCACACCGGCGCGAAAATGAGACTCTGCTTATGCTTTGGGAAAGCCCCTAAGAAATAAGGTGTCTAATACAGTGCCTGCCGATATTATTATATCAAAATACCCAGATAAAATGATTCCTCAAGGCTAAATATGTGTTAATAATGAATCGATTTAGCCCAGAAAAGTCTACAGTCTAAATAAGCCCTTGTAAAGCCCTTATTTACGATCGTAATAAATATGGCTTACCGGATCCCATAGGGAAAATGACAGCTTCCAGCATTACATCGTCTTGTTAGAATGTGTCATACCTCAAGCAGCAGGAGACTGCACACTGTTCCCCCAACTGAAGTTAATTGCTCTCAACAGTCCTGTGTGGAACAGCCATGGATTTTAGTTACGGTTGCTAAAATCATTTTCCTCATACAAACAGAAATCTTCATCTCTTTTCTGTTTCTGAGTAAATAGTACATACCAGCACTATTTCAAAATAACAAACTCTTGATTGAATAATAAAAAACTACAGTTAAACACTAAAAAACTCTAAGCCATCTCCGTGGAGATGTTGCCTGTACAACGGCAAAGAGAATGACTGGGGTAGGCGGAGCCTAGGAGGGATCATGTGACCAGCTTTGCTGGGCTCTTTGCCATTTCCTGTTGGGGAAGAGAATATCCCACAAGTAAGGATGACGCCGTGGACCGGACACACCTATGTTGGAGAAACTAAGTATAATCACCATAGTCCTCTCACACATCCTATCTAGTCGTTGGGTGCAAGAGAATGACTGGGACTGACGTAGAGGGGAGGAGCTATATGCAGCTCTGCTGGGTGAATCCTCTTGCATTTCCTGTTGGGGAGGAGTTATATCCCAGAAGTAATGATGACCCGTGGACTGATCACACATAACAGAAGAAATGAGGCTCTGTCTATAACTAGAAAAGGCCCCCATCTGAAAAAGGTGTCCAACACAGTGCCTGCCGTTTTTCTAAACAATCCCCAAGATTATAATAACCATTAATATTTAGAATCTGCATAATATGCCTAGTAAAGCAATCGTTTTAGCCCAGAAAAATGTCTACCAGTTTTTTAAGCCCTTTTGAAGCCCTTTATTCTTTTATTTAACTAAGAAAATGGCTTACCGGTCCCCATGAGGGGAAATGACAGCCTTCCAGCATTACATGGTCTTGTTAGAAATATGGCCAGTCATACCTTAAGCAGAAAAGTCTGCTAACTGTTTCCCCCAACTGAAGTTACTTCATCTCAACAGTCCTGTGTGGAAACAGCAATCGATTTTAGTAACTTCTGCTAAAATCATCTTCCTCTTACAAACAGAAATCTTCATCTTTTTTCTGTTTCAGAGTAAATAGTACATACCAGCACTATTTTAAAATAACAAACACTTGATAGAAGAATAAAAACTACATTTAAACACCAAAAAACTCTTAACCATCTCCGTGGAGATGTTGCCTGTGCAACGGCAAAGAGAATGACTGGGGTGGGCGGAGCCTAGGAGGGATCATGTGACCAGCTTTGCTGGGACTCTTTGCCATTTCCTGTTGGGGAAGAGAATATCCCACAAGTAAGGATGACGCCGTGGACCGGACACACCTATGTTGGAGAAAACATATTTTATTGGATAAATCTCCAGGTATAAGTATATGCTAGGGCAGTGCCACGTCTGTTATTCAGACTGCTTTCACTTTCACAGAGCCTCCCTCCCCCTGGTGCTGGTTTACTTTAGATTTTATAACCCTGCAGACAGTGGCAGTGCAGTCAGATCGCTGCTTTATCCTGCCCGTAGCTTCCAGTCGCCTGAGTGAGCAACCCACCTTGACCACGTGTCTCCACTCTTCTATGCCCCGCAGTGCCGCCTCTTCTAACTGCTGTGTGTGCACGGCTCCTCTGCCTAGCTATATGCTAGGCCAGAACATGTCACTCAGTTACCGGTGGTCCAGGACCGGCTCCTTCCATTGTATTCACACAGGCCCTGCCCCCCCCCATAAAAAACGCAGACTCTCACGGTTTTTAAATTGCAGCGGTTATTCGCGGTTTAAAACTGCATATGCGGTTAATCGCCCGGCCCTAATATATATATATATATATATATATATATATATATATATATATATATATATATATATTTATCACACACACATATATACACAGTAAATGTATTTTAATATAAAACAATAAATAAATATATATGTATGAGTACCGGGCTCCTATAGTTTGTTTGAGTTAAGTTTCTGTTTAAATTTCAATTGTCAGTGGTGCATAACTTTGAAACAAAAAAATATTGTACATACAGGATGGAGGTCCCGCTTTGTTGCAAGTTCGTGTAACGCTTTGTGAACGTTTATCATTGTTTCTTGAATAAAATTGAACTTTCTAATTCATCGCTACATCTATGTATATTTTGGATGATTTAACCAGATTGGACAGTGATGGTCTACACCCCACACTGCTATTAGCTTGAGTGAGCGGTGATTCTGGCCCAATGGATATGTGCTCTAAGCGGATTGGTTCCTGAGCCTGTCCATCAAGGAGTGAATTATAGTGGCAGTTTGAGAGGCTCTGTTTGCTCTACAGCTACCGAGATTGGGATCCAGTAACACTGCGGTCAGCAGTGACTTCTAGAGGAGAGGTAAATGATCTACTAACGGATACTGGGATTGTTCAGTGTCGGCGGTCTTTATATACGCTACCCAAACTCTCACTTGGAATGTCTCATCTGCAGGACACACTATAGTAAGTCTCCCTGTTATGGACACATGTAGTTTAATGTTTATTTATATTATGCACTATCCATATCTGGGGGTTATGGCATTTGCTTTAAAATAAACTGTTTCAATGAACGCTTGCTAATAATGCTATTTTGAAAAGTAGACTTCATCATTAGAGGTCTCTATTTGCAGTGCAACTATATTTTTTTTGCTTTTTAATATAATCAATTACATCACTGATGACATCACACATGTGTGTATTAATAGTCTGTGCAGGAGTTGTATGTGAGGGAGAAGGGATGAGAGAAGGGTCAGGGAGCTAAAAGGATAAGCAAGGTTGTGTGTAAAGAAGAATGGGTGAGAACATAAGAGGGGGGCTGTATGTAGGAGACAGGGGGTTGGGAGGGGGCTATTTATAAGGAAGAGAGGATTAAGAAGGTGTGAAGCAGACTGTGAAGGGACAAATTAAAGAGCAAGCTATGTGAGAGGGTGAGGAGGATAGTGGATATCAGGGAGGTGGGAAGACAGATTAAGGAGGCGGCTGTGTTTGCGGAGGGAGAGCTAAGAGGATGAAAAGAAGAGAGTGTGAAGGTTAGTTGGACTGAGAGAGTAAGCTGGTGTGAGTGGCTTAGAAGATACGTTAGAGGGAGTAAGTAGTAAACAAACATGTTGTGTGAGGGGGAAATGAAGGTGAGAATGTGAAGAGGAGATTGTGTGTGAGGTGGGAGGATGACAAGGTGGTTGCATGTGAGTGAGAAGCGGAATGAAAAAGTGACCAGGGGGCTTATGTAGGGTATAGGGGGCTTGGATGGTGCAGACATATTTACTTGCTTTTAAACGTTTGACAGAAAACAAACTCCGGCATTATTGTAAGATTTTTGGCAATTATAGGTTAGATTACAAGTGGAGTGCAAAAATAGTGTTACTGAGTATGTATTTTTATTGTAACCCCAACACTTTACTTCAGGTCTCAAGTTGCAGTAACTTTTTTAGCACTGTTATGTGTTGAGGTCGAGCACAACACCTAACTAACAACTTGTAATAGGAGCAATGTTTAGCATGGTTGCGATATCTGTTTAAAGAACAGGGCATGCTAAAGTATTGTCTAAGCCTATATATATTATAGCATATTCATAGACAAAGATGTGTTTGTATATTATATAACCACCAAGGGGGGGGGGGGTTAGCTGGAGGCACCCATGGGTTTATTGGGACTCTAAACCAGGGCACCAGGACCTCATTTTAAACACCACCATCAACCATATACAGTTGTACAGGTTGGGTAATTTTTTTTTTTTAACAATAACATAAAAAAACATAAAATTACTAAACAAAGATATGTACACAAGTATAGCGTGTTATGCCTAACTTACTAAAAGGGACAGTAAAGTTGTATTTAAATATTTATGATTCAGACAGAACTTCTCTTGCTATGCTTGGTTGAAAAGCCTATCTAGGTAGGCTCAGGAGTACACATTGTGTATATCCTGAACAATTAAACTCAAGCTAAAAAACATTCTTTACAAAGTTAGTCTTTGTTACCAGAGGAGGACACATTTGCTAAGTGATCTAATTTGCCGTTAAAAGCATTATATAGTCTTGCCAGAGACAAAACCTAATGTACTACACAGTAACCCATTGTATATGAGTTGGAATCAGAGTTTTCTACTAAAACTGGGGATTCAGCCTCTTGGCGCAGGTTAAAAATACATTGAAGAAGCAGCTTTCCAAATATACATGAGATGGGGGAGCTTATTCAGCAATATTAGAGTTAGCTTTAATTGTAACTCAGTACCTATAAACTCATTAATACATCGTACAATTTGCTCCCAGAATGAATTCATAGATGTGGATGACAGTACCAATCTCTCCACAATATCATTTATTGAAGACAGATGGTATTTATCTTCACACAGACTGTATGTTCCTATATGGATATTAAAACATACATTTTTACTTTTGTGAGTCAGAGCATGCACTTCAGTTTACTTACATTATCAATTTACTTTGTTCTTTTGGTATCTTTTGCTGAAAAGCATAATCAGGAGCAGCAATGTATACTGAAAGCTAGCTGCTGATTGGTAGCTGTACTTATGTGAACCAATGACAAGAGGCATATATTTGTTCAACTAGCTCATAGTACTGCATTACTGCACCTTCACCAAAGGATACCAAAAGAATAAAGCAAATCTGAAAGTTGTTTAAAATTACATGCTGTATCCGAATCATGAAAGACATTTTTGAGGTGTTATGTCCCTTTAACTTATATTTAGTTTCAACTACTGTAGCAGATATTTTGGTATTATAAAAAACCTTTTGCCAACTTGCCTCATCAAATGGAATGTTTCGGTCATGTTCCCACTTAAAGGGACAGTAAATACCTTGACATTTGTATATCAAATGCTTAGTTATGTATGATAAAGCAACTATTTTAAGTATGCTTCATTCCCATGCAGTTTAGCTCTGAAATAGAGCAATTTCTAACTCTAAGACCATGACATGCACCCTGCTGACTATTCAAGGCTATAACCCTGCTACATATATGTCCCTTATTGGCTTTAATAAATAACCACTGCAAAAAAATTCATTTATAGTAACTTTACAACATTGGGTAGCCTTGTTGTCTGCTGACTAAAGCCCAGATTGGTTCCTCCAAATAAGGCAACTGGTGGGTGAAGTTTTGCTACTGAAAAATAATTGCAGTAAAAAGAATGTTAAAGGGACATAAAACCCAAATTCTTTTTTTCATGATTCAGATAGTGCATACCATTTTTAACACCATTTCAATATATTTCTATTATCTAATTTGTTTAATTCTCTTTGTATCCTTTGTTGAAAAGTATACCTAGGTAGGCTCAAAAGCTTCTGATTAGTGGCTTCACATATATGCCTCTTGTCATTAGCTTTCAGCTAGCTCCCAGTAGTGCATCACTGCACCTTAAACAAAGGATACTAAAAGAATAAAGCAGTTTAGATATAGGTATAGTGTTGTCTCAAAGTAGTTTATATGTAATAGAAATATGCTTTCTAGATATGTCTAGGGAATAACAAAGATGTTCAAATGGAGTCAAGGTGCTTTGGGTTTGGTTCATATGAGTGCGGAGCTGCTCTTTTATATGTATGAGATTTTTCCCCCATAAAATGTTGGTTAAAATGCAGCAACAACAACACTTACCTTTAACACTTTCTGATATGCCCAGGGTTTTCTGCACATCTCTGCAGATCTTTGAAAGACAGCTCTGAAACTGCTCATCGCACTCATTCTTTTTATTGCCACATGTATCATAGCAGCGATCATGCTGGTTGCAGCACTTGGTCATGGAGGGAATGCCTATATCAAACTAAAAAGAACAAAATATGGTGACTACACAGTCCATACACGCTTGTCACTGCCATCTACACAGTTCAGTACTCATTGTCATCTGTGTTTGTTACAGAATTTGTTATATTCTGTAATAAACACAGATGACAGTGTGTACTGCACTTGTTTATCTGATCATTTATTATATCTAAGTCATGCAGGCTAAGGATCTCAGATCACTTAATCTGCATGACTTAGATATAATAAATGATCAGGAGTTGTAAACTAAAAGCCACTATTATTACCCAAGTTAGTGCTACTCAGTATCATCAATCTTACAAGGATAAATGATTTTGCTGACCATGAAAGGAGTATAAACTACAACCCTGATGATTAAAAAGGTATCACATTTGGCAAACTAACAAACTGAGGGCTAGATTACAAGTGGCGCAGTATTTTTATTTTTTTTTATTGCATAAGCGAAGCTTTTCGGGTTGAATTTGTATTACAAGTTCCAAAAAAAAACATTTTGCTCTAGCGTTCACCCGCATAGCGTGAAAAACCTATTCAATGGGGGGGGGGGGGGGAACTAATACCCGAGATCGCGCAAACTCCATCACTTTTTCCCATTACCCATAGAAGTCAATGGAGAAAAAAAATTGTTGGAAGAAAAACAAACACCCATCATGCAAATAACATAGCACATTCAATATACAAAAAGTGTAACAATATATCACTGTGTATTAAAGAGATAGGATACAGTACAAAATGTAGCAATTTTGACACGTAGAATCTGCACAATGTAACCTCAAAGAAAAAAAGGTGAACATAGTGTGACTCTGCAAATGGTGTAATTTCTTAAATTTAAAGTGAATGTCAATTTAGATGAATAGGTGCCCGATTTTTAATAATCCTATTAAAAACAAGGGCACTTTAATTCATCAAAATTTACATTTCACTCGTTTTCTTCTAATACTTACTTTTTAATCCTGACAGCGGCTGCATCGCTTCTTTCGCCCGTCACAAGCCCTCTTCGCGGGTCCAAATTGACGAATCCAGCTTCCTCCAATCACGGCGTTGCCTCAGGCCATGATTCCCCCAGGGGGAAGCCGTGAATGGAGGATGACCGATCCGTCATTTCTGACGTATGAAGAGGCTTCCGACGACCAGAGGAATTGCTGGAGTGGCTGTGAAGATTAAAAGGTAAGTATCTGAAGAAAACAAGTGAAATGTAAATTTTGATGAATTAAAGTGCCCTTGTTTTTAATAGGAATATTAAAAACCGGGCACCTATTCATCTAATTTACATACACAGATTTGACCAGGGCACTATATAGGCAGGCTCCTCTTGTTTTGAATTGATTCTTAAATGTATATTTTACCTTGGTTTGTGTATCATCTAAATCTGAGGAGTGGCGCTAGCATTTATTTTGAACATACAAGAACTTTGGAGCGATTTTTCCACAGATAGAAAATGCTTAGTAGCACTCTATGCCCAGACTAATGTTGGGACAGGAAAATGTAATTAAAATATAACTTTTATTTTTACATTTAAAACATGGGTAAACAACATGAAAAATTAAATTAAAAATCCCTATCAGAAGCAGTTGTGCTAATATGCCAGTAGTTGTCTCACTAATTTATACAATCCGGCCTTCTTCTATTTATGTAATATCTCTGAGACACTATAGTTATGTTAGTTCAGAGTAACCACTATATGAACTTGTTGGCTACAAGAAATTTCTTACAATAATGACTGCTATCATACATTGTTACTTGTGTATTGTATTAGTATAAGTAAAGTGTTTGTTCACAATATTGTGTTTATTCACTGGTAATAAGGATATAAGTGCTTGTGGGTTAGGTCAACTTATATTTGGATTTATTTCTCTCGTTCACCGAATAGTATTATTGAATCATTTCCCACGTGATTAGTTAATACATATGGGTTTAATCTCCCTTTGAACAAAGTAATCCAGGGATATATTGTATTGGATAGCTCCTTTAACCTGTTTTAACTATGTTCTTAAACACATTGCTGCCTTAAATTTTGGAAATCTATAAATACTTGTATCTTGGGCACTTGTATATGTGCTTATTGAGTTGGCAGAAGTTAGTCAAATTACTTGCTTGGTTTATACTTGATTGAACCTTGGTCTGTGGTTCCAAATTAAATAAACCTATATCCCTAAGTATATTACCCTTATTTTCACAGTCAACTAACATTAAATACCCTTTCAGCACTTCTGTTTACCTGTATGAATTGCAAGGTTAGTTATATGTACAGGAATATATTATATTTAATAGCTACTATAATCTGCTTTAACTATGTTTTTAAATGCAATATTGCCTTGAAATCTGGAAGTCTATAAATACTTTTGTATCTTGAGCACTTATATATATATACTGACTTGCTTGATTATACTTGATTAATTCTTTGCCTGTAAGTCCCAAATTAAATAAACATATAAACATATATCGCTAAGTATGTTACCATTGGGTCCACAACTAGCTAACGTTAGGTATCCTTTCAGCACTTACATTAACACAATTGCTCTGAAAGGGGGGGTTGTGTGGGACGATGGAGTCCCAATGTTTGTTATTTTAAAAGATCAGAGCAATTGTGTTAATGTAACTGAATTACCGCTATATAGAAAATTGAATAAATAGAAAGCGCTATTAGCTTACAATACCGGGCAGCACTGAAAGCCTCAGACAGGAAAGATATTTTGTATGTGACAGATCCAAGATGGAAAGCAACATATGTTGCAAGATATGGATTATCACTATGTGGCAGATGAGCTGTATATAAAATACATCACACGTAACTAACGCTACAATATTTATATAAGCCAATAAAAGTACTGAAAGGATATTGAACATTTAACTGGTTGCAGTCCCAAGGATAATACACTCAGTAACATATATCTATTTGGTTTGGGGCTCACAGGCTATATAGAAAAATTAACTAATAGAAATCGCCACACGTTAACAACACTGGGCAGTACTGAGAACCTCAGATATTTTATATGTGGCAATTTCAAAATTGTAAGCAACAATGTTGCAAAATACAACTATTTCCATGAGATAGATGAGTTACATACAAAAAATACAAAACGCAACTACTATTATAAATTTATACAAGCAAATAAGTGCTGAAAAGATACCTAAAGTTAGCTAGTTGTGGACCCAATGGTAACATACTTAGCGATATATGTTTATTTAATTTGGGACTCACAGGCAAAGAATTAATCAAGTATAATCAAGAAAGTATTTGCCAACCTAATGAGTATATATATATATAAGTGCTCAAGATACAAAAGTATTTATAGACTTCCAGATTTTAAGGCAATATTGCATTTAAGAACATAGTTAAAGCAGATTATAGGAGCTATTAAATACAATATATTCCTGTACATATAACTAACCTTGCCATTCATACAGGTAAACAGAAGTGCTGAAAGGGTATTTAATGTTAGTTGACTGCGAACATAAGGGTAATATACTTAGGGATATAGGTTTATTTAATTTGGAACCACAGACCAAGGTTCAATCAAGTATAAACCAAGAAAGTATTTTGACTAACTTCTGCCAACTCAATAAGCACATATACAAGTGCCCAAGATACAAGTATTTATAGATTTCCAAAAAGTAAGTCAGCAATGTGTTTAAGAACATAGTTAAAACAGGTTAAAGGAGCTATCCAATACAATATATCCCTGGATTACTTCGTTCAAAGGGAGATTAAAACCATATGTATTAACTAATCACGTGGGAAATGATTCAATAATACTATTCGGTAAACGAGAGAAATAAATCCAAATATAAGTTGACCTAACCCACAAGCACTTATATCCTTATTACCAGTGAATAAACACAATATTCTGAACACACACTTTACTTATACTAATACAATACACAAGTAACAATGTATGATAGCAGTCATTATTGTAAATTTCTTGTAGCCAACAAGTTCATATAGCGGTTACTCTGAACCAACATAACTATAGTGTCTCAGAGATATTACATAAATAGAAGAAGACCGGATTGTATAAATTAGTGAGACAACTACTGGCATATTAGCACAACTGCTTCTGATAGGGATTTTTTTTTTTTTTTCTTCAGAAATTGCTTTTATTATCATATGTAACATATAACATATTGTGCTTGCATATTTTGCACATCATAACAGAAAGATAAATTATACAATGCAAAAAAAAAACTAAAACTAATAAATGTAAACAGTAAAGTCTGTGGTCCATTCTTGTTTTCCTGAAAACTTTGTTTGAATTATTATCAGATATAAAAGGACAACAAATAGATATAAACTAAGAATAGTTGACTTGTACATTCAAAACTTCAACATCTCTCCTAAATCAGTAACTCTCCTGATATGGTCTGTGTTGGTATACTATTAGCTTGTCTTTGGCTATTTAGCTTGTACACCAGGATTGATATGGGGCCTGACAGTTGTGATGGTGTTGGCTTGCTCTCTGTGTTTTGCTTCTGTGTACATTATCCAAGGTTCCCATATTTCTATGAATGTGTCTTTAGTTGCCATTAAATCCGCTACTGAACTAGACATTTTGTATAAATACTCTATTTTTTGTTGAATTATGAAGAACCCTGGTGGTTCATTTTTCCAGTATCTAGCAAGGCATAATCTCGTGGCTGTACATAATTGAGCAATTAATTTATTTTGTTTTGGTAGGAATCCTCTCATTGGGAGGTGTAGCAAAGCATGTTCCGGTAATAATGTTACATCTCTGTCATATATGTCTTGCAATAATTTGTTTGTTTCTTGCCATAAGTGTTGTATTTTTTCACAGTGCCACTACATATGCATATAGGTGCCAATCTCTCCGCATCCTCTGAAACATAAATTACTATTTTGGTTTCCTATCTTATGTAGTCTAGTGGGGTATAAATACCATCTATAGGCTGATTTTAGGTAATTTTCCTGTAATGCGGAGTTAATCGTGAACTTTGTACCCTGTCTGAGTGTCTGAATCCAGTCTGTAATTGCCCATTCCTTTCCTAAATCAGCTTCTCATTTGTCCATTGTTGATGTTTTGTTCGTGTTATTATTTATATTGAATATTAGGTATAATTTAGTTATGGAGCCTTTAGGCCTAGTTTTAGAAAGACATATGGATTCAAAGGGGGTGGTAACGCGTGTGGTTGATGTACCCATAATTTTATGTACTCTAGAGCGTAACTGGAAGTAGTGGTACCACGTATGTGTGTCTAAAGGGTCTAGTTCATTGTATTGGTTATGTGTCATGAATGTCCCATTAATGAGGGTGTCTGCTATCCTGTACAGTCCTCTGTTAGCCCATTTATCCTGTACTATCTTATCTATGGAGGAGTTGAGATCAATTAGAGGGGTTATCGGGGATTTGGTGTTTGTGATTTGATAATAATGTGTTAATTTGTCCCAGATATATAATGTGTGTGTAATGGATATGAATCGCTTCCCCTGCTGAGGCCTGCTTTGTTTTGTGGACCATAGAAGTTTGGCTATATTATTAACTCCTATTATGTTAGCTTCTAATTGCACCCATTGTATGTTTTTATCTCTTGTACACCAAAAAGCTGTTTGTGCCATTCTGGCGGCGTTGTAATATGATATCAGATGGGGTATACCCATTCCTCCCCCGTCTCTATGTCTGGTCATAATATGCTTGTTAATCCTCGCTTTTTTATTTTGCCAAATAAAAGAGAGAATATCGTTTTGTAAACTTTGTAATTCCCTTATTGGGATGGATATAGGTAAAGATCTGAACAGGTAAAGAAGTTTTGGTAGGATTGTCATTTTAGATACTATAATCCTTCCCAGGAATGATATTTTGTATTTCGTCCATTTGGACATAAGTTGCCGTATTTGTGCGAATAGGGGTTTGTAATTATATTTAAAAAGTGCATAGACATCAGTCGTGATGTGAATTCCCAAGTATTTTATAGTTTTGCTTGCCCATTTAAAGGAGAAATTAGCCTCTAACAATTTTTTAGTATGCGATGGTAGATGGATTCCTATGGCTTCGCATTTATCTTCATTTATTTTATATCCTGACACCGCTCCAAACTGTTGTAGGATATTATATAAGGGTGGTAAAGAAAGTGTGGGTTTTGTAAGGGTTAAAATGACATCATCTGCAAATAATGCAAGTTTATATATTGTATTAGTTACTTTAATTCCTGAGATATCTGTACATTCCCTAATTTTAAGTGCTAGGGGTTCTATGCACAAGGCGAACAACAGTGGGGAGAGGGGGCATCCTTGTCTTGTTCCATTTCGGATTGGTATTGATTTAGAGTTATATCCTGCTAGTCTAATATATGCTTCAGGAGTTGAGTACAGTAATGAGATAGCGTTTAAGAATTCTCCTCGTATTCCTACTTTAGTCAATAAGGCGGTCATGTAGCTCCAGTTTACTCTATCGAATGCCTTCTCTGCATCCAACGAAAGGAGCAGAGAAGGCACTCCATGTACCGCAGCATAATTTATTAAATTGATGACTTTACGGGTATTGTCTGGCGCTTCCCTGGATTTAATGAAACCGACTTGATCTGAATGTATCAATTTAGTTAGGGGATCGTTTAGTCTATTTGCCAGGATTTTCGTGAACAGTTTTATGTCTTGGTTTATAAGGGAGATGGGCTTATAATTTTGGCATAACTGCTTATTTTTCCCCGGTTTAGGGATAACTGATATTCTGGCCAGGAGCATTTCTTTTGGGATTTCACTTCCTTTCATTATAGAATTAAAGATAGTGACTAATTGTGGGGCTAATATATTTTTGAAGGTTTTATAAAATATTCCGGAATAACCATCTGGTCCTGGAGCTTTGTTTGGCTTAAGATCTTTTATGGCAAGCAAAACCTCTGTTACTGAAATGGGGTTGTTTAGCATTGTAACGTCAGATTGAGACAATTGAGGCATTGTACTGTCTGCTAGGAACTTATTTAGTGTTTCAGCCGCTTCTTGATTCACTTTGGGAGTCGGGAGATTATAGAGTGCATTATAATAGTCAGCAAAGGAGTTTGCAATTTCTAGGGGGTCATTTGTTACCTTTCCTGTCGGTGTATGTATCTGTGGTACCGCTGTAGCTCTAGTGATTTCCTTTAATTTGTTTGCTAACATTCTATCCGGTTTGTTGGAGTGGATAAAATAGTGTGTATCTAGTAGTTTTATGGATTTGTTAGCTTCATCTGAGAGGAGATTGTCTAGTTCTTTGTTTTTCTGTTTCAGTTGTTTGTTATTAGCATTGCTTGGGTGTGCTATCACTTCCCTTTTCAGGTTTGAAATGTCTGTTCTCAGTTTTCCTATATGTGATTGGTGGAGTCTATGCTGCCTTGCTGATTCAGTCATCAGGTAACCTCTAACGAAAGCCTTGAGTGCTCCCCATTGGTGTAATGGGTTAAGTGTAGATCCATTATTTGCTGCTATAAAGTGGGTAAGTTCATCTAATAATTTTTGTTTAACAAGTGGGTCCCCTATTATTTTAGGGTTAAATGCCCATGCTTTGGTTCTATTATGATTTGTTATCCCCTGTAGTGTGATCTCAACTATAGAGTGATCTGACCATGTGCAATTATGTATTTTCGCCTGCATGAGTAATGGAACCAGAATCTGGCTCAATAAAATGTAGTTGATTCTCGAATGAGAGTCGTGAACTGGTGAGTAATATGTGTACTCTCTCACACCTTTGTTTAAGGTCCTCCACCCATCAATACAATTGTGATCAAGCAGGAAATCACCCAGGATTTTATGTTTAGGTTCTCTTTTCTGTTGCGTACGAGTTATATGTTGGGATTTGTCTATTAGATTATCTAATGTGAGATTAAAATCTCCTCCCACAATTATTTTATATTTATTCCACATGGTTAGTAGTTTGCTAACTTTAGTTAGGAATTGAGCTTGGTGGTCGTTTGGGGCATAGATATTGCCTATCATGATAGGGGTATTGTGTATGTATCCCCTAATTATCAGGTATCTTCCCTCTTTGTCGGTTATGATTTCTTCCTCTTTAAAGTTTAAGGAACTGTGTAATAGAATTGACACTCCTCTATGCTTCTTATGTGTAGTTGTATGGTATTGTTGTGAATATGCTTTATCCCAGTATTTTGGTGTGCTTGCTTTTGTGAAATGTGTTTCTTGTAGTAACACTATATGTGCTTGCAGATTTTTATATTCCTGAAGTGCCTTTTTTCATTTTGACTTTAGAGTGCAAACCTCTAACGTTGTGTGTGTTTGCCGTGATTGGAGCCATATTTGGGTAGGAGTTGTGAATGTGCTGATATGTATATTTCTGTTAGCTCGTCTAATTTTTGTATTCATGCGGAGCACTGCAGATATCAATAGTGGAGATGAAAACTTTTGTTTGATATATCTTATGTGATAGGTTAGAAGTAGAGAATTGCCTATGGTGGTAGGAGCTTGTATTATAGGTTTTCTAGCTTTCCTTGTGAACTTTAGGAGTGATGCTATCTGTGATAAAGTGTGCATTGTAATGAGTCGTCAACTATTAAGAACATTATAATTATAACAAACATAAACATTTCAAGTCAAATGAGTAGAGCAATTAAACAGTGACATTAATCATTTTCACAATAGTGCAAAAAAAATAATCAACATGTATCTTAATGTTTAGAATATGAGAACCATGCTATAACTGGGGGGGCATGGGGAGGGAAGGAAGAGAGGGAAAGATAAGTGGGTAATCTGGTAGGGGGTGGGAGGGTGCGAATTATGAGGAACGTCTCAACGGTTTAGACAAGAGTGTAATGTCCGGAAACATTATGTAGGGTCAGTAAAATGCTGATCTATCCAACTCACAACCTTACCTTTTTTTTGTTATTGGAATAGGTACTAAAAATTAATATGCATTTTTTAAGTAACCATAATACCTTTACAGAACAGTGGATGGCCTATTCAGGTAGTTAAACAGCGATAGATAACAGGCCTGAAGAGTTTGTTTGTAAGTTCAGGTTTCTTCGTCCTCGGATTCTGAACTCTGATCAGTCCTGCTTGGGGTCTTTGAGTTTTTGAGCCCTTTTCGGGGGGTTTTCTGTTTCCTTGCAGGTGTCCATTCCCTTTGAAAGGATTGTCTCTGAGGTTTAGGTGGCTGATCCTTGCTTTGTATGTCTGTTAAAAGATGTAGCTTCCTAAGAATTTCCTGCCCCTCTTCAACTGTCGTACAGGAGTAGGGGTTGTTTTGATAGGTAAATGATAGTTTGAACGGAAAGTTCCATCTATATCTTATTTGCATGTTATTTAAAGGACCAGTCAACACTGTAGATTTGCATAATCAACAAATGCATGATAAGAAGACAATGCAATAGCACTTAGTCTGAACTTCAAATGAGTAGCAGATTTTTGTTAAATAAATTGCAAAGTTATGTCTATTTCCACTCCCACTGTATCATGTGACAGCCATCAGCCAATCACAAATGCATATACGTATATGCAGTGAATTCTTGCACATGCTCAGTAGGAGTTTGTGACTCAAAAAGTGTAAATATAAAAAGACTGTGCACATTTTGTTAATTGAAGTAAATTGGAAAGTTGTTTAAAATTGCATGCTGTATTTGAATCATGAAGTTTAATTTTGACTTGAGTGTCCCTTTAATATGGATAAAATAGGCTTGAGCTCTCGCCTTCTGCGTAGGGTGATCGGAGCTAAATCTGCAAAGATTTGCAAAGAGTGTCCTTCATACGAGAGTGTTTGTGCATTCCTGGCTGCCGTAAGTATTTGATCTTTGATATGGAAGTAATGCATTTTTAAGATAATGTCTCTGGCCATGGAGGGCTGTGGCGGTCTGGAGAGAGCCCTATGCATTCTATCCATGAGTAGCATGGAGGTGTCCATTTCTGGTAAAAGGTGGCGGAATATCTTCGTGACTGTGTCTGGAAGATTAGTGTAGGTTTCTGGGAGGTTTCGGATCCTTAGATTCAACCTTCTCGACCTGTTTTCAAGGTCTTCTATTTGATTTTCCAGCCTTTTGATATGTGATGACTGCTCCTGAATGGCATTGTGTATTTGTGGTATTTCAACAACTACTTCATCAAGTTTCTCCTCCAGCTCCGCTGTACGCCCTCCAATTTCTCGTATGTCTTGTCTAAGTTCAGATATGGCCGTTTTCAATTCTTCCTGAAATAGCACCTTTATTTGACTTAGTAACTCTTTATTTGCGGGCACTGACGGGGCTGGTTCCGTCATGTCTGAATGTGATGAGGGCGAATTGCTTATTGTTGGTGTTAGAGAATTTTCCAGATTTCTTTGCTTTAATTGTGCTCGTGATAGACAATCACTGTTTGTGATTTGTTTTTCATGTTGCAATGGTATGTTTGCGGCTCTGGCTGTTATGTACAGGCAATGCAAAGGTGTCAGCTACTGTATGACGTCCTCTAAGGATGCTTTGTTAGCTTATATTTAGCATGGATGTATTAAGAAATCATTAAGATGTGAGATTATGTTACATGTAGCTCTGTCACTGTGCAGCTGCTTCTTTAGTTAGCCCATACTACTCATATGCAGTGCAAGGTGCTATTTTATGCTGCAGTATAATGTTCAGGAGTGAAATCCCAACTCTGTATTGATGTGTATTCTTTACTGTAAAAATAAAACCCTTTCTGTTTAAATAAAGGGAGATATTTATAATCAAGTGTCCTTTATAAGCTTTCCCAACCTTTGTCCCTTCAGTGTCTCTCTGACTTTCCTGACTAGGGTTGGGGTCTTGGTACTTCTTAAAAGGACACAGTTGTGGGGTGCAGAGGGACCAATAAACTTTGCAGAATGTTGCTAAAAATGGCGATTTTCCCACCTCCCTTTCTCCTCAGAGTTAAGCTATTTCCACTTGTAGCATGTAAAAAAACCTTTTATTTTAGGTAGTTTAGTATCTGGGGTATGTTTCTCTATTTTCCCCAAACTAATGAGGTTATTTTGTGTTGTTTAACTCCTACCTCCGGATCCAGTGTAGGCCGCAGCCGGGGACTTTCCTGAATGGGCCCTGGAAGTCTGAACTGGATGGTTTCGTTTTTGCTGTAAAAGCCCAATTTTGGTCCCAGATCGATTGATTCCTTGTCCTGCTAGAGTGATCTGTTGTTTACCTCAGTTGATATAGGCTGATTTGAGGTTTTAATAAGGTTTTTAGCAGAGTTTGCAGAGGAGCTCTGACAAAGTGCAGCTTTCCTGTATGGCAGTTAGCTCCGCCCCCCTTCTGATAGGGATTTTTAATTTAATGTTTTATGTTGTTTACCCATCTTTTAAATGTAAAAATAAAAGTTATATTTTAATTACATGTTCCTGCCCCAACATTAGTCTGGGCATAGAGTGCTACTAAGCATTTTCTATCTGTGGAAAAATCGTTCCAAAGTTCTTACCTATTCATCTAAACTGACATTCACTTTACGCACCCTTACTCACATTAAAGAGAAATATAACTGAGCTCTAAGGGCAAAGGCAGTTTTGAAAGGTGTTGTTTCCCCCGGTATTTGCGGTTTACCAAAAACAGTGTTGGAATTGGATAGCTATAACTGAGCCTCAGGATAGTAGGCATGTATATATATCACTCAATATATTTGCTCAAAAAGGGGTCAGCTATCCTCTTTTGACAAAACTTCGTTCTTACTTTCCATTTGTGATCTGACTAATTCAGTAGTATTTTTCTGGGGGTTGCGATCCACCTGTTTTCTTTACTGTTCCACCATCAAACCTCAAAAAGGGGTCAGCTATCCTGAATTTGCATTCTAGTGAATTTTTTTCATGCTAAGTAGCACTGGTGACAGTGGCAATACAGACCGCAGGCTGCCATTGGAGACCCTATTGAACATACATTTTCTTTAATTGTCACGGATGAATAAAATAAGTATACAATTTATTACAAAATTAAAAAGCCAAAACACGGATCATTCACAGGGGTATATACTAGGACTAAGTGCACCATACAGTTGGATCAATGGTGGACTAACAATCTCTCACTGAACGTTCCTCTGCCGATATTGGAGCCGACCAACTGTGTACCAAAAAGTTCCACCTCCAGTGACGTCACGGATACATGCAGTGTAAACATCCAATGTACGTTTCACTGTTCATTCAGCTTTTTCAAGGAGTATGATCCTATTCATCCTGGTCTTCTATTTTAAGGTCTTTCTACCTCCTGATTGGTGGAATCTTGTCATTTCACAGTTCATATTTATTTTAAATTATAAGCAAGGATCAAATAACCATAAGTACAGCATTAGCAAATGTGAAAGATTTACTGTAAATACATAGTTAAAATCAAAATTAAATATGAATATTGCATAAATATGTTTTATCATGTTTTTATCTGGAAAAGGGCTCCAATGCACACACAGATATATATATATATATATATATGTATATATATATATATATATTAATTTTTTATATGTGTATATATGACTGTAAATACATATATAATATATATGTATATACATATATAAACATATCTATATACAGGGCTTTTTTTGTGTGGGTACTCACCGGTACGGAGTACCCCCACCTCTGCCAATTCATAACAGGTAATTTTCGTAATCATCATTTAAATACACTAGTTTTCATAAGAGGGAGCTGCAAAATACATCAAACATTGTAAATAATGTTGTCCCTTTGCTTTTTGCAAAGTTACTGAGCTTAATTTATCAATCAATAATCAATGAGTACCGGCACCTTTTTTTTTACAAAAAAGCAGTCTATATACATACAAATACATCTTTAGCTATGTATATATATGTCTCGTAATGTTAAAACTCTTTGCCTGCCTTTTTTTTTCCCCTAACACCCGAGATCTCCAATCTTTGAGCCCTTATAACATCTTTGTGCAATATTTTTTTTAAAATAATTTTTATTAGACAGTGTTAATATGAGTGAAACTAGACTTTGTTCTGTATTTTTGTGCAACTTTTTTGTATTGGAAAACAGTTAACCACAAATCCTGAAAAGGATTTTGCTCACCTTGTAATATCAGTGAAAAGAAAATGGTTTGCAAAAACACGAATGCGCTAGCGCAAAACTTTGCACCTCACTTGTAATCTAGCCCTGAGGCATCTCAATAGTATGTGGTGTGTGAATATTAGTAATTACTACGCATATACAAACTGTTTTTTTTTTTTTTTAATAACTACATTTGTATTAGCTTATGAATGCTGTGAACATCAGTTGGATTCAATAACCTGCATTTGACTGATACCTGCAAAAATAAGTCAAAGGGGCATGAAACTAAAACGTTTCTTTCACGATTCAGACAGAGCATGCAATTATAAAAAACATTCCAATTTACTTCTATTATTAAAGGGATAGTCTGGTCAAAATTAAACTTTCATGATTCAGATAGCGCATGCAATTTTAAGGAACGTTCTAATTTACTCCTATTATCAATTTTTCTTCGTTCTCTTGGTATCTTTATTTGAATGCAAGCTAAGGAGCCAGCCCAATTTTGGTTCAGCACCTGGGTAGCACTTTCTGATTGATGGCTACATTTAGACACCAATCCGAAAGTGCTACCCAGGTGCTGAACCAAAAATGGGCCTGCTTTTATGCTTACATTCAAATAAAGAGAACATGAGAACGAAGAAAAATTGATAATAGGAGTAAATTAGAACGTTCCTTAAAATCGCACGCGCTATCATGAAAGTTTAATTTTGACTAGACTATTCCTTTAAATTTTCTTCATTTTCTTGTTATCCTTTGTTGAAAAACAGGAAGGTAAGTTCAGGAGTGTGCACGTGTCTGCAGTACTATATGGCAGCAGTTTTGCAACAATGCTTTACATTAGCAAGAGCACTAGATGGCAGCACTATTTCCTGTCGTGTAGTGCTACAGACATGTGCACGCTTAGGGTAGCCACCTCGGCCATGTTTTCCTGAACACTTACAAGTTACACATGCTGCAGGGTTAGCAGGTCGGAACATGTATTGTGGTTCTGAACATCACATGATTAGTGCTGATGAACAGCACAATACATGTTCTTACCTGCACACCCTGCAGCATGTGTAACTCATAAGTGTCCAGGAAAACATGGCCGAGGTGGCCACCCTATGCACGCTACCTATCTAGATATCACTTCAAAATAAAATAACAAGAGAATGAAGCAAATTTGATAATAGAAATAAACTGAAAACTTTTTTTAAAATTGTATTCTTTATCTGAATCATGAGACATAAAAATGGGTTTCATGTTCCTTTAAAGGGACAGTCTACACCAGAATTGTTATTGTTTAAAAAGATAGATAACTCCTTTACTACCCATTCCAACTAACATTGTGATATTAATATACTTTAAAATATCGCTGTACTCACAATTCAGGCAGCACCAATGTGCTAAAAGACACAGACTGGGGGGATCTTACAGTGTCCCAGCTCACTGTTCCCCATGATAGTGCAGTCTCACTTCCGGACTTTCTCCTCCAAATCAGACTCGTACTTGTAGTAGATACAATGTGTTTATTTAAAACAGCTTAAAAACAATTGTTTTAATAAAACAATTGCAACGTGTTTCTCAGCGACAACAGGCTGTTTCCTCAGGCATATGTCTATTACTAACAAGCACGGTCTAAAAGAGGTAAAAAGTGTATTAATATTATGCAAAACTGGAGAATGTGTAATAATTGCGTTATCTGTCTTTTTAAACAATAACATTTTTTTGGAGTAGTCTGGCCCTTTAAAGATTACTGGACATAATGATAAAAAAATTCACTATATCAACAGGAAGTACTACACTGAGACATCAATAGACATTACTGAGCTTCTAGGAGAAATGAATGGTTAGTGACTGCTGGCACATGAGCACACAAGGTTGATACAATGGGGCATATTTATCAAGCTCAGAATGGAGCTTGATGCCCCGTGTTTCTGGCGAGCCTGCAGGCTCGCCAGAAACAGCAGTTATGAAGCAGCGTTCACAAAGACCACTGCTCCATAACCTGTCCGCCTGCTCTGAGCAGCCGGACAGACATCGCCGGAAATCAACCCGATTGAGTACGATCGCCCATTGGCCGCAAGTCTACAGGGGGCGGCGTTGCACCAGCAGCTCTTGTGAGCTGCTGGTGCAATGCTGAATACGGCGAGCGTATTGCTCGCAGTATTCAGCGAGGTCTGTCGGACCTGATCCGCATTGTCGGATCAGATCCGACAGACCTTGATAACTAGAGGCCAATGAGAGAAATCTCTAGTATTACATATACAGACTTCAGGAACCCATAAAAATAGTAAAACTCAGATACACAACATGTCATATGGTAAATGTGTTTAGTACATTTATATAAAAGTAAAGGTAAAAGCTTTGGCTATTTTGCTGTGCTGGGCAAATAGCTAAATGTGTACTTTGTACAACATACATGACTGCCTGTTGACATAGTAAGCACACTGGTTGCATGCCTGCTGGAGTGTATTAAATTGTTTAAAAATAGCTCCTTTACCATTATATCAGCCTTTAAAATGTGCCTGTGGTATACCTACCTATACTGAAAGTTTCTATACATAAGTACTGGCTGTAGAAAAGGTGTGTAAACATAGCCAGCATGAGAAATTAAACTTCCAGTGGGAGGTAGGAGAGAGAAGTAATAAAATGTTAATTTTTAATTGTTCTCTATAGTATTGGGCTTTGGTATACATACAAAGATAATATAAAAAATAATGTGTCTGTACAGAAAGTGATAAAATAAGGAGATCTGATTTCCTTGGAAGCTTAACCCATTTTAATAATTGGTGGTTTCAAATAACAATGCTGGCTATTTCATATATAAAAATATACCTAAATAAGCTTTTTCTCAAACATTTCATAATCTGCAGCTGGTATAACAAGTCATTGGAAACACAGTAAGGCAAACAAATTTACAGTAAACTGTCCCTTTAAACCCTTAAGGACCAGCAACATACCCTATATGTCGCAGGTCTTTCAATGGGGATTGTACTTTTAATAGCATGGTCTCGCCACAAGTGGCAAGACCCCGCTATTTCCAATGACAAGAAAGGAGGGTATAATAGTGTGGTCCTGTGGCTTGAGGCGGGTTCCCTGCTATTATAAAACAGAAAACCCTTAACAACCGGCAATGTACATGGTACGTTGCGGTCGTTAAGGGGTTAATTAACTGGTGAATGGGAGAAGCATCAAGCTAGAGGATCTCTGAAAACGCTTATCTCATCCTTCCTATATATTTTAATTGGTTTTTATCTCTTTGATCAAGCACAAGCTAACCCGAGAAACTTGTCACAGGATATTGAGTGGGGTTATTGCATTTTTAATGTTATACTAATAAAGTTAGAAGTTTTAACTCTTTTTTTTTTTTTTTTAACCGTATGCAATATTTTTGTGCTTTATGACTACTAAGCTAAGTTCTTGTTTTAGAGCTTTTCTATAGTCAATAATGCAGTACTGAAATGTACAGTATAGGTGGCAGTTTCAACGGGCAAAAATCAGTCATTTCAAATGACAAAATAAATATAAAGGAGCTATTTGCAAATAAAATAAACAAATAAACAAAACAAAAAATTGAATACACTCCAACAGGTAAAATGGAACACTGAGAATACAGTAAATGTGAGACAAAAACACAGGGACATTGTACACTATATTTTTATCTGGCTCTATCAAAAGGTAGAAATTCTAAACCCATAACCTGCTAAACCTCTTCTTCAAGCAGAGTTTACTTAGAATACATCACCTTGTTTACTGTGAGTTTTATTATTCTCTCTGACTGAACCAAAGGTTTTAAATAAAAATCCTGTTATTTGATAACACACAATTCTCTAAGGCCTAGATTTAGAGTTCGGCGGTAGCCGTCAAAACCAGCGTTAGAGGCTCCTAACGCTGGTTTTGGCCGCCCGCTGGTATTTGGAGTCAGTGATTAAAGGGTCTAACGCTCACTTTACAGCCGCGACTTTTCCATACCGCAGATCCCCCTACGCCATTTGCGTAGCCTATCTTTTCAATGGGATCTTCCTAACGCCGGTATTTAGAGTCGTTTCTGCAGTGAGCGTTAGAGCTCTAACGACAAGATTCCAGCCGCCTGAAAATAGCAGGAGTTAAGAGCTTTCTGGCTAACGCCGGTTTATAAAGCTCTTAACTACTGTGCTCTAAAGTACACTAACACCCATAAACTACCTATGTACCCCTAAACCGAGGTCCCCCCACATCGCCGCCACTCGATTAAAAATTTTAACCCCTAATCTGCCGACCGCCACCTACGTTATACTTATGTACCCCTAATCTGCTGCCCCTAACACCGCCGACCCCTGTATTATATCTATTAACCCCTAACTTGCCCCCCACAACGTCGCCGCAAGCTACTTAAAATAATTAACCCCTAATCTTCCGACCGCAAATCGCCGCCACCTACGTTATCCCTATGTACCCCTAATCTGCTACCCCTAACATCGCCGACCCCTATGTTATATTTATTAACCCCTAATCTGCCCCCCACAACGTCGCCGACACCTACCTACACTTATTAACCCCTAATCTGCCGAGCGGACCTGAGCGCTACTATAATAAAGTTATTAACCCCTAATCCGCCTCACTAACCCTATCATAAATAGTATTAACCCCTAATCTGCCCTCCCTAACATCGCCGACACCTACCTTCAATTATTAACCCCTAATCTGCCGACCGGAGCTCACCGCTATTCTAATAAATGTATTAACCCCTAAAGCTAAGTCTAACCCTAACACTAACACCCCCCTAAGTTAAATATAATTTTTATCTAACGAAATAAATTAACTCTTATTAAATAAATGATTCCTATTTAAAGCTAAATACTTACCTGTAAAATAAATCCTAATATAGCTACAATATAATTTATAATTATATTATAGCTATTTTAGGATTAATATTTATTTTACAGGCAACTTTGTAATTATTTTAACCAGGTACAATAGCTATTAAATAGTTAAGAACTATTTAATAGTTACCTAGTTAAAATAATAACAAATTTACCTGTAAAATAAATCCTAACCTAAGATATAATTAAACCTAACACTACCCTATCAATAAAATAATTAAATAAACTACCTACAATTACCTACAATTAACCTAACACTACACTATCAATAAATTAATTAAACACAATTGCTACAAATAAATAAAATTAAATAAACTATCTAAAGTACAAAAAATAAAAAAGAACTAAGTTACAGAAAATAATAAAATATTTACAAAGATAAGAAAAATATTACAACAATTTTAAACTAATTACACCTACTCTAAGCCCCCTAATAAAATAACAAAGCCCCCCAAAATAAAAAATTCCCTACCCTATTCTAAAATACAAATATTACAAGCTCTTTTACCTTACCAGCCCTGAACAGGGCCCTTTGCGGGGCATGCCCCAAGAATTTCAGCTCTTTTGCCTGTAAAAAAAAACATACAATACCCCCCCCCAACATTACAACCCACCACCCACATACCCCTAATCTAACCCAAACCCCCCTTAAATAAACCTAACACTACCCCCCTGATGATCTTCCTACCTTGTCTTCACCATGCCAGGTTCACCGATCCGTCCTGGCTCCAAGATCTTCATCCAACCCAAGTGGGGGCTAGACATCCACTGAAGAAGTCCAGAAGAGGGTCCAAAGTCTTCCTCCTATCCGGCAAGAAGAGGACATCCGGACCGGCAAACATCTTCTCCAAGCGGCATCTTCTATCTTCTTCCATCCGATGACGACCGGCTCCATCTTGAAGACCTCCAGCGCGGATCCATCCTCTTCTTCCGACGACTAGACGACGAATGACGGTTCCTTTAAGGGACGTCATCCAAGATGGCGTCCCTCGAATTCCGATTGGCTGATAGGATTCTATCAGCCAATCGGAATTAAGGTAGGAATTTTCTGATTGGCTGATGGAATCAGCCAATCAGAATCAAGTTCAATCCGATTGGCTGATCCAATCAGCCAATCAGATTGAGCTCGCATTCTATTGGCTGTTCCGATCAGCCAATAGAATGCGAGCTCAATCTGATTGGCTGATTGGATCAGCCAATCGGATTGAACTTGATTCTGATTGGCTGATTCCATCAGCCAATCAGAAAATTCCTACCTTAATTCCGATTGGCTGATAGAATCCTATCAGCCAATCGGAATTCGAGGGACGCCATCTTGGATGACGTCCCTTAAAGGAACCGTCATTCGTCGTCTAGTCGTCGGAAGAAGAGGATGGATCCGCGCTGGAGGTCTTCAAGATGGAGCCGGTCGTCATCGGATGGAAGAAGATAGAAGATGCCGCTTGGAGAAGATGTTTGCCGGTCCGGATGTCCTCTTCTTGCCGGATAGGAGGAAGACTTTGGACCCTCTTCTGGACTTCTTCAGTGGATGTCTAGCCCCCACTTGGGTTGGATGAAGATCTTGGAGCCAGGACGGATCGGTGAACCTGGCATGGTGAAGACAAGGTAGGAAGATCATCAGGGGGGTAGTGTTAGGTTTATTTAAGGGGGGTTTGGGTTAGATTAGGGGTATGTGGGTGGTGGGTTGTAATGTTGGGGGGGGGTATTGTATGTTTTTTTTTACAGGCAAAAGAGCTGAAATTCTTGGGGCATGCCCCGCAAAGGGCCCTGTTCAGGGCTGGTAAGGTAAAAGAGCTTGTAATATTTGTATTTTAGAATAGGGTAGGGAATTTTTTATTTTGGGGGGCTTTGTTATTTTATTAGGGGGCTTAGAGTAGGTGTAATTAGTTTAAAATTGTTGTAATATTTTTCTTATCTTTGTAAATATTTTATTATTTTCTGTAACTTAGTTCTTTTTTATTTTTTGTACTTTAGATAGTTTATTTAATTTTATTTATTTGTAGCAATTGTGTTTAATTAATTTATTGATAGTGTAGTGTTAGGTTAATTGTAGGTAATTGTAGGTAGTTTATTTAATTATTTTATTGATAGGGTAGTGTTAGGTTTAATTATATCTTAGGTTAGGATTTATTTTACAGGTAAATTTGTTATTATTTTAACTAGGTAACTATTAAATAGTTCTTAACTATTTAATAGCTATTGTACCTGGTTAAAATAATTACAAAGTTGCCTGTAAAATAAATATTAATCCTAAAATAGCTATAATATAATTATAATTTATATTGTAGCTATATTAGGATTTATTTTACAGGTAAGTATTTAGCTTTAAATAGGAATCATTTATTTAATAAGAGTTAATTTATTTCGTTAGATAAAAATTATATTTAACTTAGGGGGGTGTTAGTGTTAGGGTTAGACTTAGCTTTAGGGGTTAATACATTTATTAGAATAGCGGTGAGCTCCGGTCGGCAGATTAGGGGTTAATAATTGAAGGTAGGTGTCGGCGATGTTAGGGAGGGCAGATTAGGGGTTAATACTATTTATGATAGGGTTAGTGAGGCGGATTAGGGGTTAATAACTTTATTATAGTAGCGCTCAGGTCCGCTCGGCAGATTAGGGGTTAATAAGTGTAGGCAGGTGTCGGCGACGTTGTGGGGGGCAGATTAGGGGTTAATAAATATAACATAGGGGTCGGCGATGTTAGGGCAGCAGATTAGGGGTACATAGGGATAACGTAGGTGGCGGCGGTTTACGGAGCGGCAGATTAGGGGTTAAAAGTGTAATGCAGGGGTCAGCGATAGCGGGGGCGGCAGATTAGGAGTTAATAAGTGTAAGGTTAGGGGTGTTTAGACTCGGGGTACATGTTAGGGTGTTAGGTGCAGACGTAGGAAGTGTTTCCCCATAGGAAACAATGGGGCTGCGTTAGGAGCTGAACGCTGCTTTTTTGCAGGTGTTAGGTTTTTTTTCAGCTCAAACAGCCCCATTGTTTCCTATGGGAGAATCGTGCACGAGCACGTTTTTGATGCCGGCCGCGTCCGTAAGCAACTCTGGTATCGAGAGTTGCATTTGCGGTAAAAATGCTCTACGCTCCTTTTTTGGAGCCTAACGCAGCATTTGTTTGAACTCTCGATACCAGAGTTAAATTTATGGTGCGGCCAGAAAAAAACCCGCGGAGCGTTAACAGCCCTTTTACCGCCGAACTCTAAATCTAGGCCTAAATGTTCTACTATTCACAACTACAAAACTTATTTTCATACTTGCTTAGTCAGCTTATTTTTGTTTTGTTTTGTTTTTTTCCCATTTTTACTCCATTTTGCTGAACATATTTTTATTTATTTGCAGTTCATCAGTATATTGCCTTCTGTCACCTTGATTTATCAAAATAAGGTTATCATGACTCATGGATGTGTATTGTAGGCAATTTATTTTACAACAGTGTGTAATATATTCTTGCTTTGTCTCTAAGACTAAATAAATATTTTAAAAATATTATATATATATATATATATATATATATATATATATATATATATATATATATATATATATATATATATATATATATATATATATATACACACATACATATACACACACACACATTTGCCATAGCAGGGTTTGTGCTCTAGTTACTTCAAATTACAAGAAAAAGGCAAAGGAGTTATTTGTAAACAATGTAATACACTACAGCAGGTAAAATGGAACATATTAAAGCCCAAAGTTAAAGAAAAAGATCCTCAAAAATATATATGTTCTGTCTAAAACGTAATGATTGGAAATGTAACACAGAGCTTTGTTTTTTGAAAATTGGATGCCCTTGTGCTGAATAAACCATTCTGTGTGAGTTGTCCCTATCAGCCAATGAGCAAATGAGCAGTAGGGTCCAGGACTCCGCTGTACATAAGTACACACTTCCTGTTAGGTTCACTTTAAACAGCTTATACTTAATGCAAAAATAAATAAATAATAATCATCAGACTACGATGATACAAGAAAGAATCATAGTCTTTGCTGGACATTATTTGGTATGTACAACTCATGGTTTTGCAATAAAGGATTAGTATCTCCTTATTAGCCTACACCCCTAGTTAAGGTACTTACATGTAACCCAAATACTGGAGATCCACATCCATTTGGTGGTGCAGGTTTGTATCCATAGCGTGGAACTGGGTTTGAGTCTGTATAGGCAAAAAAAAATAATTGTAACCTGGTTCTTTCTAAAATGGAAAACTATTACAATTAGCTATTATGAATAATACTTAAAAGGGACAGTAAAGTCAAAATTAACTTTCATGATTCAGATATTGCATGCAATTTTATGCAACTTTCCAATTTACTTCTAATATAGAATTTGATTTATTCTCTTGGTATCAATTGTTAAAAAACATTCCTACATAAGTTCAGGAGCAGCAAAGCACAGTTGGGAGTTACCTGCAAATTGACGGCTGTATATATATGCCTCTTCTCATTGGCTCATCCAATGTATTCAGCTAGCTCCCAGTAGTGCATTGTTGCTCCTTCAACAACGGATGCCAAGAGAATGGAGCAAATTGGATAAATTATAAAGTAGTTAAAAATGGTAAGCTCTAAATTATAAAAGAAAAAAAATGGGTTTCATAACATTTTAAAGCAAAGTCTATAACATATATCAAGTGAGGAGAACATGTCCAAATTTACCAATCCTGCTCATCTAAAAGTATTCCACACCACTGTCCCCTTGCAAAAGCAAAAACTTCTAATACAACTTAAAGGGGCAGTATACATATGTGTTCATATAACTGCATAATAGACACTACTATAAAGAATAATATGCACAGATACTGATATAAAAATCCAGTATAAAACCTTTTAAAAACGTACTTAGAAGCTCCCAATTTAGCACTATTGATGAGATTAGCCTGAGACACCCACTGAAGGGGGCTGAGAGCAGGACCTTCCCCCTACCCTGCATATGAAAAGACCCATATACAAACAGAATCAGTCTGAAATCTGTATACATCTAAAACTTTGGGGCTTGGTTAGGAGCCTGAAAATCAGCACAATGTTATTTAAAAATAAGAAAAACTATACATTTTTACAAAAACACTAGGCGGGCTATATAAATGGATCATCTACAAAACATTTATGCAAAGAAAAATCTAGTGTATAATGTCCCTTTAAAAGTAGATCTTTTTTTCCCTGTGCTTGTAAAATCTGGAGTGTTATAATTTAGAAGATTATAAAGTTACAAGACTGGTTATAATAACTTGTGAATCTTATTTCTCTAAAAACAAGAAATCTTCACTAAACATACATGACCAGCTAAACTGAAAAAAAACATACGCTTGCAATGGGAAATGTGGAAACCTTTACAATTAGATTTACCTAAATTCCTCATTATAAGTTGATCAGCCAGGACGTTTCTTTGTGTTTATCAAGGTTCTTATTAGGGAACAAAGAGTCACTGGTGATGACAAACAGTCTCAAACAGGTTTAGAAGAAAGAAAAAGTCACTGAACTGATAAGGAAATCTCACTACTGATAACATATCAAAGATGCAAAAATGAATAATCTGCACAAGATCTGTTTTCTCTCTCCAGCGGTGGAGAGGAATATTTGTAATCGCAGATGTCCTACACAGAGCAAACACTAAATCCCAGCTGTTCTTGCACAACCACATACAAGTCTGTAAAAACTGACTTGTTTATGAATCAGATTACAGCTAAACATACACAAATATAATCAAATGAATATATAGTATAGACTGATTTATGTACTTTTAACAGTGCCCTTCTAATACCCGTGCTCTGGCCGCCCACTTCAAAATTGTTTTTTTTGGTGAACTAACATTTAAACTGTTTTCCAATCAGCGCTCTAGCCATATGGCACTTTTTTTTGTAGCTAGAGTGCAGACTGGGAAGCAGTTAAAACCATTAGCTTACCAAAAAAAATGAGGTTTGAAGGGGAGCGACCAGAGCGTAGGGGTATTAGAATGGCACAGCTAAATTAAAAAGTAACTTACAGTACATCTTCATTAGAAGTGATCAATTAAAGCCCATGTAAAATATTGCTTAGATTCTGGACCTTATTTTAAAACATTTTAAGTTTACCATCACTTTTAACAATGAGAAGCACAATGAAAAACAGTGAAAGAGTTAAAGTGGCTGCAACATTGCAACTGGGATTTCATGGTGGATAGTGGATTCACTGAAAAGGGGGTCCTCTCACAAAAAGTAAAAGCAATGCATAAATTGGTCCTGAAATGCAGCCACTCAAAACAAGCCCTAAACTGTCCATGGGCACAGCCAAAAAGAACAGAATAAGGTGAAATATCTTGTAATCCATATTAGTATACCATTATATTGAGATTACTGGTTAGTTTTTCTGTACACTTATCACTTTACAATATCTAAATAAAATGTTGCCTAACATACATACTATGACAACTATGTGTCATTTCAGTGCTTATTATTTGCCACATCTAACACCTTAGGTAGCCCTCAGTTTACGCCGGGGTTAGGTTCCAGAAGGAATGGTTGTAAATCGAAACCGTTGTAAATTGAAACCCAGTTTATAATGTAAGTCAATGGGAAGTGAGGGAGATAGGTTCCAGGTCCCTCTCAAAATTGTAATAAGTAACACCTAATACATTATTTTTAAAGCTTTGAAATGAAGACTTTAAATGCTAAACAGCATTATAAGCCTAATAAAATAATCACACAACACAGAATATATAATTAAACTAAGTTAAATGAACAAAAACATTTGCTATGCAGCATTATAAACCTAATAAAATAATCACACAACACAGACTTCACTTGCATTTTTCTGCAAACAGTTCTTTCTATGCATTCCAATCTGGACTGATTCATAGACAGGAAGATCTTGTTCCTTTGAAATCTGCTCGATAGCTCCGGTCCGGTTAAAATGATTAATTTCAGCTTGCTTGGCTTTGCTGCAACACAAGCGGACAGCTCCACCTACTGGCTATTTTAATAATAGCACTGCTTCTCAATGCTTTCAATAGCAGTCACATGACTGGGAAAAAAAGGTTGTTATTCTGAAACGGTGTAAATTGAACCGTTGTAAAACAAGGGCCACCTGTATTTGCAATGGAGGAGTCAGCTTCTTTGCAACTGACACATTCCTATAGTCTGAGAATATAATGTATATGTTTCTGAATGTCTGTGCATACATTCCAGCTAAATAAATACTATTTTAACCAATATTTTTTTTGTGTGTTATATTTATAAAAGTGCATTAACTGGCCCAACTGTATAAATTCAAACAAGACGATTATGTTAAAATGATTTACACCCCTGATTTAGGATGTATGTTTATTCAACAGGAAAATAGTGTTACCCATTTCACTTAATAAACTAAAATCACTGCGTATAATGTATAAGCCCTGCTGTAACATTACCGTCTCTGCACTTATACTGACAGAGCCCGTCCTCCCCTCCTAGCAGGTCCAGTGCAGCATTCAAGTACATGTCAATCTTATGCACCCCATTCCTGATGGTCTTTAAAGTCATCCTCCAGTCGGGGGTTTCGGGTTGGGGCTGTTGCCGAGAGTCCTGGTAGCCATTTACTAGTAAGCAGCAGTAGCAGGAGATTAACAGGGGGATCACAGGAATGTGGCGGCACATGTCTCTGCCACAGCTACAGAGTGTCTGCTTTGGTTTTGAGAGCGGATAATGAGAAATAACGGGGCATACACGGAGAGTGGCATATGGCAGCAGATCACTGAAGCGAATCACTTCAATACATTGTCATGTTCCAACATGTCTACCCCTATAATCCTCAAAGAACAGTAGCCGTTTCAAAAGCCTCGGATAACGCTGCTGCCACAAATGCTGGAAAATGGATATAAACTATTATGCTAGGCTAAGACTACACACCTTCCTGTGAGATCATCAGTGCAGGACGTGTTAGTGTCATTTATTAGGCTAGAAAGTGACTTCCTATCCCAAGGGAAAAAAGGATATTGCAATGTGATTGTGTATCTGTAATATGGACGACCGAGTCCAGGGGGCGCTGAAGAACTTGCAAGCGTCTGTAATAAATAATGCAGCGTACGTGTAACTGTAGTAGAGCAGTGTCAGTTTCACAACTCCCAGCATATGTTGTGAGAGCACAGTTTTATCTGGGGGATGCACACATAATCTGTAATGGAGCCTGATTATAGGTGCTATCGGTTGTGTTACATGCAACATGTGTTAGTACCAACATGTCGACGATAAAACAAAAATGAGAGATCTTGGACAGAACTGTCATCCTGTGACAGTGTGACAGACTATTTCAAGTCTTTTTTGAGATCACACTATAAATAGGCTTACCATAATTTTTAGAGGTGAAACTGGGACCACCTGGTGCGGTGCCAGTGGGGGTGTGGTCAGGAGTGTGGTCAAGGGGGCGTGGCAATTACCGGTCCTTATAAAGTAGTAGCTTTTATGTGTGTAATGTTTTGTGGATACTCTACCCTTCCTCAGTCACACAAGTGAATCACACAGTTTAAATAGACCATAACACCACCCCCTAGTGAAAAAGGCACCATTACGTTGTCATGGCAAATAAACCATTAATCTAAATCTCAGATTCTAAATAATGCCAAACATCAAGCATAATTATCACTTTCATAATGATCAATTTTACAATTTAATATCTGCAGTGTAATATGGGTTTTATGTGTCTAAGGAACAGAGCCAGATACCGATAAGGCATAAATACAACATTGACTGAAAGTAAAAAAGAAACACGTACCTGCTAAAGCTGTTTAAAGGGATAGTCAAGTCTAAAAAAAACTTTCATGTTTTAAATAGGGCATGCAATTTTAAACAACTTCCCAATTTACTTTTATCACCAATTTTGCTTTGTTCTCTTGGTATTCTTAGTTGAAAGCTAAAACTAGGAGGTTCATATGCTAATTTCTTAGACCTTGAAGACTGCCTCTAATCTGAATATATTTTGACCACTAGAGGGCATTAGTTCACATGTTTCATATAGATAACATTGAGCTCATGCACGTAAAGTGACCTAGGGGTTAGCACTGATTGGCTAAACTGCATGTCTGTCAAAAGAACTGAAATAAGGGGGCAGTCAGCAGAAGCTTAGATACAAGATAATTACAGAGGTAAAACGTGTATTATTATAACTGTGTTGGTTATGCAAAACTGGGGAATGGGTAATAAAGGGATTATCTTTCTTTTTAAACAACAAAAATCTGGTGTTGACTGTCCCTTTAAGAGGCTACTCTATACCATAATGCAGGAAGATTATAGCCAAAATGCTATTCTGCATGAAGTAAAGCAAGATCCAGGCCAAAAATCCTGCCTGTCTGTACTTCCTAGTCATACCTATATGATTCCCCTAAAGGTGTATTACCGGCAATGACACCAAGGGTCGGGGGGATGTTAAATTCTTAGAAAAATAAACCAAGTAGTACTACAAAATTAAAAAAAACTTACGCTGCTCACTCAGCCTGTATTACTAAATGTAAACTTTGGGGGCTGTATGTAAGTACCAGCATCCAACTATGCTGGAGAGCCACAGTCCAGTCATTTTGAATAATGTGTCTGGGTTTCAGGTGGTCAGAAACCCGGACACATGATTTGAAACTTGGAGGTGGCAACCCTACTGGGACAGAATGAACAACTGGGTGGGACACTGGGACAGCGCCTCCAAACCGGGACAATCCCAGTAAAAGTGGGACTTCTGGTAAGCCTAACTATAAACGGGGGTGAGGGCTCACAAATCTGTGAAAAGTTTATAATAGTCTTAGATAGCTCCTGGAGTGGTTCTGGACTGGAACATTCAAAGAAGAAAGCTATGATTTCTTAAATCATCATACAAATACTTTAATTATATATGGGCTCTATTAAAGGGATAGTCTAGTCAAAATTAAGAGGAGCTGACCCATTTTTGGTTCAGAACCACATTTAGACACCAGTCAGCAAGCGCTACCCAGGTGCTGAACCAAAAATGGTCCGGCTCCTAAGTTTACATTCTTGCTATTTAAAATAAAGATACCAAGAGAACGAAGAAAACTTGATAATAGGAGTAAATTAGAAAGTTGCTTGAAATTGCATGCTCTATCTGAATCATGAAACTTTAATTTTGACTTGACTATTCCTTTAAACTCTTTCTGGATCCTGGATGATTGACAAGTCGTGATTTCTCAAAGTTGGTTGCATCATAGCAGGTGACGGGCAGCAGCAGATGCTGCATTGCTCACCCTGAATATTGATGGGCAGGTTCCCTTCCTGGGAATCTTGTCTGTCAGCATATTAATACATGGGGGGGCTTTATTTTATTTAAGGTACAATAAGTCATTATCTAATGATGCAGTGGTTGTAAAGTTTTATTTTGAGACTTCAAACATTTAGGAAAGGTTAACTTACTATTACAACTTTGCTGCCTGACTGGTTGTAGTAAATATAACCTTTGTATAGCTTATTTAGTTTTAAGAAATTAGTTAAAACCTTCAGAATGGCAGTACTATCTATTATAAGCTACATCCTATCAAGCAAATGAAAAAAAAAAATCAGACAAAAGGTAAAAGAATATAGAACTATGTATGTGGATATATGTTTCTGCTCTGAGTTAATAGAAACAATGAGTTTGCTTGCTTCAACTGTTTATCCACTTCTTTATTTTAGCGCTTTTCAGGAGAGACCCTCACTATGCCTTTTTATGTTTATGCTATGATTTTATGCAAATAGATGGAAGCAATCCACCTGCCTAGTACTACCAAAGAAGTTTATCTTGATAGAAAAAGGTGGAAATATACTCACAAACGTGAAGCACCCAGTGGTGCTAGTGGGCGGGCTGGAACTTTGCAGTAGTCGAGCTCACTGTTACCAAACGACAGTCAGGTCAGATCTAGAGGACCTGAAGGAACAATCTCATTATCTGTATATGGATAGAGAGCAAAAGACCATGGCCCAATACCGTATGAACAGAAACAAGTGATTAAATACCAAGTGATTGCACTTACAGGATAAAAAGCACCTCCAGGTGCAATAAAAGCAGACTGGGACTTCACAGCCTCCCAGCTGACTAGATCCCACAGCCAACAATGGAAAGTGTTCCAAAACAGTCCCAGAGCAGTATTGAGATAAGACCACAATCCCAGCAAGTGTATAATTAAAAACAGAATATTTAAAAGCGACGCTTAGAGGGCTGTTTCTTCAGGCTATACAGAGTACAACTTAAAATACACTTGCTATATAAAGGGAACCAAACACTCTCTGATAGGTTATACAATTAATCTAAAACACCTGTGTGTGTCATCAGCTAATAATTAGTGAGCATAGTAATCAAAGTAAATATTGTTTTCACTGGTCCAATGAAGCATATGTTGGTACAATGTTGGTACACAGAGTATGTTATAATAAACAAATTAACAATCCAAAAAATCAAAACACATTGTGAACAAATATATATACAGAATATATATATATATATATATATATATATATATATATATATATATATATATATATATATATATACAGGTGGCCCTCGTTTTACAACGGTTCAATTTACAGCGTTTCAGAATAACAACCTTTTTTTCCAGTCATGTGACTGCTATTTAAAAGCATTGAGAAGCAGTGCATTTATTAAAATAGCCAGTAGGTGGAGCTGTCCGCTTGTGTTGCAGCAAAGCCAAGCAAGCTGAAATTAATCCGTTTAACCAGACCTGAGCTATCGAGCAGATTTCAAAGGAACAAGATCTTCCTGTCTATAAATCAGTCCAGATTGGAATGCATAGAAAGAACTATTTGCAGAAAAATGCAAGTGAAGTCTGTGTTGTGTGATTATTTTATTAGGTTTATAATGCTGTTTAGCAAATGCTTTTGTTCATTTAACTTAGTTTAATTATTTATTCTGTGTTATGTGATTATTTTATTAGGTTTATAATGCTGTTTAGCATTTAAAGTCTTCATTTCAAAGCTTTAAAAATAATGTATTTGGTGTTACTTATACAAGCCTGGAACCTATCTCCCTCACTTCCCATTGACTTACATTATAAACTGTGTTTCAATTTACAATGGTTTTGATTTACAACCATTCCTTCTGGAACCTAACCCCGGCGTAAACTGAGATATGTCATAAAATATTTACAAAACAACAAGTATTGGCGCACATCCAAACACTTAAGTCCACATATTTATAACATATTTATATATGCTGCAAAAAATATTTTTGCTTGCTTAATATTCTTAAAATTGTTAAAACAAAATTGGGATCATTGTCACGCAATATTATTAACATATATTTATGCTGCAAAAAGTTACTGCATACTGGCCCTGCAATATTTTTCTTATAGTAGAGAATGCAAACAGACATGAAACATATAATATGTAACAATCTAATATGTAACCAGTAGTGATGTCGCAAACCTAAAATTTTCAGTTCGCGAACGGCGAACGCGAACTTCCTCAAATGTTCGCGAACCGCGTGAACCGCCATAGACTTCAATAGGCAGGCGAATTTTAAAACCCACAGGGACTCTTTCTGGCCACAATAGTGATGGAAAAGTTGTTTCAAAGGGACTAACACCTGGACTGTGGCATGCCGGAGGGGGATCCATGTCAAAACTCCCATGGAAAATTACATAGTTGATGCAGAGTCTGGTTTTAATCCATAAAGGGCATAAATCACCTAACATTCCTAAATTGTTTGGAATAACGTGCTTTAAAACATCAGGTATGATGTTGTATCGATCAGGTAGTGTAAGGGTTACGCCCGCTTCACAGTGACAGACCGAACTCCCCGTTTAACGCACCGCAAACAGTCCATTTGCACAACCGCAAACTCCCCATTTGCACAAGGTTGGATACCAAGCTAGCCATGTCCCGTTCCTTGTCCTCACTGATGTCATTGAAGGTCTCTTCCTCCACTCAGCCACGTACAACACCAAGGGTCCCTGAAAGGTGACAACAAGCCCCCTGGGACGCCTGCTGTGTTTGGTCTTCCACCTCCTCAAAGCCACCTTCCTCCTCTGACTCCTCTTCTTCAGACTCCTCTCTCTGCGTTGCCTCTCTCTGCGTTATTATAAGGTGTGTTAAGTAGTACTATTCCTATCAGTTTAATCCCTGTTATGTGCTATTTTTTGGTTTGGTTTTTGAAGCCACAGTGCAGCACCAGAGTCCAGAAAAATTAGGCATGTACACATGCCTGAAAAATTAGGTATTGTTGCAGCCGCTGCTGTAGCAGCGGCCAGAAAAATTGATGTTTGTTTCCCAGGCAGAAAGTGCCCTAAAACATTGCGGCTTGAACCCTAGTTGCTGGCGGATAAGTCACGCAAGTCATCCGGCATTCAGAGATAAAATACAGCAGCGTGTGGACCATTTTTAGCCCAAGGCAGCTCATCTCATCAGGCCTTTTTTAGTCAAATGTATCGCCCACTGTTGGTCCCTTCGGGATCCATCCCTCATTCATCTTAATAAAGGTGAGGTAATCTAGACTTTTTTGACCTAGGCGACTTCTCTTCTCAGTGACAATACCTCCTGCTGCACTGAAGGTCCTTTCTGACAGGACACTTGAAGCGGGGCAGGCCAGAAGTTCTATCACAAATTGGGATAGCTCAGGCCACAGGTCAAGCCTGCACACCCAGTAGTCAAGGGGTTCATCGCTCCTCAGAGTGTTGATATCTGCAGTTAAGGCGAGGTAGTCTGCTACCTGTCGGTCGAGTCGTTCTCTGAGGGTGGACCCCGAAGGGCTGTGGCGATGCGTAGGACTTAAAAAGCTCTGCATGTCCTCCATCAACAACACGTCTGTAAAGTGTCCTGTCCTTGCTGGCGTGGTTGTGGGAGGAGGAGGATTACTTTCACCTCTTCCCCTGTTAGATTCCCGTTGTGCTGTGACATCACCCTTATTCGCTGTGTAAAGCATACTTTTTAATTTATTTTGGAACTGCTGCATCCTTTCCGACTTGCGGGAATTCGGTAACATTTCAGGCACTTTATGCTTATACCTGGAGTCTAGTAGTGTGGACACCCAGTACAGGTCGTTCTCCTTCAGCCTTTTTATACGAGGGTCCCTCAACAGGCACGACAGCATGAAAGACCCCATTTGCACAAGGTTGTATGCCGAGCTACTCATGTCCCGTTCCTCGTCCTCAGTGATCTCACTGAAGGTATGTTCTTCCCCCCAGCCACGTACAACACCACGGGTACCAGATAGGTGACAACGAGCACCCTGGGATGCCTGTTGTGGTTGGTCTTCCTCCTCCTCCTCCTCAAAGCTACATTCCTCCCCTGACTCCTCTTCCTCACAATCCTCTTCCATCGTTGCCGCAGGTCCAGCAAGCGATGCTGATAAGGCTGTTTCTGGTGGTGATGGTGACCACAACTCTTCCTCTTCACGCTCATCTACGGCCTGATCCAGCACTCTTCGCAGGGCACGCTCCAGGACGAAAACAAATGGTATGATGTCGCTTATGGTGCCTTCAGTGCGACTGACTAGGTTTGTCACCTCCTCAAAAGGACGCATGAGCCTACAGGCATTGCGTATGAGCGTCCAGTAACATGGCAAAAAAATTCCCAGCTCCGCAGAGGCTGTCCTAGCACCCCGGTCATACAAATAATCGTTAACGGCTTTTTCTTGTTGGAGCAGGCGGTCAAACATTAGGAGTGTTGAATTCCAACATGTCGGGCTGTCGCAAATCAAGCGCCTCACTGGCATGTTGTTTCGCCGCTGGATATCTGAAAAGTGCGCCATGGCCGTGTAGGAACACCTGAAATGGCCACACACCTTCCTGGCCTGCTTCAGGATGTCCTGTAAGCCTGGGTACTTATGCACAAAGCGTTGTACGATCAGATTACACACATGTGCCATGCACGGCACATGTGTCAACTTGCCCAAATTCAATGCCGCCAACAAATTTCTTCCGTTGTCACAAACCACTTTGCCGACCTCCAGTTGGTGCGGAGTCAGCCACTGATCCACCTGTGCGTTCAGGGCGGACAGGAGTGCTGGTCCGGTGTGACTCTCTGCTTTCAGGCAAGTCAACCCCAAGACGGCGTGACACTGCCGTATCCGGGATGTGGAATAGTACCTGGGGAGCTGGGGGGGGGGGGGTGCCGTTGATGTGGAGCAAGACGCAGCAGCAGAAGAGGACTCAGCCGTGGAGGTTATGGAAGAGGATGGAGTAGGAGGAGTAGAGGAGGTGGCAGCAGGCCTGCCTGCAAGTCGTGGCGGTGTCACCAACTCCTCTGCAGAGCCACGCATTCCATGCTTGGCAGCCGCCAGCAGGTTTACCCAATGCGCAGTGTAGGTGATATACCTGCCCTGACCATGCTTTGCAGACCAGGTATCAGTGGTCAGATGGACCCTTGCCCCAACACTGTGTGCCAGACATGCCATTACTTCCTTTTGCACAATCGAGTACAGGTTGGGGATTGCCTTTTGTGCAAAGAAATTTCGGCCGGGTACCTTCCACTGTGGTGTCCCAATAGCTACAAATTTTTGGAACGCTTCAGACTCCACCAGCTTGTATGGTAAAAGCTGGCGGGCTAAGAGTTCAGACAAGCCAGCTGTCAGATGCCGGGCAAGGGGGTGACTTTGTGACATTGGCTTCTTACGTTCAAACATGTCCTTGACAGACACCTGACTGTGGGCAGATGAGCAGGTGAGAGACGGAGTGGCGGATGGTTGAGAGGGGGCAAGGAGGACAGCAGTGGTTGACGTGGCTGAAGATGCTGGACCAGGAGGAGGATGGCGGCTTTGAGTTTGTGTGCTGCTTGTACTCATGTGTTGATCCCATAGGCGTTTGTGATGTACGATCATGTGCCTTCGCAAAGCAGTTGTACCTAGGTGGGTGTTGGACTTCCCACGACTCAGTTTCTTTTGGCACAGGTTGCAAATGGCATCGCTGTTGTCAGAGGCAGACACACAAAAAAAATGCCACACTGCTGAGCTCTGTAATGACGGCATTCTGGTGGTGGCAACAGCATGCGCTGATTGGCGTGCTGTCTGGCTGACCCCCGGTGCCGATGCATGCTGTCTGACTGTGCCACTAGCTCCTTGCGACGACCTCCCCCTGCTTCCAACTCGTCTCCTCCTCCTCTCTGTCTCCCCATCTGAACTTTCCCCCTGTTCTTCTTCTCTTCTAGCGGGCACCCACGTGACATCCACGGACGCATCGTCATCATCAACCGCTTCACTTGTATCTGACAACTCAGCAAAGGAAGCAGCAGCGAGTACCAATGCATGCTGTCTGACTGAGCCACTAGCTCCTTGCGACGACCTCCCCCTGCTTCCAACTCGTCTCCTCCTCCTCTCTGTCTCCCCATCTGAACTTTCCCCCTGTTCTTCTTCTCTTCTAGCGGGCACCCACGTGACATCCACAGACGCATCGTCATCATCAACCGCTTCACTTGTATCTGACAACTCAGCAAAGGAAGCAGCAGCGGGTACAACATCATCATCATCACACCGTACGTCCATGTGTGTAATGCTGCCTGACTGAGACATATCCCTGTTATCTACATCCTCTGGCAATAATGGTTGCCCAACACTCATTTCTTCCAACTGATGTGTAAATAACTCCTCTGACAGATCAAGGGAAGCGGCTGTGGTGCTAGTGTTGGTGGTGGCGGATATGAGTTGCACTGGGGTGACACTGTGCCCTGGCAGGCACTGAAACGCACATGCATGAAGGAAACTGACTGCTATTATTTCACAGTCAAAAAAGTGTTTTGTTTTTTTAAATGTACACTACTGTTACACCAGATATGAGTTGCACTGAAGTGACACTGTGCCCTGGCAGGCCCTGAAACGCACACGCGTGAAGGAAACTGACTGCTATTATTTCACAGTCAAAAAAGTTTTTTTTTTTTTTTAAATGTACACTCCTGTTACACCAGATATGAGTTGCACTGGGGTGACACTGTGCCCTGGCAGGCACTGAAACGCACACGTGTGAAGGAAACTGACTGCTATTATTTCACAGTCAAAAAAGTGTTGTTTTTTTTAAATGTACACTACTGTTACACCAGATATGAGTTGCACTGGGGTGACACTGTGTCCTGGCAGGTACTGAAACGCACACGTGTGACGGAAACTGACTGCTATTATTTCACAGTCAAAAAAGTGTTGTTTTTTTTAAATGTACACTACTGTTACACCAGATGAGTTGCACTGGGGCGACAATGTGCCCTGGCAGGCACTGAAACACACACGTGTGAAGGAAACTGACTGCTATTATTTCACAGTCAAAAAAGTGTTGTTTTTTTAATGTACACTACTGTTACACCAGATATGAGTTGCACTGGAGTGACACTGTGCCCTGGCAGGCACTGAAACGCACACGTGTGAAGGAAACTGACTGCTATTATTTCACAGTCAAAAAAGTGGGGTTTTTTTTAAATGTACACTACTGTTACACCAGATATGAGTTGCACTGGGGTGACACTGTGCCCTGGCAGGCACTGAAACACACACGTGTGAAGGAAACTGACTGCTATTATTTCACAGTCAAAAAAGTGTTGTTTTTTTTTTTTAAATGTACACTACTGTTACACCAGATATGAGTTGCACTGGGGTGACACTCTGCCCTGGCAGGCCCTGAAACTCACACGTGTGAAAGAAACTGACTGCTATTATTTCACAGTCAAAAAAGTGTGTGTTTTTTTAAATCTACACTACTGTTACACCAGATATGAGTTGCACTGTGGTGACACTGTGCCCTGGCAGGCACTGAAACGCACACGTGTGAAGGAAACTGACTGCTATTATTTCACAGTCAAAAAAATGTTTGTTTTTTTTTTTAAATGTACACTACTGTTACACCAGATATGAGTGGTGGCACTGGGCAAGTGGGCACAGTATACGCTGTGAGCCTGACACACACGCTGGCAGGCAGGCAACTGCAATTAGATTACACAGGAAAAAAAAAAAAAAGCAGACTGATGTTCTAGCCCTAAAAAGGGCTTTTTGGGGTGCTGTCCTTACAGCAGAGATCAGATGAGTCCTTCAGGACTGTAGTGGACACTGAATACACTAGGCTAGCTATCGATTTCCCTATTAAATCAGCAGCAGCTACACTGTCCCTCCTCTCACTAAGAATGCAGCTTCCAAATGAATCTAAAATGGATGCTGTCCAGGAGGTGGGAGGGTCTGGGAGGGAGGGTCTGCTGCTGATTGGCTGGAATGTGTCTGCTGACTGTGAGATACAGGGTCAAAGTTTACTCAATGATGACGAATAGAGGGCGGACCGAACATTGCATATGTTTGCCGGCGAACTATTCGCGACATCACTAGTAACCAGATAGAAGCAATGAAATTGTTAAAGAACTCTACCAGTAAGCTCACCTTGACAGATGATCAGCTCCATATTCTCAGCTCACTGAGCCCATTTAGTGATCCTGAAATGGACTACTATGACAAATTGTCAAAGCAAATGTCCCTACCATTATGAATATCGAAGAAATTATTTCTAGAGTTCAACATGGCTTAAGTAAAGAACTTGCTGGCCTCTGCCAGGATGTAAATTAAATTGGCTTCTTAGTAGAGGCTTTTGAGGATGAGCGTGACTCAGTTGCAAAAGATATTGACACAGTTACACATTATATTTAGATAGATACATGACAAGATTAACAACTTGGAAAACAGAAGTAGAAGAAATAATCTGCAGTTCTTTAGTATTCCTAAATCAATATTTTCCAATGCCTTGCTTACCTTCATTCAAAACATTTCTCTATGGGGCCGAATTATCATTGTGTGGACGGACATCATGTCTGCCGCACATCGATAAATGCCTACATGTCGGCAGTTATCATTGCACAAACATTTCTTGCTGTCCGCCGCCTCATCCGCTGCTTGGTAAATCTACCCCTATGGCTAAACTTGAATCATCAGTAATTGTTAATCCCTGGGAACAAGCTTCCCCTTCCAGAGATAGTCGCCCCATACAAATTTTTTTGTGACCTTACTGTTATGACTCTCCTAAAAAAAAAATTGACTTTTTTAAAGGCTATGAAACCCACCAATTATCTTTTGTGACTCAGACAGAACATACCATTTAAAAAAAAGTTTCCAATTTACTTCTATTATCAAATTTGCTTTGTTCCCATCATATTCTGTATTGAAGAGATACCTAGGTAGGCATCTGGAACACTGCTGCCATCTAGTGCTCTTGCAAATGGGTAACATTCTTGAGAAACTGCTGCCATATAGTGCTCCAGAAATAGGCTGTCATCTAAGCATATATCACTGCTTTTCAACAAGATACCAAGAGAACGAAGAAAATGTGAAAATAAAAGTAAATTAGAACATTTTTGGGTTTCATGTCCCTTTAACAGAACTATTTAGAGAAAAAGAGAAGATCCCTTATCCTTAGGTTTTCCATTTTTGCCTCTCCACAATATAGTTGGGGAAGACGCTAATTTGTAAGCACCCGTAGGACATCTCAGACTTAAGAATTATTTAGAATTATTTAACAAACGTGTTCCTTGATTTCACCCTACTTGACATTTTCTTTCTATAGCAAATGTTCTGTAACAGGGCTTGTTAATTTCATACAACTCTTTTACTAATAGCCATATCTCCTGTCAGACTACCAGATGATAATTACACTGTTTTACTCTGATTTAGAGGTTTATTTGGCACCCTCCTTAAGCAGGGGTTACCCATCTCCTGTCCCCTTACACTATGGCTTTGTTACCTGTGGTGCCAACTACAACTTACATTACCACAATATTTTAATTTTTTTTTTGCATAATGGTGGGCTTATTAAGCCAATTTCTTACTATTTCTGCCTTTTAATATTTTATTATACTGTTTACCTTGATTGCTGTTCTTTTCTTCATCTTTTCTTCTAACCTTTAGAGGCTGACTCCCTTGCAGATCATTATCAGGCATTGGATCATGTATGACCAGTATTGAAACTTTAACACCTTTTCCATGACCCTGACTCATGTTCAAGTGTTGACTCACTGATAATTTATCTTTACACCAAACATAGGGACATTAACGTCAAAATTAAACATTCATGCACATTCCAAAAGACTTTCTGAAATTTATGGCTGTATTAGCTGTAGTTTAAGTTTTGGAACAACGACAGGGATTTTATTCCATTATTTTCTTATATTCCCAAGAAAGAGGGAATTGTCGAACCTATTCTGGACTTAATGTATTTAAAAAAAAATCTCAGAGTTCCTATTTTCAAAACAGTAACAATCTGGACAATTATACCTCTTATTTAATTGGTATCAATTCATGTTCACCTTAATTTGAAGGATGTCTGCCTTCCTATTCCTAGATCATTGGCAATTTCTAAGGTTTGCCTTTCAGTGCAAACTTATTCAGTTTGTGACTCTTCCATTTAGCGCATCTACAGCTCCTAGAATTTTTACAAAGCTTCTGGAAACTCTTGTGTCTGTAATAAGAACTCATGTAGTTCTGTACTTGGGCAAAATATTGGTTCAGGCTCCAGACATGGATTCTTCACAGACATCGTTGGAGAATTAAATTTAAATAGTTCTCTTTAATCAAGAGTCTCCTTTCTAGGAGTCATAAATATTTAAATACATATGTACACTCATCTATCTATCTATATATATATAGGCAAAAAAAAAATAAAAAAAAATAGAATATATCCAGGCTGCAAACGTGAAGTTTAAAACCAAAAAGTCTTTATTCAATTCCACATGGGATAAAAATGATGAGAAAAACAACAAGGGAGTCCAGTATATCAGTGTGGCCAAAAAGCTCAGCTAAGATGTTTCGGTAAAAACCGTAATCATAGCTAATTGGAGACTGGTGTGCTGGCAATTTAAAAGCCTAAAACAACACTTATTGGACAATACTAAAACCAATAATATGGTCACACGATTTATGCTAATAGCAATAAGTGAATATCAAAACACCCTGTTATGCAAAATACCTGACTTACAAGCTACACTAAGGGAGCAAACAAATGTAAGAAAGATGCTAATAAAATTCAAATAGAAAGAGGAAAAGACAAATAATGCAAATAGTAATAATGATAGTAAAATTGTTAAAAACATTATACTACCAATATGTCATGCAATTATTAAAGCTTACATGTTAAGCTTATATGAAATATAAGTGCATGAGGATGTATAGGCAGATTAGAGTGAACAGCTACATACACTATGTATAAATTGGTAGATACATATAATACTCCAGATATGTAATATACATTGGCAATATGTACCAAAATATGAATAGTAACAATAGTAACAATAGATAAGGGCTTATAAAAAACCCAAAGGGACATATTGTCCACAGATATCAAGGAACAAATCCCCCCACACTATATAAATATATATGTGAGTGTGCCAAAAAATGAAGGTTACAGTGACCCATATATGTAAAGAGAGGAGACTGGGAGATATGTAGATATCCAAAAAGAGGAACCTAATAATAGGGTGTAAAAAGTATATATATATAAATATAAATGGAGTATGATGGTACCATGTAGGAAATAAATATTGTTTAATAACAATGCAAAATTGCATTGTAAATCAGAAAGCAACTGATGAATGAGGACACACAATTCTATATACATATAGGAAAACAGAGGAATTCATTGAGACTTGGAACACTACTAACTGAATGCTCAGTCAGATTAATGCATTTGCTAATTATGTACAAAACCAAATTGCTTACTATTGTCAGAGGTGAAATTGAAATATTGCAGATTGAGTTGAATAACAGGAAATTAGAACTTGACTACCCTAAGTTTGATGATGGTATTTTGAGATTGGCTTTGTCTGAATCTAAGAAGGAGATTTTAAATACTAAGCACTCTAAATATCTTAGGTATCAGGCAGACTATGATAATCAGACGGTATACATTTGGCATCATTCTAGGAATAGCTCCAATAATAGGAGAGGTAGATCCAGGAGCAGAGGTAGAGGTAGAGGCAGAGGTAGAGGCAGAGGACAGCAACAAAAACAGCATATATCCTTTAATAATTCTGGTGCATATAGGTCCTCTGGTAGTGAGGGTGACTCAGGTGATGATACTGGGGCCTCAGGTGGTGAGGATTCTGCAGGAATACCCAGGGGTATTCTTACACAGAGTACACATAAGCAAGTGAGCATTAATGGCTCTACCAACATTACTGATATAATGGCTGTGATACCTAAAGAATTGCACACACAGGGTGCAGGAATTCCAAAAACCACACAAAACAAAATACACACTGCTAAAGGTACTAAGTATATAAGTAGCACCAATCAGACCCCAGTTAATGTTACGAATACCACAGGGGAATATCGCAGGGCTTTTGATCAGGTTTTTCACCAGGCACAGGACAAAACAGCAATAGGACAGGAGAAGAGGTATCCCCAGAGGATGAACAAAAACACCAAGTATCAGTAACACCCACCTGTGGTAATACCTATAATGTGATTAACCTATCCACTTTTACCCTATCTAACATGCAATTTAAGGTTCTTAGTTATGGCTTGAATTTTGCCCTCACAACTTCATTTAACCTTTTTAACACTATGTTAGACGTTAATAGGTTAATTAGGAATCTCACTCTGAAAAAATATTTTCATAGTGCTGATACTGACATTGATAGTTTAGAGAAAAAAGGTGTATAACCTGCGCAAAAAACAGATAGGAGAAGGGGGATGGGGGATGCCTCTAGCTCTCCTCGATGGGTACCCTAGCGTGCCCAATGTGTAAAGATATATGCAAGGTAGAGGTGAGCGCCAAAAGAAGGCTGAGGATAGGGTAGGGAACGCCAAAATAGGCTAAGATAAGCTGGTAGAATACGAAATTAAAAATTATTTATTCCACACAATAATTAAAATAATAAAAGAACAATATACACTGATGGTTGTTCATGGATCCATGTTACAAATGATAGCAAATTACAGTGTTGGATAAAATACAATACGATATAATGATAAAAACAATTATATATACTGGTAGAATCAATATGGCTGATGATAAAGCCTTATATGCTGAGTATCTGTTAAGTGGTTAGCACCTTGGTTGAGTCCAGTAAGTGTAAGATGCTCCTGGTAAGTATATAGGGTTAATTGTAATCCAAAATGTGCGGAGAAAAAAATGACGAGGTTTAAGTGTGATCAGTGTCCTGACATTGATACTAGCCAGAATTTAGCACACAGACATACATCTATTTCAGAGGCTGCTCCTTTATCCTTTTCGGAGTCTTGTGATGTCTTGTCTCTGAATGAACTTGGGAGACAAGTGACTCATGAAGCTGAGACAGGGACCATCAAAAGTCACAGTGTTTTTAAGAAACCCTCTGATTTCTATCCTTTACAATATCGTGGGCCTGCCCTGGAGACCTTTTTCAAAAGGATTGAGAGAGACCTTACGTCCCTTGCCTCAACTAAGAATGAAACCAGCAATCGTAGGTTAAATTTGTCCTTTAGAGAGAGACAGGCGCTACGAGAGTTACAACAAAATGACAATTTGGTCATTCGATCCTCCGATAAAGGCGGCTCTGTAGTTGTCTTGGACAAATCAGAGTATATTAGGGAGGCCCATAGACAACTACACAATGATACATACTATCAGAAATTGGACAGGGATCACACATGGCTCTTTCAGAAAGAACTCAGAACCCTTTTGGATGATGGGTTGGAGGATGGGTTTTTTGATCAAGATACACATGATTTTTTGTTGGTAGAACATCTGATGGTACCCATCTTCCACCATCTTCCGAAAGTGCATAAGACCTTAACTGAGGTCCAGGGACGACCCATAGTTAGCGGGATAGGTTCCCTTTTGGAACACCTGCCTCAGTGGCTCGACAGTATTTTTGTATCCTTTGGTTACCTCCTTACAGAGTTATCTTAAGGACACCAAAGACTTATTAAATCTTATGGATACTTTTTGTTGGGACGCTCACTGTCACATGTAACTGTAGACGTGGTGGCGCTATACTCTACCATCCCACATGTGGAGGGACTGAAGGCTTTGTCCTTTATTTTGAAGAATTTCTCAGAACTAAATACAGATTTGGTGGATTTTGTGGTGAGAGCGACAGGTTTCGCCTTGACTCACAACTATTTTCGTTTTGGAGAGCAGTACTATCTCCAGAGATGTGGGACAGCCATGGGGGCCAAATTTACGCCCTCATACGCCAACATCTTCATGGGTTGGTGGGAGCTGTCCCACATCTATGGAGATGGGAATATGTACAGGGACAACATCGCCTTTTATAGGCGTTATATTGATGATTTGCTCTTCATTTGGCAGGGCTCTGAAACCATTTTGATTGAATTTGTTGGTTTCTTGAACTCCAACAAGGTTGGTCTGAGTTTCACTTTTGAGAGAAATTCCAGAACCATCAATTACCTGGATCTAACTTTGACTGCAGGTGATGATGGAAAAATTATAAGCAATATGTACAGGAAGCCTATATCCAAGAACACTTTGCTTCATGCAAAGAGTTGCCACCCTGTACATATCCCTATGGCGGTAGCCAAGGGACAGCTTATTAGAGTCAAACAGAATTGTAGTGACGATGATACTTGTAGAAAACAGAGTATTGAAATGCGAGATGTAGGCCATGTGAATTCATCATTGCGTCTGACAAGTTCAGATCAGAGGTCACTGGGGAGACTTTTAAGATCTCTTCCTGCCTCAACTGTACATCCTCCTATGTCATCTATCTTCTCTATTGTATAGAGTGTCATCTACAATATGTGGGGCTCACCACCACTGAGGTGAACACTAGGATTAGGAACCATCTCTCAACACTAAAATTGGGTGAAGCTAGTACGCCTCTGGTAAAACATTTCCGGAATTTTCACAACAAGAGTAATGCCACGCTTAGATGGCAAGCTATTGAACATGTCAAGGTGCCACCTAGAGGAGGAGACAGGGATCAGTTGCTCGGCAAGCGTGAGATGTTTTGGTTTTTTAAGTTTTGTACTAGAGTACCAGGGGGACTCAATTCTGAATATGATTTAATCAACTATTGGAAATAGTTTGTGTTGTGTTTCCTTTAGTATTCAGTAGTTTCATGAATATTATTAATATTAATATTATTTATTGTCTTTTTCTTGACATTCTACTTTGGTGCCCCCTGTTTTATTCTACTACTTTTTTTTAATTATTCACATTTATTTTTATTTTTACTTTATTTCATTGTATTTCATTTTACTTAATTTTGTTATTATTTGCATTGTATGTCACGCTTGCCGAGCATCTTAATATCTCTGTTTTCCTATATGTATATAGAATTGTGTGTCCTCATTCATCAGTTGCTTTCTGATTTACAATGCAATTTTGCATTGTTATTAAACAATATTTATTTCCTACATGGTACCATCATACTCCATTTATATTTATATATATATACTTTTTACACCCTATTATTAGGTTCCTCTTTTTGGATATCTACATATCTCCCAGTCTCCTCTCTTTACATATATGGGTCACTGTTACCTTCATTTTTTGGCACACTCACATATATATTTATATAGGGTGGGGGGATTTGTTCATTGATATCTGTGGACAATATGTCCCTTTGGGTTTTTTTATAAGCCCTTATCTATTGCTACTATTGTTACTATTCATATTTTGGTACATATTGCCAATGTATATTACATATCTGGAGTATTATATGTATCTACCATTTATACATAGTGTATGTAGCTGTTCACTCTAATCTGCCTATACATCCTCATACACTTATATTTCATATAAGCTTAACATGTAAGCTTCAATAATTGCATGACATATTGGTAGTATAATGTTTTTAACAATTTTACTATCATTATTACTATTTACATTATTTGTCTTTTCCTCTTTCTATTTGAATTTTATTAGCATCTTTCTTACATTTGTTTGCTCTGCTAGATTTAGAGTTTTGCGGCCAAAGAGGTGCGTTAGCTACGCGTGTATTCCCCCCCCCACCTTTTAAATACCGCTGGTATTTAGAGTTCACAGAAGGGCTGCGTTAGGCTCCAAAAAGGGAGTGTAGAGCATATTTACCGCCACTGAAACTCTCAATACCAGCAGTACTTACGGACGCGGCCAGCTTCAAAAACGTGCTTGTGCACGATTCCCCCATAGGAAACAATGGGGCAGTTTGAGCTGAAAAAAAACCTAACACCTGCAAAAAAGCAGCGTTCAGCTCTTAACGCAGCCCCATTGTTTCCTATGGGGAAACACTTCCTAAGTCTGCACCTAACACCCTACCATGTACCCCGAGTCTAAACACCCCTAACCTTACACTTATTAACCTCTAATCTGCCGCCCCCGCTATCGCTGATACCTGCATTATACAATTAACCCCTAATCTGCCGCTCCGTACACCGCCGCAACCTACGTTATCCCTATGAACCCCTAATCTGCTGCCACTAACCCCCGCCGACCCCTATATTATATTTATTAACCCCTAATCTGCCCCCCCAACGTCGCCGCTACCTAACTACAATTATTAACCCCTAATCTGCCGACCGGACCTCACCGCTACTCTAATAAATGTATTAACCCCTAAAGCTAAGTCTAACCCTAACCCTAACACCTCCCTAAGTTAAATATAATTTTTATCTAACAAAATAAAATAATTCTTATTAAATAAATTATTCCTATTTAAAGCTAAATACTTACCTGTAAAATAAACCCTAATATAGCTACAATATAACTAATAATTATATTGTAGCTATTTTAGGATTAATATTTATTTTACAGGCAACTTTGTATTTATTTTAATCAGGTACAATAGCTATTAAATAGTTAATAACTATTAAATAACTACCTAGTTAAAATAATTAGAAAAATACCTGTAAAATAAATCCTAACCTAAGTTACAATTAAATCTAACACTACATTATCAATAAATAAATAAACTACCTACAATTACCTACAATTAAATCAACTAAACTAAATTACAAAAACAAACAAACACTAAATTACAAAAAAACAAACAACAAATTACAAAAAAACAAACACTAAATTACAAAAAATAAAAAAAGATTACAAGAATTTTAAACTAATTACACCTACTCTAAGCCCCCTAAAAAAATAACTAAGCCCCCCAAAATAAAAAATTCCCTACCCTATTCTAAAATAAAAATTGTTAAGCTCTTTTACCTTACCAGCCCTTAAAAGGGCCTTTTGCAGGGCATGCCCCAAAGAAAACAGCTCTTTTGCCTGTAAAAAAAAGCATACAATACCCCCCCAACATTACAACCCACCACCCACATACCCCTAATCTAACCCAAACCCCCCTTAAATAAACCTAACACTAAGCCCCTGAAGATCTCCCTACCTTGTCTTCACCACGCCGGGTATCACCGATCCGTCCAGAAGAGGGTCCGAAGTCTTCATCCAATCCGGGCGATGTCTTCATCCAAGCGGGGGCTGAAGAGGTCCATCATCCGGCTGAAGTCTTCATCCAAGCGGGGGCTGAAGAGGTCCATCATCCGGCTGAAGTCTTCTATCAAGCGGCATCTTCAATCTTCTTTCTTCCGGATCCATCTTCATCCCACCGACGCGGAACATCCTTCCTCCACGACAAACTCCCGACGAATGAAGGTTCCTTTAAGGGACGTCATCCAAGATGGCGTCCCTCGAATTCCGATTGGCTGATAGGATTCTATCAAATAATCGGAATTAAGGTAGGAAAATTCTGATTGGCTGATTGAATCAGCCAATCAGATTCAAGTTCAATCCGATTGGCTGATTGGATCAGCCAACCAGATTGAGCTCGCATTCTATTGGCTGATCGGAACAGCCAATAGAATGCGAGCTCAATCTGATTGGCTGATTGGATCAGCCAATCGGATTGAACTTGAATCTGATTGGCTGATTCCATCAGCCAATCAGATTATTCCTACCTTAATTCCGATTGGCTGATAGAATCCTTGGATGACGTCCCTTAAAGGAACCTTCATTCGTCGGGAATTCGTTGTGGAGGAAGGATGTTCCGCGTCGGAAAGAAGATTGAAGATGCCGCTTGATAGAAGACTTCAGCCGGATGATGGACCTCTTCAGCCCCCGCTTGGATGAAGACTTCAGCCGGATGATGGACCTCTTCAGCCCCCGCTTGGATGAAGAGATCGCCCGGATTGGATGAAGACTTTGGACCCTCTTCTGGACGGATCGGTGATACCGGCGTGGTGAAGATAAGGTAGGGAGATCTTCAGGGGCTTAGTGTTAGGTTTATTTAAGAGCGGTTTGGGTTAGATTAGGGGTATGTGGGTGGTGGGTTGTAATGTTGGGGGGGTATTGTATGTTTTTTTTTACAGGCAAAAGAGCTGTTTTCTTTGGGGCATGCCCCGCAAAAGGCCCTTTTAAGGCTGGTAAGGTAAAAGAGCTTTACAATTTTTATTGTAGAATAGGGTAGGGAATTTTTTATTTTGGCGGGCTTTGTTATTTTTTTAGGGGGCTTAGAGTAGGTGTAATTAGTTTAAAATTCTTGTAATCTTTTTTTATTTTTTGTAATTTAGTGTTTGTTTTTGTAATTTAGTGGGTTTTTTTTTTTTGTAATTTAGTTTAGTCGATTTAATTGTAGATACTTGTAGATAGTTTATTTAATTAATTTATTGATAGTGTAGTGTTAGGTCTAATTGTAACTTAGGTTAGGATTTATTTTATAGGTAATTTTCTAATTATTACTAGGTAGTTATTAAATAGTTATTAACTATTTAATAGCTATTGTACCTGGTTAAAATAAATACAAAGTTGCCTGTAAAATAAATATTAATCCTAAAATAGCTACAATATAATTATTAGTTATATTGTAGCTATATTAGGGTTTATTTTACAGGTAAGTATTTAGCTTTAAATAGGAATAATTTATTTAATAAGAATTATTTTATTTCGTTAGATAAAAATTATATTTAACTAAGGGGGGTGTTAGGGTTAGGGTTAGACTTAGCTTTAGGGGTTAAAACATTTATTAGAGTAGCGGTGAGGTCCGGTCGGCAGATTAGGGGTTAATAATTGTAGGTAGGTAGCGGCGACGTTGGGGGGGGGCAGATTAGGGGTTAATAAATATTATGTAGGTGTCGGCGGTGTTAGGGGCAGCAGATTAGGGGTACATAGGGATAATGTAGGTGGCGGCGATTTGCGGTCGGCAGATTAGGGGTTAAAATTTTTTAATAGAATGGCGGCGATGTGGGGGGACCTCGGTTTAGGGGTATATAGGTAGTTTATGGGTGTTAGTGTACTTTAGAGCACAGTAGTTAAGAGCTTCATGAACCGGCGTTAGCCCAGAAAGCTCTTAACTCCTGGCTTTTCTCTGCGGCTGGAGTCTTGTCGTTAGATTTGTAACGCTCACTTCAGCCAAGACTCTAAATACCAGCGTTAGAAAGATCCCATTGAAAAGATAGGATACGCAAATGGCGTAGGGGGATCTGCGGTATGGAAAAGTTGCGGCTGGAAAGTGAGCGTTAGACCCTTTCCTGACTGACTCTAAATACCAGCGGGCGGCCAAAACCAGCGTTAGGACCCCCTAACGCTGGTTTTGACGGCTAACGCAGAACTCTAAATCTAGGCGTTAGTGTAGCTTGTAAGTCAGGTATTTTGCATAACAGGGTGTTTTGTTATTCACTTATTGCTATTAGCATAAATCGTGTGACCATATTATTGGTTTTAGTATTGTCCAATAAGTGTTGTTTTAGGCTTTTAAATTGCCAGCACACCAGTCTCCAATTAGCTATGATTACGGTTTTTACCGAAACATCTTAGCTGAGCTTTTTGGCCACACTGATATACTGGACTCCCTTGTTGTTTTTCTCATCATTTTTATCCCATGTGGGATTGAATAAAGACTTTTTTGGTTTTAAACTTCACGTTTGCAGCCTGGATATATTCTATTTTTTTTTTTTGCCTAAACATTTCTAGCACTATCCGGGCTGCAGTAGGAGCTTGCGTCCCCCTTTACTCTGACACAGTGTATCCCCTATGTTCCTCTGGAGCCTCCTGGCAGGCAAACGGATCCCATTGGCTGCTATGCTCGTTGCGTATCACGTGACCGGAACCAGTCGAATTTCGGCATCAGGGCAGTATCTGGACGCCGTGGAAAACTATATGAACTCTCCTTACGCTTATGACATTGCGGTTCTCAGCTTCAAGCAAGAGCGGTGAGTTATGCAGCTACAAGCTGCTTGAGTGTTGTTGCTCATCCCGCTATACTATTGCATATACACATCTGTTGTATGAGGGTGATACATCCTCTATTACCTACTCGACTTGATCTGAAGTATGAGATTTCTGTGACGGCTGCTTGAGGGGTTTTTGCACTGTAAAGGACTGCATTTATACTCACTATGTTCCGTTAGTAGGATTATACAGAGCATTGCTACTTGCCACTTCAGGGGTTTGAGTGGAATAGATATCCATATGGTGGCTTTATTTTTACACTTTTGAAACACCTTATGCCAGACTTTCATTGACGTTATCTATATATATATAGGCACTCACTGGACTTTGGCCGTCTGTGTTCACACAGACGGCCAAAGTCCAGTGAGTGCTTATTTACTATTGAAACTATGGATATTTTTTATAGCACCCTGGCAGCTGAGGATAGATGGTAAGAGTGCATGCACCTACGAACAAAATTTATATATATATATATATATATATAGTAAACACACTCTGTAATCCCGCTACTCCAGAAAGAGGACTTGAGATATTTGTTTAAAAAAATTCAAAATGTATTCATCACAAAAGTTAAAAGTTTCACAACAGTCACAGGCCTGCAACAAGATGTTCAGGACTAAAAATAGCCAAACATGTTTCGGGCCAGATCTCAGCCCTTGTTCACTGGCATAGTTTGTGTCCACGCCTACTAGTACTATTTAAAGGTAAGGAGTTAAGATAATTGCAGGCACCTGTATCTTATTAACCCCTTATGGGCAAAAAACTTAGTTCAAGCAAAAAACTTTATATTTAGAATATTTGAAAAACAATGCATACTAATATTTAAACTTCATTTTTGAAATACATCTTTTATCTACAATCAACTTAAATGTTTCCTTTGTCAAAATTATATCTACAAAGGAAGAATTTTATTAAAGATTCAATAAAATAAATCTACATCCATAATGGAGTCTAGACCAGAAGGGTGCTTGGTTTTTAAATTAAATATCCAAAACACTTCCCTCTGGTCCAAACGTCTCTCCCTGTCTCCCCCTCTTCTATGTCTTGGCACATGGTCTATGCCTTGTATAGTCAATAATGAATCGTCTGAATTATGTTCCTGCCTAAAGTGTTTCGCTATTGGGGTAGTACAATCTGGATTTCCTATGTCCCTCAAATGTTGGAGGGCCCTGTCACGTAGGGCACGTTTCGTGCGCCCCACGTACTGTTTCTTACATCCCTGGCATGTCAAAAGGTATATGATATGTGTGGTGTTACAGGTAATTCTATAACGTATGTCAAATTCTTTTTCCGTTGTACTCGATTTAAATCTGTTCCCTTGTTCAATATGTGGACAGGTTTTACAGATTCTACCTTGACATTTGTAGCAACCTAGCCTTTTTGTGAGCCATGTCTGACCATTACTTGTAGGTAACATGGAGGGGGCCAAAATGCTCCCCAAGGTTTTCGCTTTTCATGCTGAAAAAAGGCAACCATTAGCCACAATTTTTTTAAGTTTCACATCGCTTTCAAGGATGGGAAGACAATTCCGTACAATGTTACAGATCTTATTGTAATCTTTACTGTAATTAGTAATAAAGATTGGTTTAGTATATTCTTTCTGTTTACGTGTATTACTTTTATAAATTAGATCCTCCCTATTTAGGAGATCTACTCTTGCTTTGGTTTTGTTCAAAAGTTCTGTATTGTACCCTCTGGCTTTTAGACGCTGATTTGTACTTTCTGCATGTATCTGAAATTTAGAATCCGTAGTACAGTTACGTTTTGTTCTTACTAATTGTCCATATGGAATGGACTCAATAGTATGTTTAGGGTGACATGATGTTGAGTGCAATATCGTGTTGCCTGCTGTGCTTTTCCTGTATAATTCAATCTCAATTGAATGTGTCTCAGTGTTGGATGTTAAAGAAACATCCAAAAAATTAATATTATGTATGTTTTCCTGCATAGTGAAAGATAAGTTGAATCGATTGCTGTTGGCGTATTCAAGGAACCTAGCAACCGATTGCTGGTCCCCATCCCACACCAACACCAAGTCATCAATGTACCGACCGAAAAAACCAATATTATTTCGAAAAGGATTACCATCTCCAAAGACGTGGCACCGCTCCCAGAACCCCATATAGAGGTTAGCATAGGAAGGGGCAAATTTTGCCTCCATAGCGGTGCCACGTCTTTGGAGATAGAATCGACCCTCGAACATAAAAAAATTCTGTGTAAGTAAATACTCCACTGCAATGTGAAGAAATTGATTAGTGAAAAAATCATATGTGGTGTGATTTGTTAGAAAAAAATCCAGTGCTTCCAAACCTAAAACATGAGGGATGGTTGTGTAAAGTGAGGTGACGTCTAAAGTGACAAATCTATAAGAGTCACACCATGTAACATGTTTAATTTTCTCAATAAATGATGTAGTATCTTTCAAATATCCATATAGCTCAATGACTATCGGTTTCAAAAAAGTATCAACCAGATCAGATAGCCTTTCGTTTAAGGACCCAATGCCTGCCACTATTGGGTGGCCTGGCGGATGTACAGGGTCCTTATGCAATTTTGGAAGCTGATGGAAAATAGGTACACAGGGATTTTTGGGTAAAAGGTACTCCATGACTTTCTCGGAGAATACTCCATCTAATTTTGCTTTGTATACTATTTCTGATAGTATTTTTCTGAATGAATTAGTAGGATCCGACAAAAGTGGTTGGTATACATCCATGTTAGAAAGTTGCCTGTTGGCCTCAGTTAAGTAATCAATTTTATTTAAGATGACTGTATTACCTCCTTTGTCGGATTCTCTTATGACCATATTCTTGTCATTTTTAAGTGCCTGTATTGCTTTTCTCTCTTGGGATGTAAGGTTACTGCTTTTGTATGTGTTTGAGGTTTTGTTCTTATCATCTAATGCAATTAATTGTGTTTCTAAGGTCTGTTAAAATACCTGTAGATGTTGACCTCTACATGTATATGTGTATATATATATATATATATATATATATTTATTTATAAAATATTTTACCAGAAAGGATACATTGAGATTTCTCTCGTTTTCAAGTATGTCCTGGGATCACAAAACATTGCAATTAATACAATAGGGTACAATAAAATACAAAAACAATAATAATACACAATATATGCAAAAATTTAATATAGAACAGGTAGGAAATATATAATCAACCATGACAGGTGCATTCTGTTTTGAGATATGTAGAGAGGGATCTCTTAAAGGATATTAGGCTTGGGGAAGGTTTGAAAGTGTGCGGGAGGTCATTCCATAACTGTGGTGCTCTGTAGGAAAAGGAGGATCGAGCTGCTTTATTTTTGTATTGAGGCAAGCTAAATAATGTGCTGGTACTGGATCGGAGGTTATAGGAGGTGGGAATAGCCGGGAAGAGCATTTTGCTCAGGTAGGGTGGGAGCTTCCCAGAAAGACTCTTAAGCACAAGGCAGGAAAGATGGAGGGTGCGTCTGGATTCCAGCGTCAGCCAGTTTAGTTCTTTTAGCATGTCACAATGGTGGGTCCTGTTGTTACATTGTAGCACAAAGCGTCAGAACGAGTTATACAATGTATTAAGTTTATTAAGGTGAGTTTGCGGTGCAGGTGCGTATACTACGTCCCCATAATCCATGATAGGCATCAGCATTTGATGTACAATCTTTTCCTAGCACCTAGTTTTGGATAAAGTTTAGATGCAAGTTTTTCTATGTGGAGGCCAAAAGATAGATTAGGGTCTAAGAACATACCCGAGTATTTGAAAGAGTGGACTGCGGTCAGCGTGCAATTGGATTTTGTTTTGATGCATAGATGGGAATTTTGTAATTTGTGTAATTTAGGTCTCGTTCCAAAGATCATTGTGACAGTTTTGTCAGTGTTTAGGAAGAGTTTGTTTTTTGAGATCCACTTTTCTACCTCTGTGAACTGGTCTTGGAGCACTGCTTCAAGCTGCTGCAAATCGGAATTGTTTGCATAGATTACCGTGTCATCTGCATACATGTGTACAGTTGAGGATTTGCAGACATTAGGCAGATCATTTATAAATAATGTGAATAGTAGGGGGCCGAGAATGGAACCTTGGGGAACACCACACATGACTGGGAGAGGGAGGGAGTCACTGTTAGTAATGGAGACATATTGTGATCGATCTGATACATATGATCGAAACCAGGTTAACGGACGATCAGCAATAGCAGAGTTTTTTAGTTTGAGCAATAGTATGTCATGGTCTACTGTGTCAAAGGCCTTTGCAAAATCAAGGAAAATAGCTCCAGTTAGTTCTCCTTGTTCCATGCCAGTTTGGATGTTGTTGCAAACTTTTAGGAGGGCAGTTGTAGTGAAGTGATTCAGGCGAAAACCTGATTGATCAGGGGTCAGATAGTTAGAAAGTTGGTAATACTCGCATAATTGCGTATGGACGCATTTTTCTAAATTTTTTGACAACACTGGGAGCAATGATATAGGGCGATAGTTAGAAACCAAGGTTAACTTCCCACTTTTATGAATAGGCACTACTCTTGCAGTTTTCCAGAGTTTGGGTATGTATCCAGACATCAAGGATTCATTAATTAGGGTTGTGACAGGCTTAGCAATTGCCGGCGCACTGAGCTTCAACAGCATTGCTGGGATTTGATCAGGTCCAGACTGGTTTTTCATTTTTAGATTATTAAGGTGTTTCTTAACGACATTGATGGGTACAGGTCTAAAATTGAAATTCTCTATATTGGGTCTTTGCTGTTTTAGTGGGGCCTGATCCACATTTCAAGTTTCAAGATGCGTGCCATTTATAAGTTTGTCAATCAGGGTGGTAGAACATCCAACAAAATAATTGTTAAAGGCATTTACTACTTCTAAGGAGAGTTGCAGGGTTTGGTTATCCACATTGACAGTGGAGGGTTGGGAGTGGATTGGTGGATTTTGTAAGTTATTTATGAGTTTCCAAAACTTTCTAGGGTTAGATATGTTATTGTTTAGATTGTCACAGAAATATTGGGCCTTGGCCAATTTTGTTTGTTTAGTGCATATATTTTGCCATTGTCTATATACACAGTGATCATTCATAGAGCCAGTATGCTTGAACTTTGACCACAATGAATCCCGAAACTGGTACATTTGAATGAGGTCAGCTGTGATCCAATTCAAGTGTGCTCCTTTTACTATCACCTTACGCAGCGGGGCATGTAAATTCCAAACTTGTAGGAGTTCAGACTGAAATAATTCAACTGCAGAGTCTAGATCTGGGATTAGGTTTAATCTGTGCCAGGGGAGGTTCTTGATGTAATTTAGAAATGATTGAATATTAAATTTTTTGAAGGACCTGGTGATTTTAACCTTGGGAGAGGATTTAGTTGCCTTTATTTTGCGCACACAGTACACTAAGCAGTGGTCACTGAAATTGTTAGGGAGAACACCTGCCTCCTGGATTCGGTCGGGAGAAGTGGAGAGAATCCAGTCAGGCAGGGTATGATTATGGCTTTTGATGTTTATGCGAGTTGGGGAGGAGATTAATTGTGTTAGCTGCAAAGATTTAAATAGCGTGCAACAACTGTTATTTTTTGGATTCAGCCAATCAATATTAAAATCTCCAAAAACCAAAATTTCACTTTTTGGGTTTTGAGCTATGGTTTCACTAAGGAGTTGGGCTATGTCAGAAATTGAATGCACAGGGGAGCTAGGTGGGCGGTAGATTCCTGCAACAATGATTGATTTACTGCACGGTATCTCAATTGTGCCAGAAAGGAAATCAAAGGTGGCAGGAGAGCTAGAATTTTGAAAGGGGGTGAACTATCTTCCAGAGGCTACCTGTAGAAGAGGGCTGTGTCAGCTGATGTAAGTTGGTTTGTGAATTTTCTTTAGACTGTGGCAACTATGCTTTAAAATTCAGCTGAGGGAGAGAGATATATTATTGTCAGATTGGCCTGCAAAAAAAGTTAAGGGAGGGGGTATCTATGGACATTTGAGCTAGGGGTCAGACAGGCAAGAAACACAGGGAAAGTTCACAAATTGCAGAGATGAGAGGTATAAAACCATTAAACAGCAAGATATATGGTCCATCAATGTGCATTTAAAAATAAAGAAGAAAAATAATAGCCAATACATATTACAACACACACATTAGTAGTAACAGGGTACAATATAATGAGATAACTATCTTCCAGAGGCTACCTGTAGCAGAGGGCTGTGTCAGCTGATGTAAATTGGTTTGTGAATATTCTTTAGACTATGGCAACTATGCTTTAAAATTTAGCTGTAGCAGAGGGCTGTGTCAGCTGATGTAAGTTGGTTTGTGAATTTTCTTTAGACTGTGGCAACTATGCTTTAAAATTCAGCTGTAGCAAAGGGCTGTGTGAGCTGATGTAAGTTGGTTTGTGAATTTTCTTTAGACTGTGGCAACTATGCTTTAAAATTCAGCTGTAGCAGAGGGCTGTGTCAGCTGATGTAAGTTGGTTTGTGAATTTTCTTTAGACTGTGGCAACTATGCTTTAAAATTCAGCTGTAGCATATATATATATATATATATATATATATATATATATATATATATATATATATATATATATGTTAAAGTCCCTTGCAGCCCTTGTTTTTCCAGACCTTATAGTCCCTATAACTTTTTAAATAGCAATTAGGTGCAGCTGTCACTTATGAACCAGGATAGAGACACTACTTCATATTCGCAGCCTCTGTTCTGACACTTTACCATATTCTGTTACACTTTAATCCTTATTTGCTTACTCACCACACTTTTTTTCTTAATGTTTCCCTATGTCATCACTCACCCTCAGTTTACCCTGCCTTATATCAGACTTATTTCCCTTCTTCTTTCCCTTCTGTGTCCATTCCATCTTCTTTTAGATTGTAAGCTTGAGAGCCTCTCTACCTGTAGGCCACGTTGTATTTAAAGTGAACTACTACTGATTATACTCAAGGGCAGGGCATACCTCTTCTTTTGTATAACTCAATTATTGCACCTACAACTGCAATGTACCCCTACTGTACTTGTTTCTGTATGTAATGCATCCCTGTAAGGTTATTCTTTGTATAGCGCTTCATAATCTGTTGGCGCTTTATAAATAACTGCTAATAATAATAATAAATAATTTTTATCAGACAGTGTTTATATAAGTGTAACTGTACTTTTACATGAAGTTGCGCTAGTCTGACGTACTTTAACTCGATTGCGCTTACTTTCAACATGTAATAAGTGTGCTACTTTCAATATCGCTACATGTAATTTAGCCCTAAGTCATTGAATATTGATACACTGTTGTTATGTCATCAGTAAGTACTGCAATATCTCAGTTTCCTATACCCTAAGCTAGAAAATGGCCATACATTTAATTTGAATGTTTTTTTAAACCCTTTTTAGTTTAACACACTTAAATAATATCTGTTGAACCAATGTCAAATGACCTGATATAAGCGAACGTTTATAACATAACTCATATAATTGTTTATAAAGGCACAAACAGAGGAGAGCAGGCATTGTTCAACAGGTCTTATAAAAACAAAAAACTTTTTTTTCTCTGAAATGCCAGGTAGCCAAGGGGTTAAAATAACATCAAATTCATCAGAAATACAGTGTAGACATTGTTAATTATGTGAATGACTATTGTAGCTGGAAACAGCTGATTTTTAATGTAATATCTGCATAGGCGTACAGAGGACCATTGCCAAACCATCTGTCATGTGCTCCAATGGCATATTGTGTTTGATAATCCAAGTTTATCATTCAAAATGGCTAATTGATCATTAGAAAACCCTTTTGCAATTATGTTAGCACAGCTGAAAACTGTTGTGCTGGTTAGAGAAGCAATACAACTGGCCTTCATTGAACTAGTTGCGTATCTGGAGCATTAGCAATTGTGGGTTTAATTACAGGCTCAAGGGGGCCAGAAACAAAGAACTTTCTTTTGACTCTCGTCAGTCTATTCTTGTTTTGAGAAATGAAAGCTTTTTCATGTGAGAAATTGCCAAGAAGATCTCGTACAACATTGTGTACTACTCCCTTAACAGAAAAACTGTCTCTAACCAGAATAGAAAGAGGAGTGGGAGGCCCTGGTGCACAACTGAGCAAGAGGACAAATACATTAGAGTGTATAGTTTGAGAAACAGATGCCTTCCAGGTCCTCAACTGACATCTTCATTAAATAGTACCTGCAAAACACCAGTCTCAACGTCAACAGTGAAGAGGAAACTCTGAGATGCTGGCCTTCTAGGCAGAGTTGCAAAGAAAAAGCCATATCTCAGACTGGCCAATAAAAACACAGACACTGGACAGAGGAAGATTGGAAAAAAGTGTTATGGACAGACAAATCTAATATTGAGGTGTTTGGATCATATTTGTCAGATGCAGACCAAATGAAAATATTCTGGTGAAGTGCTTCATGCCATTTGTCAAGCATGGATGAGGCAATGCGATGGTCTAGGAGTGCTTGGTGGTGGTAAAAGTGGGCAATTTATACAAGGTAAAAGGGACCTTGAAGAAGGAAGGCTATCACTTCATTTTCTAATGCCATACCATACCCTGTGGATGGCGCTTAATCAGAGCCAATTTCCTCCTACAATAGGACAATGACCCAAAGCTCCAAACTATTTAGGGAAGAAGCAGTCAGCTGGTATTCTGTCTTTAATGGAGTGGCCAGCACAGTCACCAGATCTCTACCCTATTAAGCTGTTGTTGGAGCAGCTAGACCGTACGGTACTTAAGAAGTGCCCATCAAAACAATCCAAAGGTCTGCAAGGCTGTAATTGTTGCACATGTAGGATTCTTTGACAAAAGCAAAACTTGAAGGACGTACCATAGTGCAAGACCACACTATAGCCAAATGACAGTGAGGCAAGCAGTAATAGTGCTATTATTGGGACAAAACCCCTCTTAATGATATGCAATGTACAGGATATGTTGTGTCATTAAGTAGTTAATTATTTCTAACCATTCCAACTCAGTTCATGTATGTTTTCATGGAAAATAAGGAAATGTCTCAGTGACCCCAAACTTTTGAACGCCAGTGTATATATAAATATGTGTATTGGTGTCTATAAATGTATTTATGTATATACAGGTGTATTTATCTGTTTCTATATGTATATAAATATATAAATATATAAATAAATATATTTTGTAATTTGTAAGAATTAGGAGGATCTGTACTGACAACTCCAGTTATAATAAACTCTCTATGGAGCTCATTGACAGACTAGTGGATAGAGGTTACAATAAAGAAATACTGATGCAAACAAGAACTGAGATAGGGAGACTAGATATACAAACCCTGCTGAAACAGAAAAAACAAAGAACAACAACTAATACAACTCAGAATCGGAAAAGAGTCAATTATGTTACACAATATAGTAAACAATTTGGCTCTATATGAAATATTATCAAAAAACAATTTGGGTATCCTATCACTAGACCCACAGTGCAAGGAGATTCTAAAAGATGGTGTTAAATATGTCTCTAGAAGAGCACCTACCATAGGCAGCCGTGTTATAAAATATGTGTACAATCAGAAATCGAAAAGTAAATAAAATTGGTTAACTAGGAAAGGTTTTTTTTCAGATGTGGCAGACATTGCAATGTATGTGCACACTGCACTGTGGGGACAGAGGTAGTTTCATCATCCACTAATTATGTTCATCACATAAAATATAGACTAGACTGCTGCTCGAAATATGTTATCTATCTAATAACTTGCAGCATTTGTGGAAAACAGTACACACGATCCACCAGTAGAAATCTTAAAGATAGAATTTATGAACATCTTACCTCAATTGAGAGAGACATCCCAAAAACCCCTGTTGCTAAACATTTCTTTTACCACTCAGAAAAAAAGAAAGCACTATTTTTCAGGCAATAGATTACATTCCTGCCCAAAAAAAGAGGAGGTGACAGATATAGGCAACTTTTAGATAGGGAGGTCCAATGGATCTTTAAGCTTGGTACTAAGGAGCCAATGGGCACAAACCTAAGGTGGGATCTATATCAGGCTATTTATTTTTATTTTATTTCCCTTAAAATATATATTTGCCTCTGCCACATTTGAGATATGAGTTGATTTTTCAAAAAGTGTATAAAATATATTATGGTATTGACCTTAGATTAATCTGCACATGATTTTATATGTATGTAAAAAATGTTAGTCTGTAGATTTTGGTCTATTCTCCAACTGTTCTAATGCTAGGTATAAAAGTATGAACACTAATATATACATTGTAATTGTTAATAAATATTGGCATAACTTGTAACGAGTTCTAAAAATGTATATACCTAGTATACTGTTGGCGTATATTCATAAAGTTAGTCTAGGCTTAAAGAAAAAATATCTACTGATGAATATATACATATATTCTTCTTTTTTATTTTCCCTTTCACAATTATCCCTTTTCCTATAGTGTGTTTTTATTTTAATTTAGGTTTTGCTACTTTGTATACCTACCGAAACATTCAAAATGGCTCCTTCTTAGGAGTACAATGTAACAAATCTGACAAGTATCTTTGCGATACATGGTTTGATTCCGGTTAGATACAAATTTAGCATATTACGTCACGGTCAGGGGCGGTCTCACCCAGGTATATGTACCTGTGCGATACCAGCTCCCACCCAATCTTTGAGAAAGCACGTCATGCGCAAAACGCGTCAGGTGACGTAGGCACCCTACTATCTGCTACCCACTTACCGCTATGTTAGGGTTCCGTTTGTTTTTACTATTGATTTCCAAATAAATTATGAACTTTTAAATTGTTGACTCCTATTTGGGCAGTGCATGGTATTTCTACATTAATACGCTGCGGCGTGATTTTTAAAATTCCACTCAGAAGTTCCTCTTTCAACTGTGTAAATATATATATATATATATACAGTATATATATACACACATATATACACATATATATATATATATATATATATATATATATATATATATACATACATACACACACACACACACACACTTTGGAACCCTTTCTATTCAAATACCACTTGACAAATAATTTTCAATCAATTTTAATATTTAGTAATGTGTTTTACTGTGTTTTTCATGTAAATATTTCACATTCCAATGTTCTTTACTTAGAAGAAAATGTTCTTAGTTTTTATATATACAGGTAGCCCTCAGTTTACGCCGGGGTTAGGTTCCAGTAGGAATGGTTGTAAATCGAAACCATTGTAAATTGAAACCCAGTTTATAATGTAAGTCTATGGGAAGTGAGGAAGTTAGGTTCCAGGCCCCTCTCACAATTGTTATAAGTAACACCTAATACATTATTTTTAAAGCTTTGAAATGAAGACGTTAAATGCTAAACAGCATTATAAACCTAATAAAATAATCACACAACACAGAATATATAATTAAACTAAGTTAAATGAACAAAAATATTTGCTAAACAGCATTATAAACCTAATAAAATAATCACACAACACAGACTTTACTTGCATTTTTCTGCAATTAGTTCTTTCTATGCATTCCAATTTGGACTGATTTATAGACAGGAAGATCTTGTTCCTTTGCAAGCTGCTCGATAACTCAGGTCTGGTTAGATTGATTAAGTTCAGCTTGCTTGGCTTACATATCTTTGCTGCAACACAAGCGGACAGCTCCACCTACTGGCTATTTTAATCAATGCACTGCTTCTCAATGTTTTTCAATAGCAGTCACATGACTGAAAAAAAAGGTTGTTATTCTGAAATGGTGCAGATTGAACAAAGTAAACAGATGGCCACCTGTGTATCTATCTATCTATCTATCTATTTATCTATCTATCTATCCTACCTTAAGTGTTTTTTTTTTATTAAGCCCGCTCCATTGAAGTCTATAGAGAGAAGATGTTAACGCAATAAATTGCTATATATGAAATCCAGATGTTCATGCGTATAGGGTTTTACTCGCGCCCAATTTACTTTAAACTTGTAATACGAGCACTAACACACCCACGTTACTAGTTTACTTTGAGCGGTATTTGCTCGTGAGCGAAAAACAAAATTAGTGTGCTGCTTGTAATCTGGCCCACAATTATTTATTAGTATTAAAAAAAAAACCTGACCTAATCATTGCTAAGAATTTACTAGGTCCTATGACCAGGGTGTAAAAAGCTTTATAATATAATTATTATATGCATTTTTTCATAAGGGCATTACAATACAGTTGTTTGCAATCAGCAGAAGCTGAGCTAGCATTCCCATAGGAGTTGCTTCTCTGAGACAATGATTCATCCTTGCCTTGTGACTATTCTGTGCCAGAGGTTATGAACTTGTGTAGGCTTCCTGTACAAATATGTTTACAGGTTTTCCTTTGCAGCAACACAATGATGGCCACTTTGGGAACCTTTCCTCCATATTGTAAAAGCAAATACATACACTTTACTTAAAGGGTCAGTCTACTCATACTTCCCAACATTTCAAAATTCAAAAGAGGGACAGCGTCGTCGTCCCCCACCCCCGCAGCAAAAGTGTGATATGTGGTGGGCAGGAGGGGGGATGGGGCTTAAAAAATCTTAAGACCAAAGTAATATAAATAAAATTCTAAATAAAGTCATATATTTTAATACTGTTAGGCAGCACAAATACAAGCTCAAACCACCATGGTATTAGCTATGTGAGCTCTGTATTTAATTATCTTAATCGGACATGTAATAATAGATTCTTTAAAACTGCTCTCTGCATTCCTCATTAATATGCTAGATTCTGGCCTTTAAAGTCAGCAAAAGTGCACAGTAACACAAGCTACACATATACATGTACACACACTCAAATACACAGAAACACACACTACATAGCATACACTTACACATGCAGATACACACACTACATAGCATACACATATACGTACATGCAGATACACACACACACACTACATAGCTTACACGTTGTGACAGAAAGCAAGGCCTGGTTATAAATGGAAGATATTTAAGACCAAGCATTGTTCATGCTATTTCTCCTTTCAGTTAAAACCCCAGGGAGAAAGAGTGTGTATTTGATTATCCCAGATAGCTGGGAAGCTGTCCAGCAGCTAATCACAGGTGTGGCTAATACTTTTGTTCCTGTGAACTGTAAAAGGACATTATTTTTACAAAGCACTTGTGGAATGCTGTGAAGTGCTGGGACACATTTAAAAGTACTTAACTTTGCTGCAGAGGAAGGATTTCCCTCTTTTGAAAATGAACTGCCTGTTTGTTATTGCTATGAAAAATAAAGCCTTTTCAACTACAGTGGATTGTCCTGTGCTGCATTTGTGCCCTAGAAGACCGTGGTTAAAAGTGGTTCCTGTCACACTTGGTGGAGAATGCGGGCAACCACGTTGTAAGTCTGTGGGCATAATAATCTGCAAGCAACATGGAGGAGGTCATTAAAGCTTTGATCCATTCTAATGCTATACAGCAAGAGACTAACAGAAAAGCTGCTGAAAATAGTGCAGCACTGCAACAGTTGGTCTTGGCCCAGTCAGAGAGTGCTATGCTGCTGGCTAAATCACAGAAGGAGAACACTGAATTGTTGATACAACAGATGGCTGCTGTGCAAGCTGAGACATTCAGGAAGACCCGGGAGGAGCAGCAAAGTGCTACACAGACTCTGCAACGAGAGGTTTAAGCCATATCAGAAAGACTGAACTCTGAATATGTTGGTGGCAGCCAAGGTTCCAGAGTAATAAGGGCTAGTCATTATCTTCAAAAAATGACAGCAGCTGATGATGTTGAGGCGTATCTTTTGGCATTTGAACGCACAGCAGAAAGAGAAAAATGGCCGACAGTTGAGTGGGCGAGTATACTTGCGCCATTTCTTAGTGGTGAACCTCAGAAGGCCTACTTTGATTTAGAGCCAGCACAAGCCAGTGACTATGAGAAATTGAAAGCAGAAATCCTTGCACGCCTAGGGTTGACTTCGGCAGTCCGTGCACAAAGATTCCATTCCTGAATGTTTTCATCTCATAATGCTGCAAGATCCCAGATGTTCGACCTTATACACCTTGCCAGGAAGTGGCTGCAACCAGAGGTTAATTCAGCTACCAAAATAGTGGAACTACTGGTGATGGACCGGTTTCAGCGTGGACTACCTGCTTCCCTGCGGTGGTGGGTTAATCAAGGTGATCCTCAAACAGCGGATCAGTTGATTGTATTGGTCGAAAGATTTATAGCTTCAGGAGAAGTTTTGCAACAATCTTCAATGGATCAGCCCCACAATCCCAAGTCCCAGAGCTCTACAAGAACTGGTAAGACTGTTCAGGAGATAAAGGGGATAAGAGAGCAGCAGGTGTATAGGCAAAACACCAGAGACATTTCCCCAGGAATTAAGGAAACATTTAAATATAACCAACCTGTAAGATGTTTTAAATGTAATGAGGTTGGGCATATTGCTAGAGACTGTGATAAAGATGAATTTATGGACTGTAATGTTGCACATTCACTATTGTCTAATAGCAACAGCTCTGTTAATAATGATTCCCATTGGTGTACTGTGACGGTTAATGGTAAAGTGTCTAGGGCTTTGCTTGATTCAGGAAGTATGGTCACACTAGTGGCTAAATCTTTAGTACCAGATGCAGTATTAGATTATGGGGAAAAAATGGGAATTATCTGTGTTCATGGAGATAAACTGGAATATCCTACAGCTGAGGTGGAGATTGAGACTCAGTGTGGTAAATTAAAATATTGTGTTGGTGTAGTACCAAATTTAGCCCATGAGGTGGTGATAGGGAGAAATTTTCCAAAATTTCTGGAGTTATGGGAATCTCCAGAAATATGTCAAACTTCTGATATTTATGTATTTCCTTTCTCTGAAACTGATTTTGAAGGGGGTTCCATTGAAAAGGAGAAAAATAAGATTTATTGCCCTATGCCTGTATTAGTAGGTGATCAACCTTCTCAGAGTAATGAAGTACCAAGTACTAGCTTGGAAAATATTGATTATTTGATAGATCTGGTTGGTGGCCCTGGTAATTTTAAAAAAGCCCAATGGGAGGATCCAACATTGGTAGAGGCAAGAAATAATATCAGGGTTATAAATGATGTTAATTACAAAGTAAGTCAGCCAGGGAGAAGGAAACCTGAGCAAATATATCATATAAATCTGGTAAAACCTACAGAACTCCCTGTCACTGAACCAGAGGTAAATATATCGGAAACCCTATCTGTACATCAGAAGAGAGAGGTCAAGGATTTTATTAGAATGAACAAAGAGGTATTTTCTGTGGTACCGGGAAAAACTAATGTTATTAAGCATGACATAATAACAGAACCAGGGAAGAAGGTCTGCCTTAAATCCTATAGGGTCCCTGAGGCTCGTAGAAAGGCTATTAAACTGGAGGTAGAAAAAATGTTAAAGCTTGGGGTAATTGATGAATCACAAAGTGAGTGGAACAGTCCAATCGTGCTTGTTCCAAAGCCGGATAGTTCATTAAGGTTCTGTAATGACTTTCGAAAGCTTAATTGTGTTTCCAAATTTGACACCTACCCAATGCCTAGGGTAGATGAGTTGATAGAAAGGCTAGGAAAAGCACGTTATCTCACTACAATTGATTTAGCGAAAGGGTATTGGCAGGTGCCTCTCACTAGTCAAGCAAAGGAAAAGACAGCTTTTTCAACCCCAGAGGGCTTATTTCAGTATACGGTGTTGCCATTTGGTTTACATGGGGCCCCGGCAACATTCCAGAGGATGATGGATAGAATTCTGAAACCCCATGTTCGTTATGCGGCAGCATATTTGGATGATGTTATAATTTATAGTACAGATTGGGAATCCCATCTTCCAAAAGTTCAAGCAGTACTTGATGCAATACGGTCCGCTGGGTTAACTGCCAATCCTGCAAAATGTACCGTTGGTTTACAGGAAGCTAAGTACTTGGGTTATACTATTGGTAGAGGATTAGTTAAACCTCAGACAACAAAAGTAGAGGCCATACAGAACTGGCCACAGCCTCTAACTAAAAAACAAGTAAGAGCATTTATTGGGATAACTAGTTATTATAGAAGGTTTATCCCGAATTTCGCTACAATTGCGGCACCCTTGACAGATCTCACAAAAGCAAGGGCCCCAATTATGATAAAATGGTCCCCAGAAGCAGAACAAGCTTTTAAGCATTTGAAAGATGCCCTTTGTGCCCATCCAGTTTTGGTAACCCCCAATTTCGATAAAGATTTTATTGTACAGACAGATGCCTCTGATGTTGGTTTAGGAGCAGTTCTCTCGCAGGAGTGTCAGGGAGAAGAGCATCCTGTCCTTTTCCTAAGCAGAAAACTTATTCCACAGGAAAAGAACTATTCTATAGTGGAGAAAGAATGCCTTGCCATTAAGTGGGCTTTAGAGACCCTTAGGTACTATCTGTTGGGAAGAAAATTTAAATTAATAACAGATCATGCTCCTCTCAAATGGATGAGTCAGAATAAGGAAACAAATTCAAGGGTTACTAGGTGGTTTCTTAGCTTGCAACCCTTCAATTTTACTGTTGAGCACAGGGCCGGTCTTTTGCAGGGCAATGCTGATGGTTTGTCTCGGGTACATTCATTGATGTCCATGGTCGCTCAACCCACTGGGTGTGAGCTGGGGGGGAGGATATGTGACAGAAAGCAAGGCCTGGTTATAAATGGAAGATATTTAAGACCAAGCATTGTACATGCTATTTCTCCTTTCAGTTAAAACCCCAGGGAGAAAGAGTGTGTATTTGATTATCCCAGACAGCTGGGAAGCTGTCCAGCAGCTAATCACAGGTGTGGCGAATTAGAAGTTGTGAGGGTTTAAATAGCAGCCTCACTTAGGCCTTGAGAGAGAGATATACAGCTACAGAAGCTGGTGTGTGTGTTTGTTACACTGTGTAAAAGACTTTTGTTCCTGTGAACTGTAAAAGGACATTATTTTTACAAAGCACTTGTGGAATGCTGTGAAGTGCTGGGACACATTTAAAAGTACTTAACTTTGCTGCAGAGGAAGGATTTCCCTCTTTTGAAAATGAACTGCCTGTTTGTTATTGCTGTGAAAAATAAAGCCTTTTAAACTACAGTGGATTGTCCTGTGCTGCATTTGTGCCCTAGAAGACCGTGGTTAAAAGTGGTTCCTGTCACAACGTATACATGCAGACACACACACACTACATAGCTTACACTTATACATGCAGATATATGCACACACACACACACTACAGAGCTTACACTTATACATGCAGATGCACACACACTACACAACATACACAAATACATGCAGATACATACACACTACATTCAGATACACACACACACACACACACACTTACACATACACATACAGATACACACACACACTACATAGCTTACACATATATATGCAGATACACACACTACATAGCATACACTTATACATGCAGATACACACACTACATAGCTTACAACAGAAATCAGGGACCTTAGAGTGCGTTGAGCCATACCATACTCAACTCACAGGATTAGGCCCAGGATGTGACCCACTCCAGGAGTAGAATAGCTTGTAGAAGAAAAGGAAAGGTCTGCAACAGGAGATAACGAGGTACCAGGGAGAAGTAAGGTTCAGAGACAGGCAGGGGCTTGACAACAGACTGGCTAAAACAAAGCCAAGTCGTTAGGCAGAGATGAAGTCAGAGACAGACAGAAGCTTCAGAAACACTCATAAAAACATCAGAATCGTCAAGCAGGAGAAAGGTAAAAAATGACAATGGTCATCATCCAAATAATCAACAGGAAATCTCAGAAGCTCACCCTGGAACACAATCCAACAAATGAGGAAAAAAGGAATCAGTGTTGACAAAACATGAATACGCTGGCTATAAATGACGCAGAACAACAAACGGTTGCTAGGAGACAGGTATGGGGTATGACAGTAGATAAGGATTTCTTGCTGTTTCCAGGAGGAAACATTTTCAAGCTTAAAGGGACAGTATACTGTAAAATAGTTTTTCCCTTAATGTGCTTACAATTGCTTTTTTTACCAACTGCAGAGTAAAACATGTATGAAAATTAGCTTTTTAAGGCTTATTTGTGTATATTAAAGCTCGGATTTTGTGTTTTGAAGCCACAACCTAATAAAATGGGTTGAGCTTGTAGGTATAATCAGATCTCATTACTGTATCACATTGTGCGCATATACCTGCTTCTTTATCTTATATCTGTCCTTAAAACAATCACCAATACTTTAAGAGAACAATGGAAAATCAACATTTTATTACCTTATCTCTGCTTTATCACACTGGTAGTGAAATTTCTTCTGCTGGCTGTGTTTACAAAGCTTATCTATAGCTGGTACGCGCGGCCACAAACTTTCAGAATAGGTGGGGATACCACATGCTAAATTAACAATTTCAAATGCCAATATAAGGGTAAAGGAGCTACTTGTAAACAATTTAATACACTCCAGCAGGTAAAGTGGATCATTGGGAACAAATTAAAGGGGAGAAAATGTTTGAGTAAACTGTCCCTTTAAGGGATATAACGGTACAAATATTTTGGGATTTTGATCACTTAAAAAACAGAATGACAGACTAGCAAAAACAATCACAAGATTGTGACGAACCCCATAATTACATGCAAGCAACTGTGCAGTAATAGAATGATCTAAAATATTACAGGGTTTTGTTTTTAAACTTTTATTGTCATTTTATTGGATTAACATAAGAGTCACACTGAAGAAAGTGTCAAGCAAGATTATACCCAGAGACAGAGGTAGGGTGTAAACAGGTCAATAAGGATGTACTTAAATTCAGGTAAATTGAAAGTGGTTCCTTGAAGCTTTTGGAGATTCAGCAGGTCTATAGTAGGTGAATAAACTGAACAAGTAGTAATCAAATTCAAAGCCAGAGGATCCATAGAAGCAAGGTACAGATGAGCAGGCAGGTCAATGTCAAAAAGTCAAATGTCATTCAGCTGAGCGAGATGAAAGAGGAGTAGGCAAGAACAAGGTCAGGACCAAAAGCAATGGTCAGCAGTAAAAGTTGAAACAGAGAAATAGCACCCAACAGTAGTCACAAGGAACAACCAATACCAAGGCATCAGGGAGGACCCTGCATTAAAATTTAAAGCACATAGGGCACAAAACTATGGAATGATCCCAACACATCAATGTGCCAAAAAATGAAACCACAAAAGCTGCATAATGCAAAAAGGTAAGCGAAAAAGTCACATGACACATGTAAGCAAATATGCTATAGGACAAAAAGGATGATCTAAAGCTCTCCACGCTGGTGAGATTTTCCTAGAAGTCTCACCAGTACTGCAAGTCACTCAAAGAATTGGCAAATTTTAGCTTGAGAAGTGTTTACCTCTCTATGCAGGTTTGTGGATATGAACACATTGCAATAAAAAAGCCCATCATGCCGGTGAGTTTTTAAGCATTAGTCAGTAAGTCATTGGCTGTGAAGAGTGCTGATTTATGAAGTAGTAATCAAAGTTCTGGAGCCCTGTAATAAGAGACATGAAACCCTAAAATTTTCTTTCATGGCTCACAGACTGCGCCAACACCCTCGCCCCCCTCAAGAAACCGTCCAACCGCCAACCCACCAACAAGGCCAATTGGTTCACCCCGGCCCTCCAGGACTCCAAACACCACTGCAGGTGATTGGAAAGGACCTGGAGATCCAGCAAGACCCCTGCGAATAAAACAGCCTACAAAGAAGCCATCACTACCCACCACCACCTCATCAAAACCACCAAGAAGACAGACATCCAAGACAGAATTAACGCCAATGTCGGTCCATAACAGCAAAGAGCTATTCACAGTCATCAAGGAATTCTCCAATCCCAACAGCGACACCAACGACATCCGTCCTCCCAGGACCTCTGCGATAACCTTGCAAAGTACTTCCACTGCAAGATCGTCGACATCTATGACAGCTTCGCGCCCCAGAACTCACCCACTACCATCGACCCACCAACTCCCACCGATACCTCACCCAAATACACCACTGTCTATCCCCCCACGGACCATCTGGAGCCCCCTCACCACAGAGGACACCATCAGAATCATGAGATCGATTCACTCTGGAGCACCCTCGGACCCATGCCCGCATCACATATTCAACAAAGCGGGTTACACCATCGCCCCTGAGCTCTGCGGCACCATCAACTGCTCCATTGAAACCGGCACCTTTCTGAAAGATTGGAAGCACGCAGAATTAAACCCCCTACTGAAAAAACCCACGGCTGACCCCAATGATCTGAAGAACTACTGCCCCATCTCTCTGCTCCCCTTTGCAGCCAAAGTCATTGAGAAGTCAATCAACACATAACTCGTTGACCACAATACATGAACCACTGCGTTACCTTCTACACCCCTGCCAGACAACTTTGATCTGCCGACCAAGCCCTCGCAGTCATCCCCCGCATCAGGAAAACCACAGCGGGAGGCAGATCCTTCTCTCACCTGGCAGCCAAGACTTAGAACACCCTCCCGCTGCACCTCAGACAAGCTACTGCCCGAAGTTCAGAAAGGACCTCAAGAACTGGATCTTTGACTGAACTGCAACCCTCAGCGCCTTGAGACCCTTATCGGTGAATAGCCACGCTTTACAAGAATCCAATAGATAGATAATAACATTTTAAAAAAGTTTCTAATTTACTTCTGTTATCAAATTTGCTTCGTTCTTCTGTTATTCTTTGTTGAAGACATATCTAGATAGGCAGTGTGCACATGCCTGAGGCACTACATCACAGGAAATAGTGCTGCCATCTACTGCTCTTGCTAATTTATAACATTAGTGCAAAACTGCTGCCATATAGTGCTGAAGACACCTGAACTTACTTTCCTGTCTTCAGAAAACAAAGAAAATTTGATAATAAAGGTAAATTTGAAAGTTGTTTAAAAATGTATTTTCTATCTGAATCATGAAAGGAAAAAAAACGAAATTTATCCTTACCTGATAAATTTCTTTCTTTCTTGACACGGTGAGTCCACAGATCATCTAATTACTATTGGGAATATCACTCCTGCCCAGCAGGAGGCGGCAAAGAGCACCTCAGCAAAGCTGTTAAATATCACCTACCTTCCCTCCAACCCCAGTCATTCGACCGAAGTAAAGGAGAGAAAGGAAACAACAAGGTGCAGAGGTGCCTGAGATTTATAACATAACAAAAAAATCCCTGTCTTCAAAACAGGGAGGGCCGTGGACTCACCGTGTCAAGAAAGAAAGAAATTTATCAGGTAAGCATAAATTTTGTTTTCTTTCTAATGACGCAGTGAGTCCACGGGTCATCTAATTACTATTGGGAATCAATACCCAAGCTAGAGGACACAGATGATAAGGGAGGAACAAGACAGGGAACCTAAAAAGAAGGCACCACTGCTTGAAGAACATTTCTCCCAAAGGAAACCTCAGCCGAGGCAAAAGTATAAAATTTATAGAATTTTGAAAAAGTGTGTAGAGAGGACCAAGTTGCAGGCTTGCAAATCTGTTACACAGAAGCTTCATTTTTGAATGCCCAGGAAGAGGAAACAGCCCTTGTAGAATGAGCCAAAACCTTCTCACAGGGGCGTATTATGGCCTAGGCCAACAAGGCACGGGCCTAGGGCGGCAGATTTGAAGGGGCGGCACTTTTTGGGGCCGGGCCGGGGCACTCAAGAATTGGCCCTTTATTGGTGTCAGTCTGACTGAGTCCAGGGGCAACATTCCATCCACATAATAGCCGCAGAGGATGCTGCTTAGAGAACAGATAAAAAACTGGCGTATGAGAGGCAGTGGCTGCTACGGAAGTATGGGTGGGAAAGGGAACCTCTCAGTGTATTTTCACAGTAAGTTAGTCAGTCCTACTCCTATTGTAATATACGATCTAAGACCTACTATTTGTTTTAATGAATTGTGAGTTATGAAATATCGCCAATCGCCACTTAAGGAAGTAAAGATTACTAAAACACCGCTCCACGTCCTTTCAAGCTCTGCTCCAGCAACAACTGACACGTCACTGACTTATGGGCTTGCGAGGAGGGAGGAAATAGAATCTGTGACATTCCAGTGCGGTGCACGCTGCAAAGGCTTATTCCTCCTGAGTCCTGACAATTTAAACAGCACAACTGGAAGGACAATCAAGGAAGTAAAGCTAAAACACCGCTCCAGTTCCTTTCAAGCTCCAGCAACAACTGACACTGACTGATGGGCTTGCGAGGAAGGAGGAAATAGAATCTGACACTCCAGTGCGGTGCACGTCGCAACGGCTTATTCCTCCTGACAATTTAAATGGCACAGTGACAATGATGATTGTCCTTCCTTGTGCCATTTAAATTTTGATTGCCTAGGGTAGCACAAAACCTTAATACGCCACTGCCTTCTCAGGAGGCTGCTGTCCAGCAGTTTCATAGGCCAAGTAAATTATACTCTTCAGCCACAAGGAAAGAGTAGGACATAAAGGATTAGGACATAAAGAAGGAACAACAATCTCCTGATTAATGTTCTGATCTGAAACTACTTTAGGAAGAAAACCTAACTTAGGCCTAGATTTGGAGTTCGGCGGTAAAAGGGCTGCTAACGCTCCGCGGGCTTTTTTCTGGCCGCACCATAAATTTAACTCTGGTATCGAGAGTTTAATCAAATGCTGCGTTAGGCTCCAAAAAAGGAGCGTAGAGCATTTTTACCGCAAATGCAACTCTCGATACCAGAGTTGCTTACGGACGCGGCCGGCCTCAAAAACGTGCTCGTGCACGATTCCCCCATAGGAAACAATGGGGCTGTTTGAGCTGAAAAAAAACCTAACACCTGCAAAAAAGCAGCGTTCAGCTCCTAACGCAGCCCCATTGTTTCCTATGGGGAAACACTTCCTACGTCTGCACCTAACACTCTAACATGTACCCCGAGTCTAAACACCCCTAACCTTACACTTATTAACCCCTAATCTGCCGCCCCCGCTATCGCTGACCCCTGCATATTTTTTTAAACCCCTAATCTGCCGCTCCGTAAACCGCCGCAACCTACGTTATCCCTATGTACCCCTAATCTGCTGCCCTAACATCGCCGACCCCTATATTATATTTATTAACCCCTAATCTGCCCCCCTCAACGTCGCCGACACCTGCCTACACTTATTAACCCCTAATCTGCCGAGCGGACCTGAGCGCTACTATAATAAAGTTATTAACCCCTAATCCGCCTCACTAACCCTATCATAAATAGTATTAACCCCTAATCTGCCCTCCCTAACATCGCCGACACCTAACTTCAATTATTAACCCCTAATCTGCCGACCGGAGCTCACCGCTATTCTAATAAATGTATTAACCCCTAAAGCTAAGTCTAACCCTAACACTAACACTCCCCTAAGTTAAATATAATTTTTATCTAACGAAATAAATTAACTCTTATTAAATAAATGATTCCTATTTAAAGCTAAATACTTACCTGTAAAATACATCCTAATATAGCTATAATATAAATTATAATTATATTATAGCTATTTTAGGATTAATATTTATTTTACAGGTAACTTTGTAATTATTTTAACCAGGTACAATAGCTATTAAATAGTTAAGAACTATTTAATAGTTACCTAGTTAAAATAATAACAAAATTACCTGTAAAATAAGTCCTAACCTAAGATATAATTAAACCTAACACTACCCTATCAATAAAATAATTAAATAAACTACCTACAATTACCTACAATTAACCTAACACTACACTATCAATAAATTAATTAAATACAATTCCTACAAATAAATACAATTAAATAAACTAGCTAAAGTACAAAAAATAAAAAAGATCTAAGTTACAGAAAATAAAAAAATATTTACAAACATAATAAAAATATTACAACAATTTTAAACTAATTACACCTACTCTAAGCCCCCTAATAAAATAACAAAGCCCCCCAAAATAAAAAATTCCCTACCCTATTCTAAATTAAAAAAGTTACAAGCTCTTTTACCTTACCAGCCCTGAACAGGGCCCTTTGCGGGGCATGCCCCAAGAATTTCAGCTCTTTTGCCTGTAAAAGAATAAATACAATACCCCCCCCCCCCAACATTACAACCCACCACCCACATACCCCTAATCTAACCCAAACCCCCCTTAAATAAACCTAACACTAAGCCCCTGAAGATCTTCCTACCTTGTCTTCACCATACCAGGTTCACCGATCCGTCCTGAAGAGCTCCTCCGATGTCCTGATCCAAGCCCAAGCGGGGGCTGAAGAGGTCCATGATCCGGTCAAAGTCTTCATCCAAGCGGGGCAGAAGAGGATCTTCCATCCGATTGAAGTCATCATCCAGGCGGCATCTTCTATGGTCTTCCATCCGGAGCGAAGCGGCAGGATCCTGAAGACCTCCAGCGCGGAACATCCATCCGGACCGACGACTGAACGACGAATGACTGTTCCTTTAAGGGACGTCATCCAAGATGGCGTCCCTCGAATTCCGATTGGCTGATAGGATTCTATCAGCCAATCGGAATTAAGGTATGAATTTTCTGATTGGCTGATGGAATCAGCCAATCAGAATCAAGTTCAATCCGATTGGCTGATCCAATCAGCCAATCAGATTGAGCTCGCATTCTATTGGCTGTTCCGATCAGCCAATAGAATGCGAGCTCAATCTGATTGGCTGATTGGATCAGCCAATCGGATTGAACTTGATTCTGATTGGCTGATTCCATCAGCCAATCAGAAAATTCATACCTTAATTCCGATTGGCTGATAGAATCCTATCAGCCAATCGGAATTCGAGGGACGCCATCTTGGATGACGTCCCTTAAAGGAACAGTCATTCGTCGTTCAGTCGTCGGTCCGGATGGATGTTCCGCGCTGGAGGTCTTCAGGATCCTGCCGCTTCGCTCCGGATGGAAGACCATAGAAGATGCCGCCTGGATGATGACTTCAATCGGATGGAAGATCCTCTTCTGCCCCGCTTGGATGAAGACTTTGACCGGATCATGGACCTCTTCAGCCCCCGCTTGGGCTTGGATCAGGACATCGGAGGAGCTCTTCAGGACGGATCGGTGAACCTGGTATGGTGAAGACAAGGTAGGAAGATCTTCAGGGGCTTAGTGTTAGGTTTATTTAAGGGGGGTTTGGGTTAGATTAGGGGTATGTGGGTGGTGGGTTGTAATGTTGGGGGGGGGGGGTATTGTATTTATTCTTTTACAGGCAAAAGAGCTGAAATTCTTGGGGCATGCCCCGCAAAGGGCCCTGTTAAGGGCTGGTAAGGTAAAAGAGCTTGTAACTTTTTTAATTTAGAATAGGGTAGGGATTTTTTTATTTTGGGGGGCTTTGTTATTTTATTAGGGGGCTTAGAGTAGGTGTAATTAGTTTAAAATTGTTGTAATATTTTTATTATGTTTGTAAATATTTTTTTATTTTCTGTAACTTAGATCTTTTTTATTTTTTGTACTTTAGCTAGTTTATTTAATTGTATTTATTTGTAGGAATTGTATTTAATTAATTTATTGATAGTGTAGTGTTAGGTTAATTGTAGGTAATTGTAGGTAGTTTATTTAATTATTTTATTGATAGGGTAGTGTTAGGTTTAATTATATCTTAGGTTAGGACTTATTTTACAGGTAATTTTGTTATTATTTTAACTAGGTAACTATTAAATAGTTCTTAACTATTTAATAGCTATTGTACCTGGTTAAAATAATTACAAAGTTACCTGTAAAATAAATATTAATCCTAAAATAGCTACAATATAATTATAATTTATATTGTAGCTATATTAGGATGTATTTTACAGGTAAGTATTTAGCTTTAAATAGGAATCATTTATTTAATAAGAGTTAATTTATTTCGTTAGATAAAAATTATATTTAACTTAGGGGGGTGTTAGTGTTAGGGTTAGACTTAGCTTTAGGGGTTAATACATTTATTAGAATAGCGGTGAGCTCCGGTCGGCAGATTAGGGGTTAATAATTGAAGTTAGGTGTCGGCGATGTTAGGGAGGGCAGATTAGGGGTTAATACTATTTATGATAGGGTTAGTGAGGCGGGTTAGGGGTTAATAACTTTATTATAGTAGCGCTCAGGTCCGCTCGGCAGATTAGGGGTTAATAAGTGTAGGCAGGTGTCAGCGACGTTGAGGGGGGCAGATTAGGGGTTAATAAATATAATATAGGGGTCGGCGATGTTAGGGGTAGCAGATTAGGGGTACATAGGGATAACGTAGGTGGCGGCGATTTGCGGTCGGAAGATTAGGGGTTAATTATTTTAAGTAGCTTGCGGCGACGTTGTGGGGGGCAAGTTAGGGGTTAAGAAATATAATATAGGGGTCGGCGGGGTTAGGGGCAGCAGATTAGGGGTACATAAGTATAACGTAGGTGGCGGTCGGCAGATTAGGGGTTAAAAATTTAAATAGAGTGGCAGCGATGTGGGGGGACCTCGGTTTAGGGGTACATAGGTAGTTTATGGGTGTTAGTGTACTTTAGGGTACAGTAGTTAAGAGCTTTATAAACCGGCGTTAGCCAGAAAGCTCTTAACTCCTGCTATTTTCAGGCGGCTGGAATTTTGTCGTTAGAGCTCTAACGCTCACTTCAGAAACGACTCTAAATACCAGCGTTAGAAAGATCCCATTAAAAAGATAGGCTACGCAAATGGCGTAGGGGGATCTGCGGTATGGAAAAGTCGCGGCTGAAAAGTGAGCGTTAGACCCTTTAATCACTGACTCCAAATACCAGCGGGCGGCCAAAACCAGCGTTAGGAGCCTCTAACGCTGGTTTTGACGGCTACCGCCGAACTCCAAATCTAGGCCTTAGTATGTAAAACTACCTTATCTGAATGAAAAATAAGGTAAGGAGACTCATACTGTAAAGCTGAGAGCTCTGAGACTCTACAAGCATAAGAAATAGCAACAAGAAACAAAACCTTCCAAGATAACAACTTAATATCTAAGGAATGCATAGGCTAAAACGGAGCCTGCTGAAGAACTTTAAGAACAAGATTAAGTCTCCAGGGAGGAGTAACAGGTTTAAACACAGGCCTGATTCTGACCAAGGCCTGACAGAACAATTGAACATCTGGTACCTCTGCCAGACGTTTATGTAACAAAATATACAAGGCAGATATTTGATTCTTTAAGGAGCTTGCCGATAAACCCTACTCCAAACCCTCTTGGAGAAAAGATAAAATTCTAGAAATCCGAACTCTACTCCAAGAGTAGCCTTTGGATTCACACCAATACAGATATTTTTGCCATATCTTATGGTAAATTTTCCTGGTAACAGGCTTGCGAGCCTGAATCATGGTCTCAATGACCGACTCTGAAACACCTTAGATAAAATTAAGCGTTCAAACTCCAAGCAGTCAGAGAAACTAGATTTGGATGAAGGAAGGGCCCCTGAATTAGAAGGTCCTTCCTCAGAGGTAGTTTCCAAGGGGGGAGAGATGACATCTCCACTAGGTCTGCATACCAAAATCTGCACGGCCACGCCGGAGCAATGAGAATCACCTATGCCCTCTCTTGCTTGATCCGAGCAATGACCCAAGGAAGGAGCGCGAACAGAGGAAATAGGTATGCAAGACTGAAGTTCCAAGGAACTGCCAGAGCATCTATTAGGACTGACTGAGGGTCCCTGGAACATGACCCGTACCTTAGGAGCTTGGCATTCTGATGAGATGTCATGAGATCTAGATCCGGATGTCCCTATTTGAGAATCAAGTTGGGAAACACTTCTGGGTGTAGTTCCCATTCCCCCGGGTGAAAGGTCTGTCCGGTCAGAAAATCCACTTCCCAATTGTCCACTCCTGGAATGTGGATTGCAGATAGACAACAGTTGTGGGTCTCCGCCCACTGAATAATCTTGGACACCTCTTTCATGGCCAAAGAACACCGAGTTCCGTCCTGATGGTTGATGTAAGCCACAAGGTTATGTTGTCCGACTGAAATCTGATAAACTGGGCAGAAGCTAACTGAGGCCAGGCCATAAGAGCATTGAATATTGCTCTTAGCTCTAGAATGTTTATAGGAAGAACAGATTCTTCCCGAGTCCATGTCCCCTGAGCCCTTAGAAGGCCCCAGGCTGCTCCCCAACCTATCAGGCTGGCGTCCGTTGTCACAATCACCCAGGAGAGTCTGCGAAAACAGGTTCCCTGGGAGAGATGATCCTGAGAACACCACCAAGGAAGAGAATCTCTTTTCATCTGATCCAGATGAATTCGCAGAGACAGATCTGCATAATCCCCATTCCACTTTCTGAGCATGCATAACTGCAGAGGTCTGAGATGGAAACGAGCAAACGGAATAATATCCATGACGGCTACCATCAGACCGATTACCTCCATACATTGAGCCACAGATGGCTGAGGAGTGGAATGAAGAGACAGACAAGCATCGAAAATCTTGGATTTTCTGACCTCTGTCAGACAAATCTTCATCAATATGGAATCTAGTATGGTTCCAAAGAATACTACCCTTGTGAATGGAATTAAGGAACTCTTTTCCAGATTTATCTTCCATCCGTGAGAGCGCAGGAAGGATAAAAGCATCTCCATGTGGGAGTTTGCTTGTTGAAAAGACTGGGCCTGAACCAGAATATCGTCCAGATAAGGCACCACTGCAATACCCTGAAACCGGAGCACAGCCAACAGGGATCCCTGAACCCTTGAACAAATTCTGGGAGCTGTAGCAAGGCCGAATGGAAGAGCTACAAACTGGAAGTGTTTGTGTAGAAAAGCAAATCTCAGAAACTTGTGATGATCCCTCCATCTTGAAGGACGGTACTCTGATGAATTTGTTTAGACTTTTGAGATCTAAGATTGGTCTGAAGGTTCCCTCTTTCTTGGGAACCGCAAACAGATTGGAGTAAAATCCCAGACCCTGCTCCTGTACTGGAACAGGAACTATCACTCCCATTTCAGAAACATCCCGAACACAGTGTAAGAATGCCTCTCTTTTTATCTGGTCGACAGATAATCTTGAGAGCAGAAATCTGCCCCTGGGGGGAAAGGTCTTGAATTCTAGTTTTTATCCCTGGGACACGGTGTCTATCGCCCAAGGATTCTGAACGTCCAAAACCCAAGCCTGAGCGAAAAAGGAAAGTCTGCCCCCCTTAAGATCCAGTCCCGGATCGGGGGCAGACCCTTCATGCTGTCTTTGAGTCATTAGCGGCTTTCTTGGATTGCTTTCCCTTATTCCAAGATTGGTTGGGTCTCCAGGAAGGCTTGGAATGTTTCTGTTTGGTAGAGGGAGAGGAAGATTTACCCTTGAGGTTTCGAAAAGAACAAAAATTACTCTGATGCCCCTTCTGCTTATTTCTCTTATCCTGAGGGAGGAAATGTCCTTTTCCTCCTGTGATGTCAGAAATAATTTCATCCAAAGCTGGCCCAAACAAGGGCTTACCCTTGTAAGAAATAGCCAAAAGCCTAGACTTAGACGAGACATCAGCAGACCAAGATTTCAACCATAAGGCTCTACGGGCCAGAATGGTAAAACTAGAAATCTTTGCACCTAAATTGATAACCTGAAAGGAAGCATCAGAAATAAAAGAATTGGCCAAATTAAGAGCCTTGATCTTGTCCTGGATCTCTTCAAGGGGAGTGTCTGTTTGAATAGAATCAGACAATGCATCAAACCAGTATGCCGCCGCACTAAAGACGGTAGCAATACACACTGCAGGTTGCCATTGTAAACCCTGGTGTCCATATTCTATCCTAGGATCCTTAAAAGAACAGCTATCCTCTATGGGAATAGAAGTTCTCTTAGCTAAAGTGGAGATTGCCCCTTCCACCTTGGGGACCGTTTGCCAAGACTTCGGGAAGCCAAGACTTCGGGAAACATCAATGGGAAACATTTTCTTAAAAATAGGAGAAGGAGAAAAAGGAATACCCAGCTTCTCCCATTCCTTAACAATAATATCTGTAGCCCAATCTGGTACGGGAAAACATTCCAGCATGGAAGGTACATCATAATACTTGTTAAGTTTATTAAACTTCTTAGGGTTGACAACGACAGTGGTGTCAGAGTCGGCCAAAGTAGCCAAAACCTCCTTAAGTAGTAAACAGAGGTGCTCTAGCTTAAATCTGAAGGACACAACTTCAGCATCAGAGGAAGGAATCACACTGTCTGATTTCACCCTCAGATGCTACCGAAGTATCCTCCTCTTCAGACCTATGAGAGGGAACATTCGGAATAGACACTGTCATGTCAGAAATCTTACAAACTGAATCATAACATTTCTTCTTGCTCTTTCTCTGTAGCATGGGAAAAGTAGACAACACATTAGAAACTGCAGAAGACATGAAGGAAGCAATGTCTTGCAAAGAAACTCCAGACGGAGCTTGGGAGAAAGCGCAGGGCACTGTATTAATGGGCAATAAGATTTGGAACACCTGAGGAGAAAACTGCTGCATATTTTGAACATTGTCAGAAGACTCCTGGTCTTAGACAATATAGGTTCAAAAAGTCTATCCCTAAAATGTAGTGTTCTCTTAACACATGAAGAACAGAAAGGGATTGGTGGTTCAATATTAGCATTCAAACATAAAGGACATCTGTAATCTATAACTGAGTCTTGATCCATCTTAACAGAAATAAAATTAAAAATATTTAAATTTTACTAAAATTTTATAAAGAAAACAACGTTACTGTTTATTTAAATTTTCAAAATGTAACTGCTTTATTTTTGATGAAATTTAAAAACGTAATTGCTTTATTTTTTTTTTTTAATGTAATGCAATAATGAAAAATAATGTTTCAAAACACGTCAAACAGCCTCTATACCTCAGCTTTAGCTCTGCTGAGGTGCCAACCTTGCTGGTTTACAGGAGATAATGTGTATGGAAACCGGAACCAAAACAGAGCTGTTTCAAATAATGCTAGACGATCGTTAATCTGTTTTAACTAAAACAACTTCAAGTTGCAAAATTTCTCTCCTTCACATACAGAAAGTGAGAGAAAAAAATGTGCGCAACAGATAATTTTACCGCCACACAAGCCCCGCCCATCGTGGGCGTGCCAAAAATAACTCCGTATTAAAAAACTGACAGAAGTATCACCAACATTTAGCCTATTCTCCTCAAGTCCCCAGTGCCTGCAAATACTGCCTTACATTATCCCCTTAAAAAAATTAGGATTAATGCATCAAACATCCCATTTCAGGGAAATAATAAAGTGCCATCTTTTTTCCTTAATACTGCTTAAGAAAAATAAACTGCTAGATTACGAGTTGTGCGTTAGGGTAAAAAAGTAGCGTTAAGAGGTCCTAACGCTTCTTTTTTACGTGCGCTGCTATTACGAGTCTTGAAGGTTTAGGGTCACAGCACACTTCTTTGGCCTTACCGCAAAACGACTTACGTAAACATCGTAAAGTCTTTTTTCTATGGGACTTCCATAGCGCCGGTATTACGAGTCTGTCCTGGGAGGCCAAAAAGTGAGCAGTACACCCTACTCCGTCAAGAGTCCTACCGCATTTAAAAGTCAGTAATTATGAGTTTTATGGTACAACGCCGTAACATAAAACTCATAACTAAAGTGCTAAAAAGTACACTAACACCCATAATATACCTATTAACCCCTAAACCGAGGCCCTCCCGCATCGCACTACAAAATAAAAAATAAAAATTTTTTAACCCCTAATCTGCCACTCCGGACACCGCCGCAACCTACATTATATTTATTAACCCCTAATCTGCTGCCCCCAATGTCACCGCCACTATAATAAACATATTAACCCCTAAATCTAAGTCTAACCCTAACACCCCCTAACTTAAATATAATTTAAATAAATCTAAATAAAATTACTATAATTAACTACATTATTCCTATTTAAAACTAAATACTTACCTATAAAATAAACCCTAATCTAGCTACAATATAACTAATAGTTACATTGTAGCTAGTTTAGGGTTTATTTTTATTTTACAGGCAAGTTTGTATTTATTTTAACTAGGTACAATAGTTATTAAATAGTTAATAACTATTTAATAACTACCTAGCTAAAATAAATACAAAAGTACCTGTAAAATTAAACCTAACCTAAGTTACAATAACACCTAACACTACACTATAATTAAATAAATTACCTAAATTAAATTAAATTGGCTAAAGTACAAAAACAAACAAACACTAAATTACAGAAAATAATAAACAAATTACAGATATTTAAACTAATTACACCTAATCTAATAGCCCTATCAAAATAAAAAAAGCCCCCCCCCCAAAATTATTATTTTTATTATCAGGTATTTGTAGAGCGCCAACAGATTCCGCAGCGCTGTAAACATAGTCAATATACAGGATAGCTTTTGCAGGGATTGAGAGGGTAGAGGGTCCTGCAGAGAGTTTCACTGTTGTAGTCAGCTCCTATGAAGGCCAGTCTGGAGAAGTCCTGTAGACGGGAATGTGAGGAAGTAACAAGAGAGGAGGAGATCCTGAGCTGATTGAAGGGGACGGGAGGGAGAGTATCTGGAGACAAGTTCTGAAATGTAGGGGGGAGCAGGGCAGTTGAGAGCTTTGTATGTCAGAGTGAGGATTTTGTGTTTAATCCTAGAGGCACGAAGAAGCCAGTGAAGGTATTGGCAGAGAGGCGCAGCAGATGAAGATCGACGAGTAAGGAAGATGAGCCTGGCAGAGGCATTCATAATGGATTGTAAAGGAGCTATGCAGCAGCTAGGTAGACCAAAGAGGACGGAGTTGCAGTAGTCGAGGCGGGAAAGGATGAGAGAGTGGATTAAAATCTTAGTTGTATCTTGTGTAAGGAAATGTCTAATTTTAGCTATGTTTTTAATGTGTAAGCGGCAGGCTTTAGCCAAGGACTGAATGTGAGGAGTGAAGGAAAGAGCTGAGTCAAGTGTGACCCCAAGACATCGGGCATGCGGGGTAGGAGTAATGATGGAATTATCAACAGTTATAGAAATTTTTGGGGTGGAGACATTGGAAGAAGGGGGAAAAATAAGGAGTTCAGTTTTGGAGAGATTTAGCTTAAGGTAGTGAGAGGACATCCAAGATGAGATATGAGAGACAGTTAGTGACACGGGTTAGTAAGGAAGGAGGTAGGTCTGGTGCAGAGAGGTAGATTTGGGTGTCATCGGCATACAAATAATATTGAAACCCATGGGACTTTATTAAGGAACCTAATGATGACCTGTAGATTGAAAAGAGAAGGGGACAGAGCCTTGAGGTACCCCAACAGAAAGTGGTAACGGGGCAGAGGATGCCCCGGAGAAGGCTACACTAAATGTACGGTTAGTTAGATAGGAAGAGAACCACGAGAGAGCTGTGTCGCAGATGCCGAAGGATTGGAGGGTTTGGAGCAGAAGAGGGTAGTCAACAGTGTCAAAGGCTGCAGACAGGTCAAGGAGGATAAGCAGGGAGAAGTGGCCTTTGGATTTTGCTGTAAGTAGGTCGTTGTTAACCTTGACAATTGCTGTCTCTGTAGAGTGACGGGGATGAAATCCAGATTGCAGTGGGTCAAGAAGAGAGTTTAGTGTAAGGAAATGGGATAGATGTGCGTATACTAGCTTTTCTAGGAGCTTTTGAGGCAAGAGGGAGTAGGGAAATAGGGCAGTAGTTGGATGGGGAGGTTGGATAGAGGGAAGGTTTTTTGAGGATAGGTGTGACCAGTGCATGTTTTAGAGATGAGGGAAATATACTAGTGCTGAAGGAGAGGTTGAAAATGTGTGTGAGTATGGGGGTGAGGGTAGAAGAGAGGGAGGAGAGTAGCTGTGAGGGTATGGGGTCGAGGGGACAGATAGTGAGGTGGGAGGACAGTATAAGGGCAGAAACTTCATCCTCATTAACAGGGGCAAAAGAGCTGAATTTTTTGATATTTGGGTTTTGGATGATTGTGAGCTTTTGAGGGGGTGGTAGATTAGTAGTATGTTGAGAGCTGATTTCACTTCTGATGGAGTCAATTTTGTTTTTGAAGTGGCTGGCAAAATCTTGAGCTGAGAGAGAGGTTGTATTAGGAGGTGGGGGTGGGCGGAGAAGAGTATTGAACGTGGAGAACAGACGTTTTGGGTTAGAGGAAAGAGTAGAGATGAGATTACAGAAGTATTGTTGCTTATAGAGATTAAGGGCAGAGTAGTAGGAGTTCAGGATGAACTTGTAGTGAAGAAAGTCAGCTGAACTCTGAGATTTCCTCCAGTGTCGCTCAGCAGTAGGGGAACATCTGCGTAGGTACCGTGTCAGAGGAGTATGCCAGGGCTGAGGATGAGAGTGTGGTTTCAGAGCTATGGTTGGAGGGGCCAGATTGTCAATGACCGATGTAAGCGTGGAGTTATAGTGGCAGATAGATTGGTCAGGGCAGGAAAAGGAGGTGATGGATGAGAGGAGAGGTTTGAGAGAGCTAGCGAGCTGTTGCACATCTAGTGACTTAGTGCTTCTGTGAAGTTTGGTGTGAGGGGTAGAGGGAGGGGGAGTTGTAGGTAGGGAAGTGATGTTGCAATTTAGGAGATGGTGGTCAGAGAGAGGAAAAGGGGAGTTAGTTAAATTTGAGATAGTGCATCGATAGGTGAAAATCAGGTCAAGGGAATGACCATCTTTGTGAGTGGGAGAGTCAGTCCATTGTGACAGGCCGGAAGAGGAAGTGAGTTGAAGAAGTTGTTTTGCAGAGGAGGCAGTGGGATTGTCAAGAGGGATGTTAAAGTCACCAAGAATGAGGGCAGGGGTGTCTGAGGAAAGGAAATAAGGAAGCCAGGCAGCAAAGTGATCTAAGAATTGAATTGGGGAGCCAGGGGGGCGGTATATGACTGCAACACGTATAGAGAGGGGATAGAATAACCGAATCATGTGTGCTTCAAATGAAGAAAATGTGAGTGAAGAGAAGGGCTGTATTTGTTGAAAGGTGCAACAAGAGGAAAGTAAAATACCAACACCACCTCCTTGTCTATTGCCAGACCTAGGAGTGTGGCTGAAATGGAGACCCCCTAGCCTAAACTAAACTACCAATAGCCCTTAAAAGTGCCTTTTGCGGGGCATTGCCCCAAAGTAATCAGCTCTTTTACCTGAAAAAAAAATACAAACAACCCCCCCAACAGTAAAACCCACCACCCACACAACCAACCCCCCAAATAAAATACTATCTAAAAAAACCTAAGCTCCCCATTGCCCTGAAAAGGGCATTTGGATGGGCATTGCCCTTAAAAGGGCAGTTAGCTCTTTTGCAGGCCCAAAGTCCCTAACCTAAAAATAAAACCCACCCAATACACCCTTAAAAAAACACTAACCCCCTGAATATCAACTTACCAGGAGAAGTCTTCATCCAAGCCGGTCCGAAGTCCTCAATGAAGCTGGGAGAAGTCTTCATCCAAGCCGTGCGAAGTGGTCCTCCAGACGGGCAGAAGTCTTCATCCAGACGGCATCTTCTATCTTCATCCATCCGGCGCAGAGCGAGTCCATCTTCAAGACATCCGACGCGGAGCATCCTCTTCAGCTGACGACTAAAGTTGAATGAAAGTACCTTTAAGTGACGTCATCCAAGATGGTGTCCCTTAGATTCTGATTGGCTGATAGAATTCTATCAGCCAATCGGAATTAAGGTAGAAAAAATCCGATTGAAGTTCAATCCTATTGGCTGATCCAATCAGTCAATAGGATTGAGCTTGCATTCTATTGGCTGATTGGAACAGCCAATAGAATGCGAGCTCAATCCTATTGGCTGATTGGATCAGCCAATAGGATTGAACTTCAAACCTATTGACTGATTGCATCAGCCAATAGGATTTTTTCTACCTTAATTTCGATTGGCTGATAGAAGTCTATCAGTAAATGGAATCTAAGGGACGCCATCTTGGATGACGTCACTTAAAGGTTCCTTCATTCAACTTTAGTCGTCGTATGAAGAGGAAGCTCCGCGTCGGATGTCTTGAAGATGGACCGGCTCCACGCCGGATGGATGAAGATAGAAGATGCCGTCTGGATGAAGACTTCTGCCCGTCTGGAGGACCACTTCGTCCCAGCTTGGATGAAGACTTTTCCCGGCTTCGTTGAGGACTTCGGCTCGGCTTGGATGAAGACTTCTCGCGGTAAGTCGATCTTCAGGGGGTTAGTGTTAGGTTTTTTTTAAGGGTGTATTGGGTGGGTTTTATTTTTAGGTTAGGGACTTTGGGCCTGCAAAAGAGCTAACTGCCCTTTTAAGGGCAATGCCCATCTAAATGCCCTTTTCAGGGCACGGGGAGCTTAGTTTTTTTTAGATAGTATTTTATTTGGGGGGTTGGTTGTGTGGGTGGTGGGTTTTACTGTTGGGGTGGTTGTTTGTATTTTTTTTCCAGGTAAAAGAGCTGATTACTTTGGGGCAATGCCCGCAAAAGGCCCTTTTAAGGGATATTGGTAGTTTAGTTTAGGCTAGGGTTTTTTTTTTTAAATTCTTTATTTATTCAGTGAAAGGACATGACATGAGCATAATTCCCCACAGTTCGGGGTTCAACAGTATCAAAAGACAATATGTGTTTGTGAATCTTAAAGAACAGCAAGCAAAAACATAGTAATCAGAAAATTATATGTCAGCAATGCATGTCTCTCACATCTTATTTATATTTGGCCAGCCGGCCATTTCTTTCCCCAGGGTGTCAGTTCCCATTCTCATATTAAGTCCTACCCAAACAACTGTTGCATGTTTATATTCAAAAACCTGTATTACAATACAAAGAGAAAACCGTCTTGGTTTTCATATTAAATGTAAATATGATGACTACTGTACTTGACAGCATCTACCCCCGAAAGTCTACTTGCCAGTCCCCTCGTAATTTAGCTTCCAGTATGTACTCTGAGTTATGTATAGGGGGGGGGGGGCTTTTTTTTATTTTGATAGGTCTATTAGATTAGGTGTAATTAGTTTAAATATCTGTAATTTGTTTATTATTTTCTGTAATTTAGTGTTTTTTTTTATTTTGTACTTTAGCTAATTTAATTTAATTTAGGTAATTGTATTTAATTTAGTTAATTTATTTAATTATAGTGTAGTGTTAGGTGTTATTGTAACTTAGGTTAGGTTTTATTTTACAGGTACTTTTGTATTTATTTTAGCTAGGTAGTTAATAAATAGTTAATAACTATTTAATAACTATTCTACCTAGTTAAAATAAATACAAATTTGCCTGTAAAATAAAAATAAACCCTAAGCTAGCTACAATGTAGCTATTAGTTATATTGTAACTAGCTTAGGGTTTATTTTATAGTTAAGTATTTAGTTTTAAATAGGAATAATTTAGTTAATTATAGTAATTTAATTTAGATTTATTTAAATTATATTTGTTAGGGGGTGTTAGGGTTAGACTCAGATTTACGGGTTAATATGTTTATTATAGTGGTGGCGACATTGGGGGTGGCAGATTAGGGGTTAATAAGTATAATGTAGGTGGCAGCGGAGTCCGGAGCGGCAGATTAGGTGTTAATAAAGATAATGCAGGTGTCAGCGATGTCGGGGGCGGCAGATTAGGGGTTAATAAGTGTAAGATTAGGGGTGTTTAGACTCGGGGTTCATGTTAGGGTGTTAGGTGTAAACATACATTTTATTTCCCCATAGGAATTGTGATGAGAGCAGGATGTGATGTCACTAGCTTGTGGGCGGGGCTTAGGTCCGGTGTCTGTGTCGCAGTTAGTTTAGTACAATCAACCTGTCTGGATGTGCATTGCTATGCTCTGTAATAAAATAGAGTTGTACCATCATTGCTGTGTCCTGCATATGTCCTGCATCTCATGACATGGTGTCAGAAGTTCTGGACTGCGCTTCTGTTCCTGATCGATTGCAATGTCAAAGTTTACCCCACCTGAGCCTTTTGACTTTTCTCAGCCTGCAGCTTGGCCCACATGGCGTCAGCGGTTTCAGCGCTTCAGGATTGCATCCAAACTGAACAAGGAGAGTGGTGAAGTACAAGTTAATTCTCTTTTATACTCCATGGGGAAAGATGTAGAGCCAGTGTTCAATGCTTTTACTTTTCAAGAAGGGGAAGAAGTTAACTTTGATATAGTTATGGATAAACTCAGTGCCCACTTTGTGCCCAAAAGAAATGTGATTCATGAGAGAGCTTGTTTTCACAAACGTAATCAGCGTGTGGGAGAATCTGTGGAGTCATTTGTGCGCAGCCTGTATGAATTAGCTGAATTCTGTGAGTTTGGTGTTGCTAAAGAAGAGCAAATCAGAGACAGAATAGTTATTGGAATTGCAGATGCTGAAGTCTCCCTGAAGCTGCAGTTAGAGCCTGATTTAACGTTAGAAGGGGCTATTAGGATGGCCCGCCAGAGTGAACTGGTGAAAAAGCAAAGTGCTGATCTGAGGTCTGAGAGTATTGTGGATGAAGTGCAACAGTCTAGAAAAATTACTAGTGAAAGGCACAGTGTGAGCGGTAGATCAAAAGTACTGGAAAGGCCTAGAAGTGGATGGGCGCAACATGGCCGATGCACACGGTGCTACCGGGCTCATGATCAGAGTGCCATATGCCCGGCCAGAGATAAAAGATGCAGAAAATGTAACAGAATAGGCCATTTTGAAGTGGTGTGTAAAACTGAATACATTAAGGAGATGCAGGTGGACAGTGACCAGGAGGGTCAGGAAGTGTCTTTTGTGGGGTCTGTTGTGGAACGGACAAGCTCAGAGGAAGATTGGAAAGTTACTTTTACTGTAATGGGAGCCAATGTTGATTTTAAGATTGACACAGGAGCTGATATCACTGTAATGTCTTTTGCTGAATTTATGAAACTGCCTCGACAGCCCCAGCTGGCGAAGGTTACGACAAATGTCCATAGTCCTGGTGGCCGCATTGATTGTGTGGGGAAATTTCTCGCCAGCTGTGAGTACAAACAGAGAAAGTTCACCATGTGGGTGCATGTGATCCGAGGTCAGTGTGTTAACAGTTTATTGAGCAGAAAAGCAGCCTGTGATTTGGGCCTCGTGGCCAGAGTGAATGAGGTCTCTGAAGATATGTTTGGCGAGTTGGGCCTACTGAACTGCAAACCTGTCCGTATAGCACTTAAAAGTGATGCAGTCCCATACAGTATTTCTACTCCTCGTAGAATTCCGTTCCCGCTCATGCCTCAAGTGGAGAAAGAGCTCATGCGCATGAAGTCTATGGGGGTTATTGAAGAGGTTGTTGAAGCAACTGATTGGTGTGCCCCCATTGTTCCAGTTGCAAAGAAAAATGGGAAGGTGCGCATCTGTGTGGACCTGAAAAGGTTGAATGAGGCAGTGAAGAGGGAGAGATTTGTGCTGCCGACGTTGGAAGATATAGCCCCGAAGTTGGCTGGGGCGAAGTTCTTTTCCACATTAGACGCTTCTAGCGGCTTTTGGCAGATCCCCCTGGATCCAAAGTGCCGCAAACTGACTACCTTTATCACTCCGGTAGGTCAGTTCTGCTTCTGCAGACTTCCCTTTGGGATATCCTCCGCTCCTGAGATCTTTCAAAGGGAAATGAGTTCTCTCCTGAGTGGCCACGTGGGCACAGCAGTCGTCATGGACGACATTCTAGTGTATGGGTCTACAGTGGAGGAGCATGATCAGCGTTTGAGTTGTGTGCTGCAGGCTATCAAAGAGTCTGGGCTGAAGCTGAATAAAGAAAAATGTCATTTTAGGAAAACTGAATTATGCTACTTTGGGCATATCATCAACGGGGATGGCATCAAGCCGGACCCCGAGAAAATTCGGGCTATCGAACAGATGAAAAGCCCTTCTGATGTACATGAGCTGAGACAGATATTGGGCCTTGTAAATTACGTGGGCAAGTTTCTTCCAGATTTATCTACAGTTTTGCACCCTATCACAGAGTTGCTTAAGAAAGATGTTGCCTGGGTCTGGGGACCCTCACAAGAAAAAGCGTTCCTGCATGCTAAGTCCCTGCTGGGGTCTGCCCCAGTGCTGGGGTTCTACGACCCTTCAAAAAAGACTGTGGTTAGTGCTGATGCAAGCAGTTATGGGTTGGGGGCTGCACTCCTGCAGCTGAATGACAACAAACTACAGCCCATCGCCTACTGTTCCCGCACACTGACGGCTGCAGAGTCAAAATACGCTCAAATTGAGAAAGAGTGCCTGGCTGCAGTTTGGGCCTGTGAGCGCTTTCAGCGTTATCTAGTGGGTTTGGAGAAATTTAGTCTGGAAACTGACCACAAACCGCTAGTCCCTCTTATCAATTCTTATGACATCGACAAAACACCCTTGAGATGCCAGAGACTTTTAATGAGACTACTCAGGTTCAATGTTCAGGCAGTGCATGTGCCGGGGAAGCAGCTGGTTGTGGCAGATACTCTGTCCAGGCTCCCGCTGGCTGCTGCTGAAGAATCCTCCACAGAGTCGGATGTAAAAGTGTATGTTGATTCAGTTCTGGCCTCTAAGTCCATTTCTTCAAGGAAACTGGAAGAGATAAAGAAAGAGACATATTTGGACACAGATCTGCAAGAAGTTATAAGGTACATAAGAGATGGCTGGCCCGAGAGCCGGGCAGCCTGGATGTCTTTAAATGCTTACCAGCCAGAGAGGTCGCAGCTCACGGAGCTGGAGGGGTTGGTGCTGTTCCAAGACCGTATTGTAATTCCTGTCAGCATGAGGAAGGAGATGTTAAACAGGATTCACGATGGCCACTTAGGCATTACAAAGTGCAGAGAAAGAGCAGCTACAGCTGTGTGGTGGCCTGGGATCAGCTCCGACATTGCAAATCACGTGTCTAAATGTGCCTTTTGCCGGGAACGCCGGCCTACTCAGAGAAGGGAGCCCTTAATGTCTACTCCGCTGCCTGCGGGGCCGTGGCAGAAAATAGCTGCTGATTTGTGCGAACTGCACGGGAAAAAGTTTCTTGTTGTTATCGACTACTATTCCAGGTATTTGGAAATAGCACCCCTGAATGATATCACAAGTCAGGCCGTTATCATTCGCCTGAAGAGCCTGTTCGCCCGCTGGGGCATTCCAATGGAGCTGGTGAGTGATAATGGCATGCAGTTCGCTTCTACAGAGTTCAGTGCTTTCAGCAGGGAATATGATTTTGTACATTCCACGTCAAGTCCACATTATCCGCAGGCCAACGGAATGGCTGAAAGGGCAGTTCAAACAACAAAATTCATTCTAAAGCAATCTGAACCGTACCTAGCCCTCTTGTCATACAGGGCGACGCCCATTCAAGCCACCGGGTTTAGCCCGGCACAGCTGATGCTAGGACGCCAGATTCGCACCACTTTACCCTCAGTGGGTGTCTTCAAGCCGCCTGGCCCTGTTCCTCGGGACGAAGTCCTTAGGAGGGATGAAGAGGCCAAAAAGGGTTATCGTTTCTTCTACGACAGGAGACATTCTGTCAGGCCTTTACAGGAACTGAAAGCGGGCCAAAGTGTCAGAATTAAACTGGATGATGAGAAGAAATGGAAGACGCCTGCTACGGTAGTGGGCCGCTCTCCAGAACCAAGGTCTTACACAGTCCTTACAGAGGGAGGGACGGTTACACGCCGTAACCGAAGACATCTTCAGCCTGTACCTGAGAGTCTGGAACCGGATACCTCAGTACCACCGCCGGTGGGATCCCCTGTTCTAAGAGAGGTGCCTTCCCCTCAGCAAGATCATAGCGGGGATATATCTTTGCCTCCAGCAGACTCTTGTTCACCATCTTCTGTATCAGAGGACAGTTCATGCAAAGTTACATCAAGCGGAAGAGTGGTGAAACTTCCGGCCCGATACAGGGACTGACTTTAGCTAGAACAGTGACCGGAAGTATGGGCAGAATAATCCCATGGTCACTGTGGACTAGGGTAGTCTACCCCGATGTCCAAGTCAGGATGTAATTTATTTGTTCATGTTTTCTAATCTATCTGTTTTTATAATGTTCAAAAACAAAATGTTGTTGTATACCCTGTTGGTGTACCTTGTTATTTAATATATGCGAATGTATGCTTTGCCTTTGAAAAAGGGGAAGATGTGATGAGAGCAGGATGTGATGTCACTAGCTTGTGGGCGGGGCTTAGGTCCGGTGTCTGTGTCGCAGTTAGTTTAGTACAATCAACCTGTCTGGATGTGTATTGCTATGCTCTGTAATAAAATAGAGTTGTACCATCATTGCTGTGTCCTGCATATGTCCTGCATCTCATGACAGGAATCAATGGGGCTGCGTCACTGAGTTTTATGCTACTTTTTTGCAGGTGTTAGACTTTTTTTCAGCCGGCTCTCCCCGTTGATTCCTATAGGGAAATCGTGCATGAGCACGTTACACCAGCTCACCACTGACTTAAGCAGCACTGGTATTGAAGTGAGATTTGGAGCTAAATTTTGCTCACTTCTTGTCTTTTAATGCCGGGTTTAGAAAAACTCGTAATACCAGCGCTGTATGTAAGTGAGCGGTGAGAGAAATCTGCTCGTTAGCACCGCACAGCTCATAACGCAAAACTCGTAATCTAGGTGAAAGTTAGCACTTACCTCAATAAATTCTGACTGGCAGCAAGGCAGCTCACTAGGTTTGAGAGGTCCTCTCCCTCACATAGACCTGTGGATAAATAATAAAAAGGGCAGCACTTTATTTAAATAGGCGCAGTGAAAATTATGTCCCACAAGTTCCCTTTGCTTAAAAGCCACTCTGAAGAAACTGAAATGGGCTACAGCTACACCCTAGAGGAAAAACAGCACATACTTGTACTGCAATTAAAATAAAAAAATCTTGATTGAAGAATCTTTTCAGACACCTAACTTTACCACTTCCTTACTAACGTAGGCAAAGAGAATGACTGGGGTTGGAGGGAAGGGAGGTGATATTTAACAACTTTGCTGTGCTGCTCTTTGCCGCCTCCTTCTGGGCAGGAGTGATATTCCCAATAGTAATTTGATGATCCGTGGACTCACCGTGTCATTAGAAAGAAATTGGGTTTTATATCACTTTAAGTCAGAGAAAATTGTGTGAAAACAAAACTTCAGACTTGATGTTTGTGCATAATTTAATGTATCCTTATAGTATAATATAATGCTGCTGTCATGATAACCATTTTTTTGTAGAGTTAAAGGGACAGTCTATTCTAGAATTTTTATTTTTAAAAAGATAGATGATCCCTTTATTACCCATTCCCCAGTTTTGCATAACCAACACGGTTAAATTTAACCTCTTTGATTACCTTGTATCTAAGCCTCTGCAAATTGCCCCCTTATTTCAGTTCTTTTGACAGACTTGCATTTTAGCCAATCAGTGCTGACTAAATTAGCATATGAGCCTACCTAAGTTTAGCTTTCAACAAAGAATACCAAAAGAACAAAGCAAATTTGATAATAAAAGTAAATTGGAAGGGTGTTTAAAATTGCATGTCCTATCTGAATCATGAAAGTTTTATTCTGACTTGACTGTCCCTTTAAAATATTAATATATTTATATTACCATGTATTCTGTAAAGAATGTTTCTAAAATTGCTCTTTATTATTGATTAATTTAAACAGATGAGAGCGCCTTATTTATACTGTCCTTTTGAACAAAAATTTAATAAAATAGTATAATCCCTGTTTGAGGCTGCTATTTTAACTATAAGAGTTATTAAAAAGCATCTAAATATAGACAGTGCCAATATCAACAATTCCTATTTATTTACAGAATTAAAATGTCACAATATACAGTATGTGTACTCACATAATAATAATAAAAAATAAAAACGAATAAGCATTTTGTCACAAAACTAAATTGCTAAATCAATAGAAATGCATTAGATTGTAGAGAGACAATAAAACTGCTTGCCTAGGCCTAGTCAGGTACGTTTAATCCTCACTATGCATTTCAGGGCTCCTCCCCCTTCCTCAGGTGTGTCCGAATTCGCTGTTCTGAAGCACAGGCACATACATTTTCTCTATCACAAAATGCATCATTCTTTAAATATGAGGTCCTCTTGTGGTCATTTGCAGTATTTTTTTTTTCTCTACCAGCAAAACATTAGTTACATGTTTAACCCCTTAAAGGGACAGTCAAGTAAAAAAAAACTTTCATGATTTAAATAGGGCATGTAATTTTAAACAACTTTCCAATTTACTTTTATTACCAATTTTGCTTTGTTCTCTTGGTATTCTAAATTGAAAGCTAAATCTAGGAGGTATACATGCTAATTTCTTAGACCTTGAAGGCCACCTCTAATCTGAAAGCATTTTGACAGTTTTTCACCACTAGAGGGCGTTAGTTCATGTGTTTCATATAGATAACATTGAGCTCAGGCACGCGAAGGTCCTAAGAGCAAGCACTGATTGGCTAAAAATGCAAGTCTGTCAAAAGAACTGAAATAAGGGGGCAGTGTGCAGAGCCATAGATACAAGGTAATCACAGAGGTAAAAAGTATATTATTATAACTGTGTTGGTTGTGCAAAATTGGGGAATGGGTGATAAAGGGATTATCTACCCTTTTAAACAACAAAAATTCTGGTGTTTACTGTCCCTTTAAGGACCTGACCATTTTTCAATTTCTTGCCCTTAAAGGGACAGTTAACACAAACATTTTCTCCCTTTTAATTTGTTCCCAATTATCCACTTTACCTGCTGGAGTGTATTACATTTTTACAAATATTTCCTCAAGGCCAAACTGTGTAAACACAACCAGTAGAAGAAATTACACTCCCAGTGGGTTAAAGAAGAGAAGGTAATAAAATTTTAATTTTCCATTGTTCTTTCCAAGTATTGGTGATATCTGTCAGGAATCCCTGAATATCCCTTGACATGTATATATATATATATATATATATATATATATATATATATATATATATATATATATATATATATATATATATATATATATATCTTTTTAGTAGACAACCCAAAGTATTGATCTGGGCCCATTTTGGTATATTTCATGCCACCATTTACCACCAGGTTCGATCAAATAAAAAAAATCGTTAACTTTTTCAATAACTTTTTTTTTAATATATTTATATATTATTTTTTATATTTTATATGAAGTCTAGGATCCCTCATTACCCCCAACCTCCCTGATCCCCTCCAAACAGCTCTCTAAGCCTCCCCCCTTGACCTATTGGCCGCCATCTTAGGTACTGGCAGCTGTCTGCCAGTACCCGGTTTACTAACAAATTTGCCCTTTTATTTTTATATATATATATATATATATATATATATATATATATATATATATATATATATATATATATATATATAAAACCCCTATTTTCTGTAGCCTCCTCCTCCTCCCTTTCTAAAAAAAATTCCCTCTCCCTTTCCCCTCTCCCTCCTTCGGCTGTTCACAATTGATGACCGTGCGCACTCCTGAGCCCCGCCCAACGCCTCCTTGCACTCTCACGTTGGACACTTGCAGGATCCGAAACACGCACCGGCGATGGGCCGCCCACCCGCCTCCCTGCTATAGCTCCCACCCACCAACGATTGGCACCACTGCTGTCCGATTCAGAGAGGGACAATCAGTAACTCTGCAAATCTATTTCTGAAGTGCCCCACTCATGGGGCATGCAGAAATAGTGCTATCTTGCTATCTTTAGCGAGATTGTGGCAGAGAGAAGCCCAGGACTGCAGCGACGTACAGGGTACATCGCTGGTCCTTAGGGGCATAACAACTAGCGTCGTACAGGGTACGACGCTGGTCGTTAATGGGTTAAGTTTGCTCTTAAAGTGATGGTAAATCCTATCGTTTCACAAACGCTTGCATTGACCATTGAAACAAATAAAGGGAACGTTCATTCATGAAGTATGACATACCTCATGTTGAAAGCTCCTTTATTTGTTTCAAGCGTTGCCCCACTGAGCTTCTGAAATGGTAGTGAGTACAGCGCCAAAGGCTAAGGGATGAAATGAGAGCCCTAAAAAGTGCTCCCAGGTGTGGTGTATACCCACGTACAGGACATCTCACCTGTATTCAAATCCCCTATAAAGTCTATAGGGAATTGTATAAACAAACTGTCATTATTTCAAGGATAGTCATCCATTTGTATTGATTTATATAAGTACACTGTTTCACATTTCTTATACATTTTTATATATTAGGTAGTTTACTTGGCAATTAGACTCTTATCTAAACAGGTAGCATTACGATATCGCACATTTGCTATTGCCAACATCCTAACACGGAACTCATTAAGGCTATCTGAGGGAGAAATTCTTCATAAACAGATGCCTATTGGATGCCATAATCACATGGGGTAAACACTCTAGCCGCCTATTGGTTTATTAAACCACATGATGCAAATGACCAATGCAAACACTGTCACGTAATCCTAGCACTCTGATTGGCTGATGGGTCAGCCTAACGATCATACCCGAAATACACTTTTTTGCTCTTTATTGAAATATATATCTGTCTTCCAATTGAAATATACATATGTCTTTTTTCAAGCACTTTTGACTATAGAGCACATATAACAGCACAAACTTTGAGGATAATAAGGAAACTGACATTAAATATCCGGTAAAACACTTACGGTTTGAATTAAAGCTACAGACACGCCCAATACAATAAGGGTATTTAAAGGCACATTTGGGATCACCTTACCAGTCTTGATAAAGGCCTGTGTTACAGGGCTGAAACGCGTTGACCCACTGGTAAGCACCACTTCAAGGATATTACTTCATTGTGGACGTATTACACTATGTTTACATTTTTTTTACAGGAGCGGTTTTAAGGACATTGAATCAACAGCTGACCATTACTAGGGATTCGTCTAGGGGATCTCATCACCAGGATTCATGGTTCCCCCCTTTTTTTATTTTGTTTTTAATTTTTGCTTTTATTCATTTGGATTACAAACTATATACTTTTCTGATCATCATTAACATTTGTTGAACATCATTGTCGTTTTCACTTTTTTCCACATTTTCATCGAATTTTTTTCATCATTCCATTTTTTGGTCTGCTTCACACTAATTGTGTTACTTCACTTCATTTCCTCATCATTTTTTCACCATTTTTTACCATATTTCCACTTTTTTGTACACCACATTTTTCTTTTTTGCACTGCAGTGCCATTTGCATACTTAATTGTTCATCTTTTACTTTTATCACTGTATTACTTTTTGCCACTGTTTGCACCAGTTGAGAATCACTTTGCATCATTACCATACCATCATTTTATTATTGTCATATATCAAGGTTTATTTTCTAAACTTAGCACATCATGGATCCATGAATTTTTATTGAAGATTTTTATGTAGTAATCATCCACCATTGTTTTTTATTTGCATTTTCATTGTATTTGTACTTTTATTTACCATTTTACCTTTGTATTAAATATACTGTTTTTACACCTACTTGGTTAGCATTATCCTCCACTGCTTGAGATATCAGCAGGTATACACCACACCTGGGAGCACTTTTTAGGGCTCTCACTTCATCCCTTAGACTTTGGCGCTGTACTCACCACCATTTCTGTTATTTCACTTACTTGTGGTTTGGTTAGGATCCCTTTTGGGTACAGCTTAGGGTTCATCTTAGCGCTTGGTTACATCACCCCTTTCTCCCACTGAGCTTCTGAGGCAGCCCACGGCAGAACGCTGTTTTGCTAAGAGGTGACGTTTCCACCTCTTAGCAAATAGCGTACGGGAAATCCGTCGCCACAGGGAGACAGCCAATAGCTGTGCGGGATATGAAAATGTCACCTCTCAAGCAAAACAGCATTCTGCCATGGGCTGCCTGAGCATCTCAGTGTGGCGAACGCTTCAAACAAATAAAGGAGCTTTCAGCATGAAATATTTTAGAATTCATGACTGAAAGTCCCCTTTTATTTGTTCCAATGGTAAATCCTAGCGTTTCACAAACGATAGGATTGACTTTCACTTTAACACTTGTTAGTAAAATGAAAATCACAAATCCACCCCCCCCAACATCTGTTTATCTTGCTTCTCTGCCTGCCTGTGTCTTCTCAATAAAAGCAATTGGGGGATAGAAAGAAAAAGAAAAAGAGCCTACCTAGGTATTTTTTCAACAAAGGATACCAAGAGATCAAGGTAAATTAGATAACTAGAAGTAAATTGCAACGTTGTTCAAAATTGAATGCTTTATCTGAATAATGAAAGAAAAATTTTGAGTTTTTTTGCCAAATTAAAGGGATATGAAACCCAAATGTTTTATTTCATGATTCAGATAGAGCATGCAGCAACTTTCTAATTTACTTCTATTATCAATTTTTTTTCTTTGTTCTCTTGATATCTTTATTTGAAAAGCAGGAATGTAAGCTTAGGAGTCAGCCCATTTTTGGTTTAGCACCTGGGTAGGGCTTACTGATTTATGGGAAAATCAGCAAGTAATACAGGTGCTGAACCAAAAATGGACCGGCTCCTAAGCTAACATTCCTGTTTTTCAAATAAAGATACGAATAGAACAAAGAAAAATTAATAAAAGCAGTAAATTAGAAAGTTGCTTAAAATTGCATGTTCTATCTGAATCATGAAAGAAAAAATTGGGTTTCATATCTCTTTAAGAGTGAGTCTAATTTTTCAACATCCTTTCATGGTATGCTAAGGATCTTCACTTAAGCCACCTCGGTGAGCTAACTTGTCCTCCCCTCTCTTTAAGTTAAAATGAGAGCTGAACATTAATACATATGTACTGTACCTGGTTCAGATGTGATAAATATACAATGGGTATTGTCAAATTTTTCACATAGATAATTGACAACTATTTAATACAAAAATCCAACATTTTATTATGTCTGATTTGTAACTTTTGTTATGCACATAATAACTGCATTCTATCGTTGTGCGTATGCTCTCATATTATATTTGTACTTCTATGATTCCTCAATTAAAGAAACAAAAAAACACAACTGGTGTTTCCATATCTAGGTTATTTATGCAGGTCTATAAAAGATCTGTGTGTTTTTTGTGTGTGATTTAATGATGTATACTAACTTTATGTTACAGATATAATTTATTTTGATAATGTCAATTAAAAAGGTGTCTAACAGGATAAAAAAAGCGTTATTTTCTATACTGGAACAACTATGACCTCTTGTGGTAAGATACAGGAACTACATAATAAAATGAGATCACATTCAAAAGCTTTCTTCATGGCCTTTGGCACCACAGGAAGCTTAAAGCAGAATTTTGGAAGACAGGGTTTGGGCAGACAGGGGAGGGTGGACTTTGGAGGTTCTTGTGTGTAGTTTGGGTTATTCTGTAAAATAATGTGGTACATAAATATGAAAGATAAAGCAGCAGGAAAGAAAGCCCTTGCAATATGACAATCCCACAAAATTCAAAACACCTGTGAGCTCCATGGACCATTAGACTTTCATATGGTATGTGCCAAGGCATAAATTACTTTTTGTGTGAATACAACCTGCTGAACACAAGTTTTATGTGGTCTCCATTACAAATCCTTTCATTATTTTTATACTCGTTGCTTCCTCTCTACAACTGTCTGATAGCTATTCACCTAGGGTTGCCACCTCGGCCATGGTTTCCTGGACACTTATGAGTTATACATGCTGCAGGGTGTGCAGACAGGAACATGAATAGTGCTGTCCAGTGTCGCTATCTGTGTGCTGTCCAGGGTGCAATTCATGTTCCCCTCTGTACACCATGTGTAACTCATAAGTGTCCAGGAAAACATGGCTGAGGTGGCAACCCTAGGTGTGCAGCTCTACAATAGCCTTGTGAGGCTGGCGGGGAGCCTTGTTGTAAAGTTGAGAGTATGTATTAAATTCATAGAGCATCATTTTACCTTTATGTTCTACAGCTTCTTTGGTGGGCATTCTTGTGATTAACCTATAATTGTGTGAGGTGTCAATATATGGCGTTGCATTAGATGCCATTTGCAAAGCAACAGCGAAGAGGAAAATAAATTATTACTCATCAGAAACAAACTAAATGCTTTATTTAAATGTCTGTAGCGTAAAATGTCTGTTTTGTTCTGGTAAAATAATCTTTTAAACTAGGAAGGAGCAAAGCATACAACCTAGCAAATTGGGGGAGGGGTGCTAACAGCATCTCTAAATAGATCTGATTTTGTCTCACAGAGGGCAATGGGGCCTAATTATGAAATGTCTGTCCGACATGATCCGATAAGCGGTTTATGTCCGACAGACATCGCTGAACGCGGAGAGCAATACGTTCTCCGCATTCAGCATTGCACCAGCAGCTCGTGTGAACTGCTGGTGCAACCCCGCCCCCTGCAGATTCACGGCCAATTTCCCGCTAGCAGGGGGTGTCAATCAACCCGATCGTATTTGATCAGGTTGATTTCACGCAATCTCTGTCCGCCTCCTCAGAGCAGGCAGATAGGTTATGGAGCAGCGGTCTTTAGACCGCTGCTTCATAACTAGTGTTTCTGGTGAGTCTGAAGGCTTGCCCGAAACACGACCCTTCAAGCTTCATACAGAGCTTGATAAATGGGCGCCAATATGTCTGATAGAATTAGAAGGGCTGCAGGGTCAGCGGTTTGAACTGAGGTCTAAAGTGGGGATGTGACAACTCTGAGTTGATAGGATTGTGAGTACAAATGACAGGAAGTCTCACAGATTTAAAGAAATGAAAGAAAAGTTCACTAATAGGGGATACCCTAGTAAATTATTGGACAATACTTTGTCTAAATTGGATAGTATTAAGGACAGGAACACGGACAAGAACAGGGATAGAATGGTTTTTGTAAGCCAATATAATCCACTTAGTAACAAAATAGCGAAATTAATACGCCAGAATTGGCACATTTTGGAGGAATGAAACAAGGGAGTGACACAATTTAAAGAACCTCCTCTCATGGCATACAAAAGGGTTAAGAGCCTAAGGGACCAGCTTGTAAGGACAGATGTGGGGACCATAGGTAAAATACAACAGACACTTACTGGTAAAAAGAGGGTAGGTACTTTCCCGTGTTACAATTGCATGAGTTGCCATTCGATCATCAAAGGAGAAAATTTCCATCACCCTCAGAGTGGTAGGAAATATAATATTAAAGGTTTTTATACCTGTGAGACAACTCATGTAATTTACCTCATTAAATGCCCGTGTTCTTTGGTATACATTGGTGAGACTACACGTAAGGCCCGTGACCGTATGAGCCAGCACAGATCAAACATCAGGTGCAAAAATAAAGAGGCTCCAGTCTCAGGTCATTTTGTAGAGAAGGGACATAGTGTCAGCCAGATGAGGTGGCAGATAATAGACCATGTGGGCCCTAATAGTAATGGAATGGATAGGGAACGTCTCCTGCAACAAAGGGAAATGTGGTGGATACACCAACTAGCCACACTCCAACCTAGGGGTCTTAATAGAGACTATGATTTGTCTTGTTTTTTCTAAAGGTTATATTCAAATGTTTCACAACAAGATTTTAGTCTAATATTAGTCAGCCTTGTTTAGGTTTTTCAAAAAAAGCGCTTTTCAAAAAAAGCCCTTTAACAATAAAAGCCTTTTAACACATATTATCCCTTAATTTCTATCCTATTGCTTCAGGATTATTTTAAGATAGTGAACTTTGAGAATGTGAGCTAATGTCAATTATGGTTAGAGTAAAAAAATACAAAAATGTATAAATTAATCTGCATCCACAGATATTTTTATACACTTATATATATATTTTTATATTTTTCTATATTTGTCTATATTATGATACATTGTATATTGTTTTTAAATTAGTAGTATGTATCCTTTAGGAAGTAGTATATACATGCAGTGTAATGATCACAGATGACCACTAGAGGGTGACATTTCCCTAATGTAGGTGCATTTTGGCGCCTTGTGGAGGGTATTTAAATGTTGGTGTGTTGTTTAATAAAGATATAGCATGAGGAAGGGGCTGTGACCCCGAAACGTTGCTTACTGAATAAATTGCCTTTTCTACTTTTGGAGTGCTGGAGTTCTACTTTTTGTGTGCTATTTACATGGGTGAGTGACTGACAGGTGCTGCAGAGCCAGGAGTGTGATTTGAGGTCTTATCAGGTCTTATCAGGGTCACTGTCTACTGTTACGAGTCAATTAGTGGGCATTCAGCCTTGCCCACTTCTCCCTGCCAAAAAGCTGCTTGAATTTGTTCTTCTTGCAAAGTGTAAAGCTTTGTTTTTGAAAGCCTGTGCCTAATCATCAACCCAGCCCAGGCCTGGTCACACATATTTTTTTTAAAAATAATTAATGGACATTATATACCAAACTCGTAGGGCTAGATTACAAGTCGCAATAACGTTAGCGCGTGCAATATTATATTGTGTGCACATTTATTTTTCACACATATTACAAGTTGAATGTAAACGCATTTGTGTGAGTGCAATCAAATTTAATGCTCGTCAGGTAAGCGTGACTGAAGACCTTTTAAATAAAAGTTAAACCGAACACAGCATTAATACAATAAAATAAACGGTTGCACTCATAGAAACACTATCTCGTAAAACACCATAGACGGTTTCAAATAATATTGTTGTGTATATATAATTTTAACATTCAGGAATAATAAAGATACTGTGGCAAGTAAAGTAACAAGGTTTCTTGAACTGGTGTTAAAATGTCTTTTTAATTAAAAAGATTTTCTGCAGTTTAACATGACATTTATTATTATTATTGCATTAACACCTTGTTTGGCACAATTATATATATATAATAGTCTCATAGGTATGGGCACTCGCAGGGTTTTAAAAAATAATTCAGGCTTTATTGAAGAAATATTTAGAGTCAACATTTCGGCCCTACATCAGGCCTTAATCAAGACAATATGTCATTTAACTTCCATGCAGACAGGTCCTTAACAGGTCTCCACGTGCACCCTCCCTGAGCAGCCTGATACTGAGAGTCCATGAAGCCCCAGCATAAGTAGCACTAAGGGGTAAATGCATATGTGGTTGGCTATTTACTACTTTCTTTGATTTGTAAATGGACGATAAGATAAACAAGCCTTAAATATTTCCTAATTGGAGCCTTGCTTTGTTATACAGCTGATAAAAAAGCTGTGTTTAAAACTTAGAAACTACCCTGCTGTACAAATTGAAGGAGACACAGTGTTCTGGCTCACCAGACATAGAACCCAGCTGTGGAAACTGAAAGAGATACAATGTATTTGTACATTTGACGGAGGACAAACAGAATCCTTGCAATAGTCTTTTTTCCTTGCAGAACCCGACGTCAGCACCATACGTCAGAGGAGGCGAGAACGCGGCTAGCTGAATTACTATACTCGTTGGGTAAACAAGCTCTCGTAACGAGAGGCCATGGAGGCGTCTGGCTAAGTCGTGTAACCCATACATGCAAAGGATAGAGATCTTAAGGAAAGGTACTTTTGTCTACCGTTACAGTGACTATGTAATGCTTCCGGAATGACCTTAAGTGTGGTTGACAAACACAGCGTTTAGTACCCGGAATCTCTTAATTATTGGAACAAGTTTGTCTATGGCTATTAGCCTGTGAGGGGTTTGTGAATTTCAATTTGGGACAGAAATATTTAAATCACATTTCTCCTAAAGACTGGCTCATATCCATTGAGATGTGTATATATATGAAGTTACCAGTTTTGAAAAACTTTCCCTATAAGTCTCGAGCAGGGATTGTATGCAATACAATTGTTTCATATACCAGCAAGGTTTTCATATTTTGGTTGTATATTAGGCTCTAGATAGTTTGCTTGTTTTTCAGCTTTGCAATCATGTTTTATATTTCAGCAATGTATAGATAATGATGTTGGGGTTATTTGACCTTTTCACAGTGAATCTGGTGTGGTCATATGAGGTGAAAATTGGATGAATAAATAAATATGCTATTAAATAAGTAAAAGAGTGCTGTACTCCCTTTCTATATGAAAAGAGGGCTAACTCCCATCTTTTTATAAGATTACATATATAAAACTTCTGATTAAGGTGAAAAACTCTCCACTTAATATATATATATCCTATCTACAATTAAACTATACCCTTCTTTCCTCAACCTCCCACCTCCCTATCTCCCCAAACCGCTCTGTAACTCTCACCCCCTCACTGTTTTTTTTTTTTTTTTTGTTTTTACATGAGCTTTATTCAAATATAAACAATCTTATAAACTTGGCTCTGGTTACATTGTGAGCCTTTAAAACATCCATAAAAAGTCGTTACACATATAATGCTACGGTGTACATAAGGTTTGGTGGCCCAAGTCTTGATCTAGTCCAAGCTCTTTGGTATATTATGCAGTTGTCCTCAGCCAGGTCCAGTGGTATTTGTGCTAGCCACTTTTGGGCTATAAAAGTTCTGAATGTTCAAGTGGTTGGCTGGAGCAAATGAACAAACTATTATAGGAGCGCATAGTCCATCTGAAATCTATAATCAGCTGTAACGAACTATCATACAAATCTATAATAACTCTAAGAAGGAGGGGGGGGGGAAGTATGGCAAGAAGGGGAAGGAGGGAAAAGGGAAGGTGCAAGTCATGGTCTTTTGTAATAGTACGTTATCTGTGAGCTGTTTGAGCTATTTGTGTTTCTTCATTATATCCTGTGTCGTGTGTGTGTCGACGTGTTTCCAATACTGTTCAGGTGTGCTTTGATGCCAGTCAGTTCCCTTTATTTGCATTCCATCGCATTGTCATGTACTTGTGTGTCTCCAGTTTGCCCAATTTGAGAAAGTGGTATCTCTCTAGCAAAAGCAAAAGTTATCTACCTTTTGTTTCCAGGTTGTGATGCTTGGTACGTCTGTGGTTTTCCACTTTTGGGGTATAAGTGTTTTTTTACTATTGAGCATGATAAACAGCAATGTTTGTTTTATGTCGTCTTTAAAATTTGGGATATTGTGGAAAAACAATAGTCCTGGGTCTCTGGTCAAGTGTGTGTCGAGTGTTTTGTTAATATGTGCGATTACTTCTCCCCAGAAGGTCTCTACCATCTCGCAGTCCCAACATACATGAAGCATATCTGCCATTTTGCCGCATCCTCTCCAGCAGTGACTGTTTGCCTGCTTGTATATCTTTTGGAGTCTCACTGGCGTGAGGTACCATCTGGACAGATGCTTAAAATTTGTTTCTTGTAGCCTGGCCGAGACAGAGGCTCTTTTGTGATTTCGGAATATCCGCAACCAGTGTTTGTGTGTGATTTCTATGTTTAATTCCATAGACCACTTGTGACAGTAGAATGGGAGCTGTTCGGGTGCAGGATTCAATAGTATCTTGTACAGAGCTGAAATGGTGTGTCTGGGGCACTGCGTGGTTGTGCATAGGGTTTCAAAACTTGTCAACTGTCTCGTTAGGGCCTTTTTTAATTTATGTGAGTTCATATAGTGGGACACTTGGGCATGTACAAACCAAGCCTGTGGGTTATCACCCATTATGTTTGCTAGCTCCGTATGCGGTAGCAACGTTCCCCCTGATGTTATAGTTTTGAACGAGAGTTCCCTCAATGTTATTGGATCGGTCGAGTCTGTGGTGATCCGTGTTATGAAGGGTAGCTCAGGGTTCCCCAGACCCCCTCACTGTTTTTAACCATCTTTGTTACTTTCAGACTAGTATTTTTATTTTATTATTGTATTTTTTTATCTTGTGTATGGATCCCCCACACCCTCCCCCTCTAAGCGATCATTTATTTTTCTGCAGTGTACAGTCCCACACAACATCCCTCCCTCTCCCCTGCCAAAGCATTTTTGCTGTAGCGTACAGGGATTTGGTATGCAAACACAGATAAGCTATGTAAGCATTTGTGTGTACAGTAAGTGATAAATTAAGGTGATCTGATGTCCCTGCCAGCTCAATTCAATTTGGTAGGTTGTGGTGTTAAAGAACAAAACCAAGGATTTCATATGTAAAAACAAACACAAAGGAGCTATTTATTGGTATAACAAGTCGTTAGAAACACATTATAGAAAAACTATTTTACAGTATACTGTCCCTTTAAGATATCAGTTTGAATATTACTAAACCAGATTAGCACCTTGTTTTCTGCAATCATTTTTCAATGGTGAAACTCCAACCCCACTTTGCTTTGCTTATTGAAAAAAGGCAATTTAATATTGAGTCTAGAGATGTCAGGGTTTACCACTTTCATTGTGTTAACAAAATCTTCATGGCTTCAACAAAATTAAAAAGAAAACAAACTACAATTTAGAGAGAGATATGAGGCCCGCCATCTGCTTTTTCAGTTTTCAGGACTGGAAAATCCACAAAGTGAATGTCAACTTTCATGAATCAGTGCCCGTTTTTTTAAAAAAACTATTAAAAACAGGGGCACTTTCATTCCTGAAAGTTTACATTGCAACGGATTTTACTAATACTTACCTTCTCCTGAAACACTGGATCGCCGATCCCACGCCTGCAGCTCCTTTGTACTTTGTCAGCAATGATGAAACCGGCTCTCTCCAATCACTGCTTCCTCCCTAGGAGCTTTCATCTGGTGAGGCCACGCCGTGATTGGAGGAAGCTGGTTTCATCATTGCTGTGTTAGAACAGTAGGAAGAGGCAGGCGGGGGGCGATCAGCGATCCGGTATTTCAGGAGAAGAAGGTATTTGTAAAATCCGGTGCAATGTAAACTTTCATGAATAAAAGTGCCCCTGTTTTTAATAGTTTTTTAAAAAAATGGGCACTGATACATGAAAGTTGACATTCACTTTAAAGGGACAGTCTACACCAAATTGTTATTGTTTAAAAAGATATTTAGCGCCTTTACTACCCATTCCCCAGTTTTGCACAACCAACATTGTTATATTAATGTACTTTATAACATTTAAACTTCTAAATTTCTGCCTGTTTCTAATCCACTACAGATAGCCTCTTATCACATACTTTTTTATTTGCTTTTCACAACAGGGACTCCTAGTTCATGTGAGCCATATAGATAACATTGTGCTCACACCCATGAAATTGTGCATAACACAGCACTAATTGGCTAAAATGCAAGTCCATAGATAATAAATAGTCATGTGATAAGGGGGCTGTCAGAAGAGGCTTAGATAGAAGATAATCACAGAGGTAAAAAGTATATTAATATAACCATATTGACTGTCTCTTTTGATTACAGGAAAAGGAGGCAAAATAAATAACAAAATTATATTGCAAAGTTGTTTAAGTACGCATAGTTAAGCATTTTACATTACAGTCTCTGTTTAATGCCCCTTTAAACTTGTCCTCTAGTGTAGAAAAGGAATGGTATATTTATTATGGTACTTATGGTATATTATCTACTTACAATGGCTCTTACTATGTTACTAAAGCATATGTATTTTCCCTTTATTAACTGGTATGGTATCTGCTATTTGGGTTTTGTAATTTCAAGTGTTTGACAATGCAGGGAATTATCTTACCAAAAAGATGTCTTTACCTTTAAAGAGTTTTTGTAGCTTTAACAATGTAATAACACTCGCCTAGATTACAAGTTTTGCGGTAACAGGGGTGCGGTGCTAACGAGCAGTTTTCTCTCACCACTCACTTACATGCAACACTGGTATTACGAGTTTTCAGAAACCCGGCGTTAAAAGACAAAAAGTGAGCGTTGAGCAAAATTTTGCTCCAAAACTCACTTTAATACCAGCGCTGCTTAAGTCAGCGGTGATCTGGTGTAACATGCTCGTGAACGATTTCCCCATAGCAATCAACGGGGAGAGCCGGCTGAAAAAAAGTCTAACACCTGCAAAAAAGCAGCATATAACTCACTAACGCAGCCCCATTGATTCCTATGGGGAAATAAAATGTATGTTTACACCTAACACCCTATCATGAACCCTGAGTCTAAACACCCCTAATCTTACACTTATTAACCCCTAATCTTCCGCCCCCGACATCGCCGACACCTACATTATAATTATTAACCTCTAATCTGCCGCTCCGGACATCGCCGCCACCTACATTATACTTATTAACCCCTAATATGCTGCCCCAACATCGCCGACACCTACATTATATTTATGAACCCCTAATTTCCCGCCCACAATGTCGCCGCAACCTACTTACATTTATTAACCCCTAATCTGTAGCCCCCAATGTCGCCGCCACTATAATAAACATATTAACCCCTAAACCTAAGTCTAACCCTAACACCCCCTAACTTAAATATAATTTAAATAAATCTAAATAAATATTCCTATCATTAACTAAATAATTCCTATTTAAAACTAAATACTTACCTGTAAAATAAACCCTAAGCTAGCTACAATATAACTAATAGTTACATTGTAGCTAGCTTAGGGTTTATTTTTATTTTACAGGCAAGTTTGTATTTATTTTAACTAGGTAGAATAGTTATTAAATAGTTATTAACTATTTAATAACTACCTAGCTAAAATAAATACAAAAGTACCTGTAAAATAAAACCTAACCTAAGTTACACTAACACCTAACACTACACTATAATTAAATAAATTAACTAAATTAAATAAAATTGCCTAAATTAAATTAAATTAGCTAAAGTACAAAAAACAAAACAAAACACTAAATTACAGAAAATAATAAACAAATGACAGATATTTAAACTAATTACACCTAATCTAATAGCACTATTAAATTAAAAAAAGCCCCCCCAAAATAAAAAAAACCCTAGCCTAAACTAAACTACCAATAGCCCTTAAAAGGGCCTTTTGTGGGCATTGCCCCAAAGTAATCGGCTCTTTTACCTGAAAAATAAAATACAAACAACCCCCAACAGTAAAACCCATCACCCACACAACCAACCCCCAAATAAAATACTATCTAAAAAAACCTAAGCTCCCCATTGCCCTGAAAAGGGCATTTGGATGGGCATTGCCCTTAAAAGGGCAGTTAGCTCTTTTGCTGCCCAAACCCTAACCTAAAAAAAACCCCACCCAATAAACCCTTAAAGGGACACTGAATCCAATTTTTTTCTTTTGTGATTCAGATAGAGCATGCAATTTTAATCAACTTTCAAATTTACACCTATTAGCAATTTTTCTTTGTTCTCTTGCTATCTTTATTTGAAAAAGAAGGCATCTAAGTTTTTTGTTTGTTTCAGTACTCTGGATAGCACTTTTTTATTGGTGGATGAATTTATCCACCAATCAGCAAGGACAACCCAGGTTGTTCACCAAAAATCGTCCAGCATCTAAACTTACATTCTTGCAGTTCAAATAAAGATACCAAGAGAATGAAGAAAATTTGATAATAGGAGTAAATTAGAAAGTTGCTTAAAATGTCATGCTCTATCTGAATCACAAAAGAAAAAATTTGGGTACAGTGTCCCTTTAAAAAAAACCTAACACTTACCCCCTGAAGATCGACTTACCAGGAGACGTCTTCATCCAAGCCGGGCCGAGGTCCTCAACGAAGCCGGGAGAAGTCTTCAGCTTGTTCCAATCAGCCAATAGAATGCGAGCTCAATCCTATTGGCTGATTAGGATTGAACTTCAATCTTATTGGCTGATTGCATCAGCCAATAGGATTTTTTTTCTACCTTAATTCCAGTTGGCTGATAGAATTCAATCAGCCAATCGGAATCTAAGGGAAGCCATCTTGGATGACATCACTTAAAGGTACCTTCATTCAACTTTAGTCGTCGGATGAAGAGGATGCTCCGTGTCGGATGTCTTGAAGATGGACCCGCTCTGCGCCGGATGGATGAAGATAGAAGATGCTGTTTGGATGAAGACTGCTGCCCGTCTGGAGGACCACTTCTCCTGGCTTGGATGAAGACTTCTCCCAGCTTCGTTGAGGACCTCGGCCCGGCTTGGATGAAGACGTCTCCCGGTAAGTTGATCTTCAGGGGGTTAGTGTTAGTTTTTTTTAAGGGTGTATTGGGTGGGTTTTTTTTTTAGGTTAGGGTTTGGGCGGCAAAAGAACTAACTGCCCTGCAATGGGGAGCTTAGGTTTTTTTAGATAGTATTTTATTTGAGGGGTTTGGTTGTGTGGGTGGTGGGTTTTACTGTTGGGGGGGGTTGGTTGTATTTTTTTTTACAGGTAAAAGAACTGATTCCTTTGGGGCAATGCCCCGCAAAAGGCCCTTTTAAGGGCTATTGGTAGTTTAGGCTAGGGTTTTTTTTTATTTTGGGGGGGCTTTTTTTATTTTAATAGGGCTATTAGATTAGGTGTAATTAGTTTAAATATCTGTAATTTGTTTACTATTTTCTGTAATTTAGTGTTTTTTTTTTTTGTACTTTAGCTAATTTAATTTAATTTAGGTTATTGTATTTAATTTAGTTAATTTATTTAATTATAGTGTAGTGTTAGGTGTTAGTGTAACTTAGGTTAGGTTTTATTTTGCAGGTACTTTTGTATTTATTTTAGCTAGGTAGTTATTAAATAGTTACTAACTATTTAATAACTATTCTACCTAGTTAAAATAAATACAAATTTGCCTGTAAAATAAAAATAAACCCTAAGATAGCTACAATGTAACTATTAGTTATATTGTAGCTAGCATAGGGTTTATTTTACAGGTAAGTATTTAGTTTTAAATAGGAATTATTTAGTTAATGATAGGAATATTTATTTAGATTTATTTAAATTATATTTAAGTTAGGGGGTGTTAGGGTTAGGGTTAGACTTAGGTTTAGGGTTTAATAAATTTAATATAGTGGCGGCGACGTTGGGGGCGGCAGATTAGGGGTTAATAAGTGTAGGTAGGTTGCGGCGACATAGGGGGCGGCAGATTAGCGGTTAATAAATATAATATAGGTGTCTGCAATGTTGGGGGCAGCAGATTAGGGGTTCATAAATATAATGTAGGTGGCGGCGGTGTCTGGAGCGGCAGGTTAGGGGTTACACTTTTATTATAGTGTTTGCGATGCGGGAGGGCCTCGGTTTAGGGGTTAATAGGTAGTTTATGGGTGTTAGTGTACTTTTTAGCACTTTAGTTATGAGTTTTATGCTACGGCGTTGTACCATAAAACTCATAACTACTGACTTCCAAATGCGTTAGGACTCTTGACAGGGTAGGATGTACCGCTCAAATTTTGGCCTCCCAGGACAGACTCGTAATACCGGCGCTACGGAAGTCCCATAGAAAAAATACTTTACAAAGTTTACGTAAGCCGTTTTGCGGTAAGGCCAAAAAAGTGTGCGGTGCCCCTAAACCTGCAAGACTCGTAATACCAGCGGGCGTAAAAAAGCAGCGTTAGGACCTGTTAACGCTGCTTTTTTACCCTAACGCAAAAACTCATAATCTAGCCGTATATTCTTTCCTCATACAGGAGCGCAAGAGAATGTAGGTTGAATAAAATAATTAGCAAATGAATAGTGTCTTTATCAGATAATAACTAGTATTTATATAGAGCCTTTGTCCCAGTGGGACTCAAAGCGCTTTTTCAGCGCTTGCTCTCGGAATTAACCAAATTGGCAGCTAAATAGTAATAGCTGTTTATTACCCAATTTAATGGTACCCATTTTAACAACCTCAGAAGGATGAAGGTCTTAGTTGGCCTTGCCAGGATTTGAACCCGTGACCTTGGGTCTTTTAAACAGGCTTTTCTGGAATCAGGGAATTTATAACCAACTTCACCAGCCTGAGATGAGATGAGATGAGATGAGATGAGATGAGATGAGATGAGATGAGATGAGATGAGATGATGAGTTGAGTTGAGTTGAGACAGCTGATTCTACTAAGATCATATTTGGGGAATTATAAACATTACATACTTTGCAGAATAGAGTAGCTTTAGGTTAATTTTTAAGCAGCTCAAGAAGGAGTGTGTGACAAAATTAATTTTAAAGAAAATGTTTTTATTGAGTGTTTTAGTTCAACTTCTCATTGTTGTTGCAAGCCTTAAAGGGACAGTCTAGACAAAAATAAACTTTCATGATTCAGATAGGGCATGTCATTTTAAACAACTTTCCAATGTACTTTTATCATCAAATTTTCTTTGTTCCCTTGGTGGTATTTTTGAAAAGCTAAACCTAGGTAGGCTCAAACTGATTTCTAAAACCATTGAAAACTGCCTCTTAGCTCAGAGTATTTTGAAAGTTTTTCACAGTTAGACAGTACTAGTTCCTGTGTGTCATATAGATAACATTTTGCTCACTCCAGTGGAGTTATTTAGGAGTCTGCACTGATTGGCTAAACTGCATGTCTGTCAAAAGCACTGAGGTAAGGGGGCAGTCTGCAGAGGCTTAGATACAAGGTAATCACAGAGGTAATATGTATGGGATTATCTATCTTTTTAAACAATAAAAATTCTGGAGTAGACTATCCCTTTAACAAAAGTTACCTAGCATAGCCTCACAGCCTCTTGCCAAAGTATAAGGTATCATTTAAAATTAGCTGTGAGTTATTCTCTGTAGAAGTACAATAAATGTATTCTGCCTGTATAATATACTACACAATGTTTCCCTGGATTTAAATTACATTAGGAAACGTTAAGGAATTAGAGGAAATTGGAATGCTGGAGAGAAAAAAGTTCTGATGGTCATATTTGTGATTGTATCAGGGTGCATGCTCATTTTGTGCTGTTTTGTTTCCTTCTTAGACTCCTTCTGACTCGAGTGTCTGCTTGCTATGGGATCTGGCTGCTTTCCTTGTCTACCCCCTGAACAAACCATCGTACTTCCAGCATGTACCTGCAGATGGACACTCCTACTGCAAATGAACTATGATATTGAAGTCAAGTGTCTGAGGCAGGTAGAGCTCTAAGAGGACAAAGACTGTTCTTAACCCCTTAAAGGGACAGTATACTGTAAAATAGTTTTTCCCTTAATGTGTTTACAAATGCTTTTTTTACCAACTGCAGAGTAAAAAATGTATGAAAATTAGCTTTTTAAGGCTTATTTGTGTATATTAAAGCTCTGATTTTGTGTTTTGAAGCCACAGCCTAATAAAATAGGTTGAGCTTGTAGGTATAATCAGATCTCATTACTGTATCACATATACCTGCTTCTTTATCTTATATCTGTCCATAAAACAATCACCAATACTTTGAGAGAACAATGGAAAATCAACATTTGATTACCTTATCTCTGCTTTATCACACTGGGAGTGTAATTTCTTCTGCTGGCTGTGTTTACAAAGCTTATCTATAGCTGGTACGCGCGGCCACAAACTTTCAGAATAGGTGGGGATACCACATGCTAAATTAACAATTTCAAATGCCAATATAAGGGTAAAGGAGCTACTTGTAAACAATTTAATACACTCCAGCAGGTAAAGTGGATCATTGGGAACAAATTAAAGGGGAGAAAAATTTTGAGTAAACTGTCCCTTTAACGTCCAACGTCATACAGGGTACGTCATACAAAAACTGGTCGTTAACGACCAACGATGTACCCTGTACGTCGTCAGGGGTTTCAAACGGTGGAAGCGATCCTGATCGCTTCCAGTCGCTTTCAAGGTATTGCCGTGATGCCTCGATATTGAGGCATCACAGCAATACCTTTTTTTTGCACACCAATGCAGAGAGAGACACTCTGTGGCCCTCTCTGCATCGGCCAGTGATGGTGCCGATTGTTGGTGGGTGGGAGCCATTGCAGGAAGGCGGGTGGGAGCCATTGCAGGGAGGCGGGTGGGCGACCCATCGCAGGCGAACTTTCACCCAGCAGTAAAAATTCACTCCAGTGTGCACGCGCCCGCAATCTGCCATTTGAACTTGGTGCGAGAGGGTGGTGGGAGGAGACGGTGAGAGGGAGGGGGAAATAATGTTGGGAACGGGCTCTGGGAGGGGGAGGGGGTATTAAGGGGGGGCTAGGGGCAGCTACACTACAGAAAATAATAGCAGTAAAAAAAAGCAAAATTATATTGCCAGTACTAAAGATGGCGGTGACAATAGTGAGGTGGTCACTGTTTTTTTTTAGAATGGTCAGGGAGGGATCAAGGGGTGGGATGTGTCAGGTGGGAGACTGATCTCTACACTAAAGCTAAAATTAACCCTTCAAGCTCCCTACAAGCTACCTAATTAACCACTTCACTTCTGGGCATAACACACGTGTGGTGCGCAGCTGCATCTAGCGGCCTTTTAATTACCAAAAAGCAATGTCAAAGCCATATATGTCTGCTATTTATGAACAAAGGAGATCCCATAGAAGCATTTACAACCATTTTTGCCATAATTGCACAAGCTGTTTGTAAATAATTTCAATGAGAAACCTTAAGTTAGTGAAAAAGTTAACGATTTTTTTTTTATTTGATCGCATTTGGCGGGGAAATGGTGGCATGAAATATATCAAAATGGGCCTAGATCAATACTTTGGGTTGTCTACTACACTACACTAAAGCTAAAATTAACCCTACAAGCTTCCTAATTAATATAGCGCTGCAGAATCTGTTGGCGCTCTACAAATACCTGGTAATAATAATAATAATAACCCCTTCATCACTGGGCATAATACACGTGTGGTGCGCAGCAGCATTTAGCGACCTTCTAATTACCAAAAGCAACACCAAAGCCATATATGTCTGCTATTTCTGAACCAAGGGGATCCCAGAGAAGCATTTACAACCATTTGTGCCATAATTGCACAAGCTGTTTGTAAATAATTTCAGTGAGAAACCTAAAGTTTGTGAAAAAGTGAACAATTTTTTTTATTTGATCGCATTTGGCGGGGAAATGGTGGCATGAAATATATCAAAATGGGCCTAGAGCAATACTTTGGGTTGTCTACTACACTACACTAAAGCTAAAATTAACCCTAGAAGCTTCCTAATTAATATAGCGCTGCAGAATCTGTTGGCGCTCTACAAATACCTGGTAATAATAATAATAATAACCCCTTCAGCACTGGGCATAATACACGTGTGGTGCGCAGCAGCATTTAGCGACCTTCTAATTACCAAAAGCAACACCAAAGCCATATATGTCTGCTATTTCTGAACCAAGGGGATCCCAGAGAAGCATTTACAACCATTTGTGCCATAATTGCACAAGCTGTTTGTAAATAATTTCAGTGAGAAACCTAAAGTTTGTGAAAAAGTGAACAATTTTTTTTATTTGATCGCATTTGGCGGTGAAATGGTGGCATGAAATATATCAAAATGGGCCTAGAGCAATACTTTGGGTTGTCTACTAAAAAAAACAAAAAACATGTGAAGGGATATTCAGGGATTCCTGACAGATATCAGTGTTCCAATGTAACTATTGCTAATTTTGGGGAAAAAAGGTTTGGAAATAGCAAAGTGCTACTTGTATTTATTGCCCTATAACTTGCAAAAAAAGCAAAGAACATGTAAACTTTGGGTATTTCTAAACTCAGGACAACATTTAGAAACTATTTAGCATGGGAGTTTTTTGGTGGTTGTAGATGTGTAACAGATTTTTGGGGTCAAAGTTACAAAAAGTGTTTTTTTTTCTTCAGTTTTTTCATCATATTTTATAATTTTTTATAGAAAATTATAAGATATGATAAAAATAATGGTAGCTTTAAAAAAAATGGTATATAATATGTGTGCGTACAGTAAATGAGTAAGAGGAAAATTACAGCTAAACACAAACACTGCAGAAATGTAAAAATAGCCTTGGTCCTTAACAGTAAGAAAATTGAAAAATAGTCTGGTCCTTAAGGAGTTAAAATTATAAGAGGCCACCCAGATGCTTGTGCTGTTCCCATGTTATGATTCACTGTGGAGAGTGTATAAGAGCAGGGAACTGTCAATGCTATTTCGGGGTGCTAGCTATGCAGTTTGAAAGAAAAGATGCAGTTTTGTTTGGGGGTACATGGGGGCTTGCTGAGTCTTTGTGCAGATAGAACAGAAGTTTGGGGATTCTGGGAGGTAGACGGAGAGTATTGGAGAGACCGTATCAATATGCAGTGACAAACTGTGCCCTATTTGCCTATTCTGCT